>NC_056749.1:54568164-54639832 GCF_019279795.1 Protopterus annectens
GGGGTTTGAGTGAATTTATATTATATTACTAAAAGAGCTGAACCTTGAATTACGAGAATGGCCATAGATTGGCTGGGAGGGGAGGGGTAGCAGTTTGAGAGCTGTGAGTACAAATTTGAAAATCCTAGCTACACCCTGACTTTGAATATGTATTACATAAGTCAATGATGTCACATATTGATGTCATTACTGGACAGGTCACACAAATTCTACTTAGGTGCATTTACAAGTAACAGTATGCAGGTGTCTACCATTCATTCATGTTCTCACACATTTATTTTTCTTTTGCAGGTTCATCACTTACCTTGGTGGTCCTGCAGTTACAACAGTTGTCATTCAGGGTTGACTCTGTCTGATGCTAGCAGTGCACAGCCATTACATGGGTAAGTAAAGGTGGTGAGCTTTGTCTAACATTAATTTTATTGTATATATGTGCATAGGATAAAAGGTGTACCCCTTAGATAGTGAGCATGTACACCATCCATTGCCTCTTGCCCTGGGTGAGGGCATATTGTGCACACCTACACTGACCTACACCCATAGCAGCTGGGGGTTCCCTCTCTGAGTCCTCACCTGCATGTGGATGTGGTGACCATGCCTGGGGTCGGGACACATCTGCTCCTAGTGCTTGCTGTTCCTATTGAAGCTGTTTTCACAGGATGATATTGTGTTGGACAGCACAGTCTGATAATTTCAGCACAAGTCCTGGTATCATACTGCAGAGCTCCCTGATGTATCTGGCACTTAAACCATGACTTCAACAGCCCAAACACATGTTCTATGATATTTTTTGTTTGAGCATGTACCTCATTATAGTATTCATCTGTGGGTATCTGTGCATTTCTGATGGGTGTCATCAGCCATGGTTCAAGTGCATACCTTGCATCCCTGAGTAAATGTCTCTGTGGGACATCACCCCTGGAAAACTTGTGGTACAGCTGTGAGCTGTGACATATATAGGAGCCGTGGTAACTGCTAGGGTTGCCAATACACACATGGCAGTTAATGGAGGTGAACACCTTTCTGTTGATGTAGAATTTTCCCTGTTCCCTGGCTGGTGCTTTGGTCTCTATGTGTGTGCAGTCTGTTGTATGCAGGACTTCAGAAAAGTGTGTTATGAGGAAGAACCCCAGAATATTTCTAGCTGTGACTTTAGGCAGAGGAGAGAATATATATAGTCACTAGCATGCTGTAGCATAAACTTCAGGAATTGGTGTAGGATCTTGGATGCTGATGACCGTGACACTCCCAGCATGATCCCTGTGATTCTCTGAAAGGTTCCTGAAGCTAATATTCGAAGTTCTACAAATTCCTTCATCTCCACAGTTATTAGTTCCTATCAGGTTGCCCTTCCTGTCAGGTGAGGACAACAGGGGTTGCAGAGTTCCTGGTGTATGTCTCTATCCATCCTGTAGTGCTATACTATTTCCACATTATTCAGACCACTAAAAGTTAAAGAGGGTACCTTCTTCTCCTGCACTGAGATCTATCATTATCAGCAGCAGCAGCACAGACTTGAGCCTGTTGCACATACACATGCAGACCATAGAAAGTTAAATGGAGTGCACATATAATGCAGAAGAGCAGCAGCCCCTAACATTCTTTCCCTCCAGTGTGGTTTCCATGCCTGTATTCCAATAAATTTTGGAGTGCAAGGCAGAAGGCTACACCAAGTATACACTAAGTGTACACAAATGTTGAATAGTTTCATCATCTTGAATTTGTTGATTAGAAAACAAGTAATCTCCGTGGTATCCCCAAAGTCTCAAAACAACCCACTAAAGTGTAGTGGGTCTGAAAACAAAACAGTGTAAGAAACTTCTCTGTGTGGAAGATTTTCAGTCCATATATTTCTCGTTAATCACTGTATATTAATCAGATCAGACAATAGTAGTAGAAGTAGCGAACGTAAACTCATCAAGTCAAAAAGTAATAATAGAAAATATATAATTCTACAGCATTACTAAGTATTTGAAAGTAATCCAAGCAAGGCAGGCGGTCTGTTTCCAGTCAAAAATCCTTTATTAAGTACACAGACAAGCGATCCAAGTAAAACAAAAATAGAGTAATAATTTCCTCACAAGCTTTCTAAATATATATATATACTTTTTATCAGGCATGGGAGTGGTTTATTGTGCTGTAGAACAAAGTGTTATTGGTACACATGTTAAATTCACATCCCATCCCCCATCAGTGTGACATTCGAGTTGGTCCTGCCCTAGCTAGTAGCTGTCATAGGTTCATAGGTTCATAGGTTCATACTAGGCTATCTGCCCTAGGGCATTTATAAGCCTAGCCAGAGTGTGTTTGGCTTTCGCCACACATTTTAAATTAATTTTGCTATGCCCTTTTTCGAGGTTAGTATACTGTGCCTCTGTCTAACAGTGACACAGAAGTGATACCCAGGGTAAACCTACGATCTCCCATCCACTCATCAAGATTCCTCTTGAAGAGAGTCAATGAGGGACTCTGCCTAACCTGGACTGGGATTTTATTCCAGAGTGAAGGGAGACTCTGGGTTATGAATCTGTCCCTCCAGCATGTCCTATTTATTTCAGTGCTGAGGTTCAAGTCTCTCGAGCACGTGGCTCGATGGGATTTGGATTTTCTGAGGTGCAGCATGTCCATTAATTCTGGGTTGGACATGGCTTTATACGTCAGGCACAGATCGCCTTTGAGCAGGTGGTATGCCACTGAGTAGAGCTGGAGTTTCTTTAACCGGGCAGCATATGGCATCTGTTTGAGCCCTTTGATCCTCTTGGTGAGGTACTTTTGGGGTCTTTCCAGTTGCTGCAGGTGTCTGGTAAGGTACATCCCAAAGGGGCATTGTACTCAATTATGGGCCTGATGAGAGATGAGTAAAGAGGCACAATGACCTCCCCTGATCTAGATGTGAATCCCTTCATGATTAGGTGGGCTATATAAAATGTTTTTCTAACCACTTTGGCCACGTGGTTGTCAAATGAGAGATTGCTATCAGCTTAGGTCCCCAGGTCCCTAATTACTTCTTCTGTACTTAATGGATTACCACCTATGTGGTAATTTGTGGGCACTTTGTTTTTGCCAGAGGGATGACTATACACTTTTTGGCGTTTAGCTTGAGGCCATGGCTCTAGCACCAGTTGTCTGTTTCTATGAGGCCCTTTTGAAGGATGCTTGTGTCAGCTGGAGAGTCGATTATGGTGCCCAGTTTGCAGTCATCTGCGAACTTGGTCAGCCACAGTCCTTCCGTGTTGGCCTGTACCTCCTAGAAATATATACCGAACAAGAGAGGTCCCAGGACTGAGCCTTGTGGGGCACCACTTGTAACTGGTTTGGAGTCTGACATGGCTCCAGCAATTCTAACCATGTGGGTTCTGTCCTTGAGCCAGTTTGCAACCCATCTAGTGATATAGGGTTTATATTTAAGCTGGTGAGCTTATCTATAATGCCCGAGTGGGGTATTGTATCGAAGGCTTTTGCAAGGTCCAGGTAGGCTGTGTGGACCACCTTTCCCTCGTCAATGGCCTTGGTGACTGTTTCAAAGAAATCAACCAGGTTTAAGAGGCAGGATCTGCCCTTAACAAAGCCAAACTGGGTAGGATCCAGTGTCTGTAGGTCCCCAATATCTTTATTTATGAGGTCCATGATGATCCTTTCCATAGCTTTGCAGACCAAGCTAATCAGGCTTATGGGGCGATAGTTTCCAGGATCCATTGAGGCACCACCTTTGTGGAGAGGGACTACTGTTGCTGTACGCCACTCTTTGGGTACATATCCTGTAGTAAGGCTGAGATTGAACAGTAGTTTTATGTTTGGGTTTAGCTCTTCTTGGAGTTCATGTAGGATACAGCCCGGGACACCGTCTGGTCCCATTGATGCTGTGCTTTTTGTTTTGGAAAGGGCAGCTCTTACCTGAGCATCTGAGATGTCAGGGGGGCAGCACTCTGCTGGGATAGATATTTGCCCTTTTGGTGGGGGGGGGTAGAAGTTTGCACTGAACCTGTCAGTTAGGATGTTGGCAATGTCTGTGGGTTCGGTGTATTTTTTGTCATTTTGGACTAATTCTGAGCATATCTGGGAATTTCCACCCAGGTTCCTAACATAACTAAAGAAAGCCTTGTGATTATCCTTAGTGTCCTGTGCAATTTTTCTCTCGAAGCTGGCCTTAGACGATTTTATGAATGCCCGTAGTTTTTTGCTAATACTGATCAGAGATGCCTTCCCTTTTTGGGATTTTGCTCTATCATGTAGTAGCTTCCCCCTTCTATTGTATAGTTTGTTTATGACTGGGGTCCACCAGACAGGACGTCTGCATTTGGAGGATTGGGTCTTGGTTTTATTTGGGATTGCATGATCCATGCATTCCTGAAGGTGTTCATAGAATGCGTTTATAAAGGATTCTGCGGTCTGGGCTGTATTTTCCACAGGCCCAGGGGCTTTGAAGGATTCCACCTCGGTTTTGAGGAGTGTGAAATTTGCTTTAGAGAAGTTTTTCACTGTGGTTTTCAGGGCAGGGGGTGGAGTCGAGATGTGAATATCCAGTGAGATTAGTTTATGGTCTGATCTTACCAGTGAGGGATACACTTCTGGTCTGGGCATAGAGTCCCCATGTTGGTGATGATCAGGTCCAGTATGTTTTCCCCTCTTGTGGGAGTGGTGACAAGTTGTTCCATAGCATTTGAGTTTATAAATTCTAGGAACCTTTGGGTTATGGTGCTGGAGCTAGAGTAATGCTTCCAGTCTATGTTTGGGTAGTTGAAGTCGCCCAATATAATGGTGTTTGGAGAGACCTTCATATTTTCCAGTGTTCTCAGGAAGGCCGAGTGGGGTTCCTGGGTTTGGGAGGGTGGTCTGTAGCAGGCTATAAACTGGAAGGCAGTTTTACCCACTGTTAGTTGCACATGGATAGTCTCTGATGCTTCGTGCTGTGCCACCAAACTGGAGGTGTGGGTATCTTTGATGAATATTGATACTCCCCCTCCTTTTGTGGTTCGGTCCAAGTTTTGGGGCCAAAAGCATGGTATGAGGAATAACCCAGTAGTGCTGGGGTGCTCTCGAGCCTTGAACCAGGTTTCTGTTACTGCACAGATATCGATGTTCTCCATGATAAGGAGAGTTTCGAGTGCGTGCATCTTGAAGTTTAGACGTCTGGCATTGAGTAGCATTACTCTTAGTTTCTTATCCCTTGTGATACCTATGGAGGTGGATTTGTCTTTTGAGCCTTGCCTAAAAAAGGCACTATGGGGGTAGCAAGAGCCTTTGCCAATATCCGAAAGCCCAGGGGTGACAGGTGCAAGCCGTCCCTAGCGAAGCATCGTGGCTTGTCAAGCATGTTATCCCAGGCTGACAGGCATTGGATCCCCTTTGAATGACACCAACACAAATTAACTCAACCCTGAGTCTTTTTCTTTCCCTGCAAACTCATCCCAGCCATCATCAGTTACCAGAACACAACAAAAAGTTTTCCCGTCTACATTTCTGCCTTTTCCTAGCGTAGGGCAGGAAAGCCCATCTCCCATTCTTTGGTATCACATGCTTTCTGTCTGAGTTGGTCTCCACCTTCCTGACGTACCTTCAACACAATCAAATCAGTAGTCCCCTCTCATGCTGATCCTCCCACACTGTGACATCGACATTATGCAGACCGGCCCATTTAGCAGTTGCTATAAAGTTCTGCAAAACTTCTTGTGGAACTCTTTTCCGTCCACTGTTTCTAACCAGAAGAAAAACACCATCGGCTCAATTAACTTCTCCAGCCAGTCCTTCGGCAACAGACAGAATCAGCTCTAATTCATTTGGTAAGTTCCTAAACTATATGCAACTATCTGCCGACAACGTATATTTGTCCTTTGGTTCTCGTTTCTTGCCGTTTCTTTGTACCGGAATGTAGTGATCTCCACAAGTTTTTATAATGCAATGCGTTCCTACTGAAATCCATCCATACCTGCTGTAATTGTCCAACTTCCCTGGTGCAGTCAGTGCATGTATGTGTATGAGTGTTTCTGTCTGCATGTATGTGAGTGAATGCGTGCATGAAAGCAGTATGTATGTCTGTGTGAATGCAGAATAGGCTGAGTTTGCATGCATGTGAGAAAGTGAACAGTGCAGGAGAGAATGCGGATCGCGTGTGAGCAAACAGTATGTATGTATGTCTTTGAGCATGCAGGTAAGGTTGTGCGTGTGTTTATGACTGTAGAAATCAGGGTGAATGTGTGTGCCTGAACATGAGCTACTAATGTGTGAGAGAATTCTTAGTGCGTGCATGGTAGCAGTGTATATCTCTGTGTGAATGCAGAAAAGGGTGTGTGTGCTTGTGTGTGACAGTTACCCATGCATGAGAGAATGAAGTGTGTGCGTAAGCAGAATGTCTGTGTGTATGAGAGAGGAGTGTGTGTGTCATGCATCTGGCAATCGACTTCAGGTGACAGCAAAACCAACATTTTTTTTTACCTTCCATTTACATATAGAGCAGGGGGTTGTAGAGCTAACTGTAATAAGCCGATCACTTACAATGTATCGATCGGCTTATTACTGTAAAGTCTGTTTTTACTTGTTTTTTTTTTTTCTTTGTGCTTTGATTCTAGCTTAGGGACATGTAGCAGTCACTGTAATAAGCCGATCGCTTACAAGTAACGATCAGCTTATTACTGTGAAGTTCTTTTTTATTTAATTTCATTCTAGCCAAGAAGTTGTTAAATGGCAGAGCAGGGGGATGTAGCACTCACTGTAATAAGCCGATCGCTTACAAAGTAACGATCGGCTTATTACTGTGAAGTTCTTTTTTATTTTATTTCATTCTAGCCAGGAAGTTGTTAAATGGCAGAGCAGGTGGATGTAGCACTCACTGTAATAAGCCGATCGCTTACAAAGTAACGATCGGCTTATTACTGTGCAGTTCCTTTTATTTTTTTTAGTTGCTTTACTTTTTTATTGTGCATATATGGCAGGGCAGGGGGTTGTAGAGCTAACTGTAATAAGCCGATCGCTTACAATGTATCGATCGGCTTATTACTGTAAAGTCTTTTTTTTTTTTGTGCTTTGATTCTTTGATTCTAGCTTAGGGGTTAGGTGCTGCCTGAAATGACAGAGCAAGGACATGTAGCAGTCACTGTAATAAGCCGATCGCTTACAAAGTAACGATCGGCTTATTACTGTGCAGTTCCTTCTATTTTTTTTTAATTGCTTAACAGGGCAGGGGGTTGTAGAGCTAACAGTAATAAGCCGATCACTTTCAAGGTATCGATCGGCTTATTACTGTAAAGTCCCCCTTACACACACACACACACTCACTAAACGTGATCCTCTCATACTCATGTATACACAAAATTCTCTCAGTCTTATCATCCTGCCCGCATACCACACAGCAGGTGTGCAGAGTGTTACCTTCTTAGAAATGCACACACACATACACACACAAGCATACACAGACGTGCATGCACACACAAACATAGAGCAAGCAGGCTTCCATGCTTATCAAATCCTGGACAACACTCCTTCTATTCATGCACTGTCATCTAGTATGTCACATTTTGGCATTAATTACTCCACAAGTCACTGCTGCATTTGTCCAGTAAATTGTAACACACACTGTGTCTAGCTGAAAGCTGACAGTAGTATTACAAACTATGTCTGTTGTGTTACTGCTGTACTATATAGTGTAGAATGTTAGCTGGGGATATTAGTACAGCAGCCTCTCAACTTTTAACCAAAATAACACTAAAATTCTCCAGTCGACGCCTGCATGGCTGGATGAAGATGAAAGCAAATATGAATGTGAAGTAAAGTGATAGCTTCTAGAAAAGTTATATACACATATCCTCTGGTACATATTGTGGTTAAATACACAAAGCATGAAACTGCTTCGTATGCATTAACTCTGGATTATTTGCTTTCCACATAAAGCTGCTCTTACACATGTATTTAGGTTGTCACTAAACAGTTTTACAAACAGCTGCTCATAAAACAGCTTTAAAAATGCAGATAAGAAAAATGAACTATACCACAGCATAGAAGGCACCTCGTGGTATGTATGCTCTTGCTTTCTCTGAAAATATCAATTATTTACAATGGAAGTCATGTTAGCTCTTTCAGGCTTGTGTAATCTAAGCAGTGAAGTAGTTATGATATAGATGGGTTCTTTAGCAACTGTGACAACTAAATAAATTAGCATTCAACAAAAGACACAATCCTGCAGTGCATACTGTTAACTTTTGTGCCTCAGTGCCCTAGTGAGGACTTATGCTTCCAGTCTGTAGCTATATTTGTAGGTAGTGCACCTTGGGTTTACACAAGCAGGTGTAGCCAGTCTGTAGCTATATTTGTAGGTAGTGCACCTTGGGTTTACACAAGCAGGTGTAGCCAGTCTGTAGCTATATTTGTAGGTAGTGCACCTTGGGTTTACACAAGCAGGTGTAGCCAGTCTGTAGCTATATTTGTAGGTAGTGCACCTTGGGTTTACACAAGCAGGTGTAGCCAGTCTGTAGCTATATTTGTAGGTAGTGCACCTTGGGTTTACACAAGCAGGTGTAGCCAGTCTGTAGCTATATTTGTAGGTAGTGCACCTTGGGTTTACACAAGCAGGTGTAGCCAGTCTGTAGCTATATGTGTAGGTAGTGCACCTTGGGTTTACACAAGCAGGTGTAGCCAGTCTGTAGCTATATTTGCAGGTAGTGCACCTTGGGTTTACACAGACAGGTGTAGCCAGTCTGTAGCTATATTTGTAGGTAGTGCACCTTGGGTTTACACAAGCAGGTGTAGCCAGTCTGTAGCTATATTTGTAGGTAGTGCACCTTGGGTTTACACAAGCAGGTGTAGCCAGTCTGTAGCTATATTTGTAGGTAGTGCACCTTGGGTTTACACAAGCAGGTGTAGCCAGTCTGTAGCTATATTTGTAGGTAGTGCACCTTGGGTTTACACAAGCAGGTGTAGCCAGTCTGTAGCTATATTTGTAGGTAGTGCACCTTGGGTTTACACAAGCAGGTGTAGCCAGTCTGTAGCTATATTTGTAGGTAGTGCACCTTGGGTTTACACAAGCAGGTGTAGCCAGTCTGTAGCTATATTTGTAGGTAGTGCACCTTGGGTTTACACAGACAGGTGTAGCCAGTCTGTAGCTATATTTGTAGGTAGTGCACCTTGGGTTTACACAAGCAGGTGTAACCAGTCTGTAGCTATATTTGTAGGTAGTGCACCTTGGGTTTACACAAGCAGGTGTAGCCAGTCTGTAGCTATATTTGTAGGTAGTGCACCTTGGGTTTACAAGCAGGTGTAGCCAGTCTGTAGCTATATTTGTAGGTAGTGCACCTGGGTTTACACAAGCAGGTGTAGCCAGTCTGTAGCTATATTTGTAGGTAGTGCACCTTGGGTTTACACAGACAGGTGTAGCCAGTCTGTAGCTATATTTGTAGGTAGTGCACCTTGGGTTTACACAAGCAGGTGTAGCCAGTCTGTAGCTATATTTGTAGGTAGTGCACCTTGGGTTTACACAAGCAGGTGTAGCCAGTCTGTAGCTATATTTGTAGGTAGTGCACCTTGTTTACACACAAGCAGGTATAGCCAGTCTGTAGCTATATTTGTAGGTAGTGCACCTTGGGTTTACACACGCAGGTGTAGCCAGTCTGTAGCTATATTTGTAGGTAGTGCACCTTGGGTTTACACAAGCAGGTGTAGCCAGTCTGTAGCTATATTTGTAGGTAGTGCACCTTGGGTTTACACAAGCAGGTGTAGCCAGTCTGTAGCTATATTTGTAGGTAGTGCTCCTTGGGTTTACACAAGCAGGTGTAGCCAGTCTGTAGCTATATTTGTAGGTAGTGCACCTTGGGTTTACACAAGCAGGTGTAGCCAGTCTGTAGCTATATTTGTAGGTAGTGCACCTTGGGTTTACACAGACAGGTGTAGCCAGTCTGTAGCTATATTTGTAGGTAGTGCATCTTGGGTTTACACAAGCAGGTGTAGCCAGTCTGTAGCTATATTTGTAGGTAGTGCACCTTGGGTTTACACAAGCAGGTGTAGCCAGTCTGTAGCTATATTTGTAGGTAGTGCACCTTGGGTTTACACAAGCAGGTGTAGCCAGTCTGTAGCTATATTTGTAGGTAGTGCACCTTGGGTTTACACAAGCAGGTGTAGCCAGTCTGTAGCTATATTTGTAGGTAGTGCACCTTGGGTTTACACAAGCAGGTGTAGCCACGCACACTCTTTGTTCTTTGCTGACTTTTTTCCGGTCATTATTATGTCTACAACTGTCTAAATGAATGAATGTCTTGAACAACAGATGTAATATTGTCAATATAAAAACGATATTTTAATAATTTTAGGAGGAGCAGCTGAAAATGTTGCTTACATTTAAGTGTTTGGGGGGCAACATTTTGAAAGATGTGTGATGGGTGTTCAATAGAGGGGATAGCACTAAAAGCTTGTGAGTACAAAATGGAATTTGCTTGCTACACCCTTGTTTACACAGGAAAAGTATTGCAAATAGATTAAAAAATTCAAACTAGGAATATAAATTGGATTGGTCAAGCAATAAACCATGCCTGTATTTCTCTTGAAATATCTTTGCTGCTGCTTTTTTGTTTTTAGTACTTTTGCTTTCTGCATTGCATAATTATTGCCCCATATTAAATCTCACTTTCTTTCCCATGTCCATATTTCTTCTTCAGATGTCTTCTACTCCAGCCATTTCTCTTTAATTTGGGGATTCATTGTTTCATCATGCTGTGCCATAACCTTGCTAATGTCTTCACTTGGCAGGTATTTAATAACTTCAGTTTCTGTTTGTTTAACTTCCGCCATTCTAATCTTGTGTTCTATATTCCCCCTTTGTTATTTTTGTGTTGTGAAATTTTTCACATCTGGGTGCCTTTTCCTGTATTTCTCTTCAAATATCTTTGGAGCTGGGTTTTTTGTATTAATTAGTTTAGTTTTATCCTTTGCTTAAATACTCTATCATATTGGATCTCCATTTTCTTTCTAATACCAGTAAAAGTAGAAAACACAACTCAATGCCGAAGACGTTCTCACCAAAAACAAAAAGAAGTAGTAATGAAAGTGAAAAAGTGATCCAGAAAATACAAAGTCCTCCTCTGTCCACAGTAGCTCCTGAAGACACTGAAAATATCCCGATGGGAAATAGTAAAAAATTCATTTATTGGAAACAGAGAATAAAGCTTTTTAATAGTTCAAAATACTTATACTTATTTTTTACTTATTTCCATTTCTTTCTAATACCAATCTTGTTTTCTTTCCCATGTCCATGTTTTCTTTTTTTATTCCTTTCAAAAATCTCTGGGATGTGTTCTTTATATTTTTAGACTTCCTCGGTTGCTACTTTTTCCAGGTTTCTTCATCTATGTGATGTTTTGCTTGGGTCTGTTGTACTAATGATTGCAAATATTTATTTGAAGCTTTTAACAGTTATTCTTGGCAAGTATTTTTCTTTCCACTAATTTCACTCTTAATCTTTCTGAATATCTTCGCTCTGGAAATTCTGAGCCTCTTGCACAATAGTGACAATATATTATTTCTTCCTTATTCTCAATAGTCCACTCTATCATCTTTATGGCTTATTGTTTTTTCTGGACTACGGCTTCCTTCTACAGCAGGGGGACATCCTCCCCCTGAGCCTGGCCTAACTCCATTGAAGGAATATTTCTGTATCTTGTGGATTATATATTACCCTTTTTCCAGTCCTTATTATCCTGTGACATATTCAGCCAACTGGTTTTTTTTTTTTTTACTTTTTAACCCACCTATCTGCATGATACATGCTGTATAAAATACAGTCTATATGTCAGTGTCTTCTTTGTGAGATGTTGTTAGAACAGGGTCCACCATGTGACCAAGTACTGAAGATGAATTCAGTTCCAGCAATACTAATTTCCTTTTTTGCCAATATCATCATCTGTCCAGTCGAACCTAGATCAGTTTAATTTCTGCAAGACTTTTGGGTTTCTAATACAATGATGGGAATGGACTCTATTCCTAAGTCAAAGTATGCTTAAAGTTCATGAAATTCATATTGTTTTTAACTTTGATGCTAGCCAAAAGTGTTCTTCGCAAGTACATATAATATACCCAGAACTGACTCATAGGTTCATAGGTTCATAGGTTCATACTAGGCTATCTGCCCTAGGGCATTTATAAGCCTAGCCAGTTGTGTGGCTTTCACCACCCCTTAGGTTGAAGAATACTATACCCATTAGTTTGCCGTGCCTCTGTCCAGCAGTGATACAGAGATGATCCCCGGGGTAAACCTACGATCTCCCATCCATTGGTCAAGATTCCTCTTGAACAGAGCCAGCGAGGTGCTCTGTCTCACATAGACCGGGATTCTGTTCCACAGCATAGGGAGTCTCTGGGTGATGAATCTGTCCCTCCAGCACATCCTATTTATATCCATGTTGAGGTTTAAGTCTCTTGCTCTTGTGGCTCTGGTGGATTTGGATTTTTTGAGGTGCAGCATGTCCATTAATTCCAGGTTGGACATGACCTTGTATGTCAGGCACAGGTCACCTCTGAGCAGACGGTATGCGACTGAATAGAGCTGGAGTTTCTTCAGTCGGGCAGCATATGGCATATTTTTGAGCCCCTTTATCCTTTTGGTGAGGAACTTTTGGGGTCTTTCCAATTGCTGCAGGTGTCTGGTAAGATACATTCCGAATGGGGCATTGTACTCAATCATTGGTCTGATAAGTGAAGAGAACAGGGGAACAATGACCTCCCTTGATCTGGATGTGAATCCCTTCATAATCAGGTGGGCAATGTAGAAGGTCCTCCTAACCACTTTGGCAATGTGAGTGTCAAAAGAAAGGTTACTGTCAACTTGGGTCCCCAGGTCCCTGATAACCTCTTCTGTGCTTAATGGATTGCCACCTATGCGGTAACTTGGGGTTACCTTGTTTTTACCAAAGGGTATGACTATACATTTTTTGGCGTTTAGCTTAAGGCCATGGCTCTGGCACCAGTTATCCATTTCTATGAGACCTCTATGAAGGATATCTGTGTCTGATGGATTTTCAACTATGGCGCCCAGTTTGCAGTCATCTGCAAACTTTGTCAGCCACAGTCCTCCTATGTTTGCCTGCACTTCTGAAAAGTAGATGTCGAATAAGAGGGGGAACAGGACTGAGCCCTGTGGGACACCGCTTGTGACCGGCTTGGAGTCTGACATGGCACCAGCAACTCTAACCCTGTGGGTTCTGTCCTTGAGCCAGTTTGCAACCCATCTTGTGACATATGGGTTTACATTTAAGCTGGTGAGCTTTTCTATGATACCCGAGTGGGGCATTGTGTCAAAAGCTTTTGCAAGGTCAAGGTAGGCTGTGTGAACTGCCTTACCCTCATCAATGGCCTTGGTGACTGTTTCAAAAAAGTCGACCAAGTTCAAGAGGCATGATTTGCCCTTGACAAAGACGAATTGGGTAGGATCCAATGTCTGTAGGTCCCCTATGTCTTTATTTATGAGTTCCATTATGATCCTCTCCATAGCTTTGCAGACCAGGCTTGTTAAGCTTATGGGGCGGTAATTACCAGGGTCCATAGAAGCACCGCCTTTGTGGAGTGGGACCACAGTTGCCGTCACGCCACTCTTTGGAGCGTATCCTGTGGTAAGGCTAAGATTAAACAGCAGCCTTATGTGTGGGTTTAGTTCCTCATTGAGTTAGTGTAGCACACAGCTGGGGACACCATCCGGTCCCATTGATGCTGTGTTTTTAGCTTTAGAGAGAGCAGCTCTCACCTGGGCATTTGAGATGATTGGGAAGCTACACTCTGCTGGGATAGATATTTCTCCTTTTGGGGGGGAGGGAGGGGAGAAATTTTCACTGAACCTGTCTGCCAGTATGTTTGCAATGTATGTGGGTTCAGTGATTTTTGTATCATTTTGGACTAATTCTGAGCATATCTGGGAGTTTCCACCCAGATTTCTAACATAGCTAAAGAAGGCCTTATGATTGTCTTTTGAGTCCTTGGCGATTTTTTTCTCAAAGTTGGCCTTGGATGATTTTATGAGTGAACGTAGTTTTTTACTAGTATTGATCAGAAATGTCTTCCCTTTTAGGGATTTTGCTCTATCTTGTAGTAGATTTCTCCTCTTGTTGTAAAGTTTGTTTATGGCTGGGGTCCACCAGATCAGGTGCTTGCCTTTGGTGGAAAGGGTCTTGATTTTATTTGGGATTGCTTGATCCATGCAATCCTAGAGGTGCTCATAGAAAGCATTTGTAAGGGATTCAGCAGCGTGGGTTGTGGTTTCCACTGGCTCAGGGGCCTTGAAGGATACCACACCAGTCTTAAGAAGTGTGAAGTTGGCTTTTGAGAAGTTCTTCACTGTGGTCTTTTTTGTTGGGGTGGGGGCGGGATGTGGATCTCCAGTGAGATTAGTTTATGGTCTGATCTCACCAATGAGGGATATACTTCTGGTGTGGAGCATTTTGTCCCCATGTTTGTGATGATCAGGTCTAGTATATTTTCACCTCTTGTGGGAATGGTGACAAGTTGTTCCATAGCATTTGAGTTTATGAACTCAAGGAACCTTTGGGCTAGGGTATTGGGGCTTGAGTAATGTTCCCAGTCTATGTTTGGGTAGTTGAAGTCACCCAATATGATGGTGTTTGGAGAGACATTTATACTCTCCAGTGTCTTCAGGAAGGCTGTGTGGGGTTCCTGAGTTTGAGAGGGTGGCCTGTAACATGCTACAAACTGTAGAGCAGTTTTGCTTATGGTTAATTGCACCTGAATGGTCTCTGATGCTTCGTGAGTTGCCACCAGCCTGGAGGTGTGGGTATCCTTGATGAATATGGATACACCCCCTCCTTTTGTGGTACGGTCCGGGTTTTGGGGCCGGAACGCATGATATGAGATAAAACCTGATAGTGCCGGGGTGCTCTCAGGAGCCTTGAACCAGGTTTCAGTCACAGCACAGACATCGATGTTCTCCATACTGAGGAGGGCTTTGAGGGCATGCATCTTGAGATTTAGACTTCTGGCATTGAGCAGCATTACCCTTAGTTTTTTCCATTATTGTTTTCTAGGGCAGTGGGTTTAGAATTTGAGCCTTGTCTAAAAAAGGCACTATGGGGGTGGCAAGAGCCTTTGCCAATATCCGGAAACCCAGGGGTGACAGGTACAAGCCGTCCCTTGCGAAGCAGCGTGGCTTGTCAAGCATGGCATTCCAGGCAGACAGACATTGGATCCCCTTAGAATGACACCAGAAATTAAGCCAATTATTAAAACTGATCATTTTGTCTCTGTATTGTGGCATCATTCTTGGTGAAGGTAGGATACTGCTCAGGGTCAGGGTCATACCAGCCTGGGCTACATAATCTGAGAGCTCCTTTATGTCTCTTTTCATGTAGTCCAGGGAGGTACATCTCAGGTCATTCACACCGGCATGGACAATGACTGAGTCATACTTGTACTTGCTGTGGAGTGACCTGAGTGCTTGTGTTATGTGGCGGATTCTAGCTCCCGACAGGCAGTTTACTGTGACCCTCTCCTTGTTCAGTCTGGTGAGTGGGACGTCAGTGTGTCTGACTATGGAGTCACCTATGACAAGTGTGTCTGGCATTGTGTTTGGCCTTAAGGGCTGTGACTGATTTGCACACTGACTGTGATCTATGTGTTGCTTGTGTTATGTCATGAGGTGGCAGTTGTTTGGGTGTCTGCTTTGGAGGCCTCTGCTGTTTTGGTAGATTTTTGATCAGTGCCTCCGAGTATGTCTTTGTGTGTTTATTTGTTTGATTTGTAGTTGTGATAGTTCTATGTGAGACTGGGTTTATGGTGTGTGTGGTTGCCTTCTCCTCCTGTCTGGTTTTGCCAGTCCTGAGTTGAGAGAGCTCAGCCTCCAGTTTGGCTATATAGTTGCATCTCTCGCATGTATTTGTGTTTTGTGGGAGGAGGAGAGGGTTATCTGTGTACATGAGGCAATTGTAACATTGCCTCAATATTCCCAGATTCACCAGCTGAGCAGGAGAGGACGCTAGCAACTGACCCTTTGACATGCTAGAAGAAATGAAAAAGTTTGCTATGTAACTGAGTCAGAAAGGACCTATAGGGAAGTGGGTACTCAAGGGGGTTTTAAGCTAGTGAAGTACTTTGTATAATATAGAAGTGCTTTACCTTACTAAAAAATGCTTTAGGAACAAGTGCTGAGCTTTACAGATAGAGAATAGACTGTTTAGATTACAAGTAGAGCAGTTCTAAGGGAAAAATGAAGAGCAGACTTTACGGAGCCAGAAATAGTTTAACCTTGTTTAACCGGGCGCTGCCCGATGGTGCTCTACTGGCAACTCCGCTAAATGCAGAAAAGGCAATAAGTCAGTAGTACAGGCTAGCACACTTTAGTGGGCAGCCAAACAATTAAATTAAACAGCAAACAAACACTTTTCAACTTGAATTAGACTAATTTCGACTAAAATGTACTTTTAAGTGCAGATAATAAAAAAATGCAGTAAATAACTATGAAAACAGTTAAAGCTTGCTCTAGGTAAGCAGTAGAAGGTAAAACAAATAAAAAAACAGCAGGATACTTAATCAGGAAAGCAGTCACTTTTTTCAGTTCTCTGTAGCCAGGAAGACTCAACAGGACCACGTGGAGCTGTGTCTGAGCAATATGGCTTCAAAAAAAATGCCAGAGGCAGATTTTAACCAGGAAACTTCAAAAGAGCTAGAAATGGTCCAAAATGACCAATTACTACAGCTTCTTGTGCTGAGGTCACTTCCCTCAAGTACAGGTAGTCTATTCAAGGCTCCCCACTCCCACTGGTGAGCTAAGAAACTTCCTTCTATCCAAGTAAGGCAATGGACAACACAGGAACTACAACACAGCCCAGGATACAGCAAGGCTTGTAAACTGGTCTAACTAGTTTAGGAGAGGGAGGAAAACAAGGAATATTTTTTTGTTTTTGTTTTTAAATAGAAACACACAGAAATGCAGAAAAGGCAATAAGTCAGTAGTACAGGCTAGCACACTTTAGTGGGCAGCCAAACAATTAAATTAAACAGCAAACAAACACTTTTCAACTTGAATTAGACTAATTTCGACTAAAATGTACTTTTAAGTGCAGATAATAAAAAATGCAGTAAATAACTATGAAAACAGTTAAAGCTTGCTCTAGGTAAGCAGTAGAAGGTAAAAAAAATATAAAAAACAGCAGGATACTTAATCAGGAAAGCAGTCCTGCAATTCATATGGAGTTACATGCCTTGGTAGCATATCTAACTACAACGATACATTTGTTTTTATGAGGCCCGTTGCTGTTACTACTGCTGGAACTCTCTGGTAAATCTTCTTCCACATTGCTCTTGTAGCTGCCTGCAAATTCTGGTATGTTATGAATTTGTGTGTTTCTGTATATAAGACACTGAAATCACTGGGTGTAGTTATTTTCAATAATTAGTGCTGTTTTTGTCCTTTTTGGGACTACTATATCTAATTTTCTTGCTTCTGTTTTTTGAACTGTTGGTAATGGGTGATCCCATGAGATATAAACTTCATCATTCTCTATAATGCTTTACGGCTCATGTTTCCAATGTTTCTCAGCTACTTCATTATTGTAATGTTTGTACAATCCCTAATGCAACAGTCTTGCCACATTATTATGCCTTTCAGCATACAAGCCTTCTGCCACATGTTCATTGGACATTGCAAGCCAACATGTACATAGTCCACTCTCCTGGGCCTCCGATATTAACCTTTAGACTTTTGGTTTAAATTCGCCTCTCGTTAACCATTCCTGTGTCAGATACTGATTGACATGAGATTGTTCCAGGAGTTTTCTGTACTTACAACTATATTTATGCCTTTTCCACATTTCTTGCCTTCTCATCTGATTCTTCTTTTATATTCTTTCTTTTGTGTTTTTGGCACATTCAGTTGCTGCCTGATTTTGTCTACTTGTGGAATGATTTCCATTCCTGCTTTACACCGATATTCCTCTGCTAAACTAAGTAGTGAAGTCATCTTAGACTTATTTTCCTCATGTTTTAAAACATTCACCATGTTTGATCTGGTGAAATCAACAGATATGTATGCAGTTCTATGACTGGAAATCCATACATGTCATCAATTCTGAGGAGGTCCATACCTCCTTCAGAATAAGGAATATATAATCTTGATATACACTGATGTTTATATATCATTTGATAAGCATGAAGCATTCTTGTTTTCCTGTCCTACTGATTCAGTATCTTTTGGAGTCAATCAGTCACCCTAACACCGTATGTTAGAACAGGAAGAGCAAACTGGTTTATAGTTTACAGTTTGTTGCTAGATGTCAGGGCTGTTTTTGGTATTCATTTTTAGTCTTCTACAATATTCTTTACTGAGTTTTGTTTGCATTTCTTCATGTTTTTTGTCAGTCCTTCATCATTTCCCAAATATTTATACACTTTCACCTACTCAAGTTCCTTAATGTTACGTTCCTGTCCCAGACTGATATTTCCTTGGTGCTGCAGCTTTCCTGTTTTAAATGTTACTTTTACACATTTATCAAGACCAAATGACATTCTTGTACCATTTGAGAAAGTTTTGACCACTTGCAGTGATGCTTTCAGCTCCTTATCTGATGAGCTATACAGTTTAAATTATGCACAACAAAAGATGAGAAGTCTTTATACTTTGTTATTTTTTGTGAGCCAAATTGTAACTATGACCTAATCTAATAAGTAGACAGTGTAATGGGTTAAGGGCAAGACAAAAGAGGAGCAGTGAGAGTCATTTTTCTTGAAGAGTGCTAATGAGGAGCTTTGTTTGACATAGATAGGTAGTTTGTTCCAGAGTATGGGAAATCTCTGGGACAGGAATCTATCCCTCCAGCATGTTCTGTTTATTGTAGTGCCAAGGTTTAGATCCCTAGAGCATGTAGCTCAGAGGGACTGGGATTTCTCTAAGTGGAGCACGTCCAACAGCTCTTGGTTTGACATAGCTTTGTATGTTTGGCAGAGATCGTCTCTGAGTCCAGCTCCAGATAATCCCAACCCCTTCACTGTCACCTCCATTCAAACTAGTTCCATAAAAACTCTCCTAACCCAGCTAAAACCTTGCTGTCTTGCAGCTCACCAACTTCCTAATGACTTTCTAAAAAGTTCCGCCCCCTTCTATAGCCTACCCTGCAGTATATCTATCTTGATTATTCATTGTACTGCGGAACAATATGTCCCACTTCTCTGGAAAATATCTCACATCATTCCCCTTCACAAAGGAGGACCCCCTAAAGAATTAACTTTTGTCCCATAGCTCAGCCTTTCACCCCTTGCAAAACTCTTAGAAAAATGCATCCACAATCAACTCCTTAACCACCTCCTCAGTCATAACCTATTATCCAGTTCTCAACATGGCTTTAGACCTAAACACAGTACTAGCACTTCCCTAATAATTTTCACCAACACCACTCATCATCTCTTAAATGAAGGCCAGCTTGTCTCTTTTGTCTTTATTGATATGTATAAAGCCTTTGACACCATTTCCCATCAACTACTACTCAACAAACTCTCATCTTATGGCCTCATTTCATCATCCCCGCCCTGGTTCCATAGCTATCTATCTTTGTTGGTGTACCCCAAGGTTCCATACTTGGTCCACTCTTTAGCATATTTACAAACAATCTCAGCTCTGCAACTAATCTAGCCTCCATTGTCCAGTACACCTATGATGCTACACTCATCTGCTCAGCCCCCTCACCCCAAGAACTTCAAATAAAAATGCAAATTTTATTTCAGGACATAGAAAAACACCTCTTTGAAAAAAAGCTCATACTAAACCCTAACAAAATCAAGATAATTGTCTTCAGAAACAAAAAGTTGAGACCACGCCAGTCCCCTCTTTCAATCTGTGCCTCAAACGGTACCATGATAGAACCCACAAACCAGACTAAACTTCTAGTGTCACAATAGATGAAAATTTCATATCTGATAAATACATTTCTCTGACTATCAAAAAAGTTCACATCAAACTTGGCAGCCTGTATAGTATCCATGCTGTGGTAGCCCTTAGTCTGTCTGAATACCAGAGTCAAGGTTTTCTGCGTCGGCTGCTGTCACTTGCTGGGTGATGTCAGGTCGTACGAGCTATAAAGGAGAGCAGGCGATGCCATTAACTCAGTTTTTCTTGCCTTAACCAACCAAAGAAGTCCAATTTTAATAATAATTATTATTAATCCTGGGGTCAGAGAAATAGGTGTCTCTCGAAGGAAAGTAGATGTCAGGGGGAAGGAGGGAGGAAAAGCATGGCTGCAGCAGTGAACACACTCGAACATCTACATTTATGGTGAGTGTACACAACTGTACTGTGTTCTTCGTATTTCACTGCTGCAGTGCTAACAATTGGGAAGATTCCCAAAGCTGAGGAGATGGGTGGAAGGTTAATAGAAACTTAAGATTGGGTGACCATGCCCTGGAGAATAGCAGAGGCAAACCCAGCCCTAGCTTTAGAGAATAGGTTCAGATGGTAATGATTGGTGAAGGTGTGGACTGAAGTCCATGTGGCTAGAACTGCAGCAGTGAAACACGAAGAACATCATACCTTATGTAAAGCCCCAGACTGGCCACTGCTAGATCTCACCTACTTTCTACTCTCCTCTATGGTTCACATATATTCTCAAACTTGCATAAAACTGACCTTGATAACCTAGAATCCTGTTACAACTAAATTGCCAAATGTGCCACTAATTATCCACACAGGACTCACCATTGCACTGCTCTCTCCAAACTCAACTAGCTTGAACTGCCTAACCTCTTATCTCTCAGTCAACTCACCATGGCCCACAAAATAGTCCACCAAACAAGCAACTGCCCTGCTCTCTTAGTCCATCCTAGTATTAATCTCAAGTCCCTCAGATCCTCTGACTAACTAATGCTAAAGTTCATCCATTCCCACAACTATCATGTTGACTCCCTCTATTCTTACAAAATTGCCAAATTTTGGAACACTGTTCCTCAGCCTATCATAAAAATCCTAACAATGATGAGTTCAAACAACTCCTAAAAAATGGCCTAGCTAGTCATTAGCTTTGCTGCTACCATAGTCCAGGCTAATTTCATCCTAACCCCTTACTACATCACTCCTCCTAACTTCACCCTTATTCCTCCTACTTCCCCCTTTATCCCTATGCTGAACTGCACATATCTTTATAACCTCCTGCACTGCTGTACATAGTTTTACATTTAATTGCAACTTCATTGATGTCCTTGTCAGTTCTTCTCTGTATATATTTGCACACTGTTACTTGATTTTTGATACTTTGTGATTTGTTTTTAATTTTAATGTTTTAATTTTAGTTATGGTTGATAGTATTCTTACTGCTCTGGAGCTTTTCTCCTCGGGGCCTCAACTGAAAATGGGTTTCTGGCCCAGTCAGACATTGCCCAGTTAACAAATGTAATAAATAAATAAAAATGTGCAAGTTCACTCTTAAGGAGACATATATTTTTTCCTATTGTTACCTAGGTTTGTGTCTGCTCAGGATGTGCTTATAAGTAGTTCTTCCTTAAGGCTAAATTTTTGTGTAAAGATGTTAATACTTCTTGCTCAGAAGTTAGAAACTGCATCTGGGCCTGGGGTTTTCCAATTAGGATCTTTTCTTAATTTTGTTTCAATTTCCCTGGCTGTTACTTCATCCAGTTTCATATCTTGCACATTTGAATGTCTTACTGTTTCTTTCAATTCTTCTGTCCATTCACTATCTTTTTTATGTTTAACAGGGTCCTCATAGATATTTCTCAGAAATGTGTCTATTTCTTCTTATTGTGGTGGTGTTTCTATTCCTTTTGCTTTGTTTCACAGTTCTCTATAAAACTTTTTTTGGGTCATCAATAAATTGCTTATTTTGTACTTTTCCTTTATATTTATCTGCATATCTTGTAAGATTTTCTGCCTGTGCTGAAATCTTTAGTTTATTATTTGCAATAGTGTATGATAGATCCTGGTGTCTTCTGATACTGCACACTGCTTTTATCATGCCTATCTTTCTAAGTATTTTTACTGATCTGTTCCCTCTTCTATACTATTCTAACAATGACATTACTTTATAGTTTTCTGTTTTCAGTGCTTCCATCATGGCATTTGATGTCTTCTCTTCCTTTCGCTTGTGTTTTTGTGGTAAAACTTTAGCTGTCATTAATTTAGCTGCACAGAAATATATCCTATTTATATAATACAACAAAAAGAACAAAACAACAACAAAGAAAATACAATGGCCAGAAAAACAAAATAAATTTAGTAGAAGCACTGAATACTCTGACGTCTCGGCTGAAAAGCCTTCAAGGAGTAAAAAGTAAAAATATATCCTATTTATGTCTGTTATATCACATTAATTTCTGTTAATAATCTTGATTTACTGTGTTCATTTCTTCTATCTGACTTCTATATGGAAAACATTTTAAAAATGTAGAAAGACATGAAAATAAAAATACTGAATTAAATCAATCCAGTGTTACAGCTACTATGTGCATAATAAATATTTTCCTATTATCTGTTTTATATAATTCATAACAGCAAGAACTTAAGGAAATATCTCTAAAGTAAATGGCACTAATGGTTTGCTTTATAATATTTTGGCACACAACAAAGGGCTGGGATGATATACGAACTAGAAAGATAATGCGTTTAAATGGTTTGTGTTAAGCAGATGGTAAAGAACTGGGATGTATATGAACTTGAAGGGGGGAGTATTTACTTGTCTTTTATATTATAAGATGCAAGCACACAACAAAGGAATGGTATAGTGCATATGACAGAAGAATGAATTCTGATAGAGTTATTCAAACAGTTATTCTAAAACTTTTTTTAATAACTGAGCTTTTGGTTAGATTTTACCACTTTCTCAGGAGATCTTTTTTTTCTACTTTTTTAATAACTGGCAGATAGTTTTGTATTGATATTGTGCCTGGTTTGAGCATTAACCTTCCTATTTTGATAATCTATTCCCTCAGTCTAACTTGTTAGTAAATGATTTTGCAGACAGTGGATACATTGCAACAGCTAGAGACAGTCTGCTTAAATGTGAACATTATAAAGAAAAGCATAGTTTACCGGTGGCCCTGGTATACCCACTCTGGCTGTTCGTTATCATAGAAATGGAACATCCATATTTGCTGACTTATTAAGCACTCCTCATTTTAGAAATCAACTAAGAAGTGACTTTTATTTGAATGATTCCGAAAGGTTTTACTGTAAATGGCAATACCTAGAGATACAATGTAATGGATGAGCCCACTTAATCACGGCTGTTAATTATATAATATTAAGCCATCATGCATTTAATTATCTTTATGGCAAAGCAAAAGAATGTAGATATGGAGTGAATTAAAAATGGCTCAAGTCAAAAATAAGATAATCTTATTATTTCACTTCTATGATTCCATTCTAAACAGAGGGCTAATATGATAAGTCAGTTATTTTTGGGAAAGACTGTTGGATTTTAAATGAGATTATATTAAACCATTTAGATTAAATGTAATCTCCAAATTATATTTATGAGAGTATAAGTGGGATTTTCTTTCTTTATTTCCATTCATTCCTTCTGTACTTTTCTATTTCATAGAAAACGTATATGCTATGAAGTAGTCTAGGAAAATTATGTGAAGTAAATAAAATGGAAATTACATTAGCCTTAACTACAGTCCTTCCAAGAAGAGGTCTTCATGTGATCTACAGGTGAATAACATAACACTCTGAATCTTTTTTATTCTAATTATACCCAAATATAGACATGCTGCTGATTTTTCATGTAAAATTGTAATAAACATTGTTAATGTTCTGCATGGTTGGGCAGCTGTAATAAATGATGTGGGGCTATATATATATATATATATATATATATATATATATATATATATATATATATATATATATATATATGCCTTCATCCACCATTTTTCATAGATTTGTTGCAAAACCTAATATTTTTGTAAGGCATTTAAAAATGAGCAACTTGTAAATGAACGCTTATGCTACCACTAGTAAACTATGCTGTCATGTAGGAACGAAAGGAGAGTGATGCAGTCGTGAGTGAAATAAAAGGCAACTGAATATAATTATTCAGTGTCAAACAGTAAATGAGAGTCTGCCCACCGTTTAATGAACTCCACTTCTGCTCACAAGCATTTAAGTAGTAATGGTACAGTTCACTCTGATGAAATTAAAAAAAAAAAAAAACTACTACTGAACTTACCTTTGTGCCTCAGTCTAATTGAATATATTTATTAATTTTGAGGCATTCATTTTCTTAGTTTAGGACACTTATAACCATTTCCGAACTTCAGTGAATAAAAAGTGTTTCAAGATATAATGCTTATGCCACTGTGGAAACGTTGCTAACTGAGAAATTAGCCTCTTTTGTAAGATAGTCGCTTCTTGGGAGACCCGTTTCCTGTGGATGTCAAGGCAGTATTATCTGATTGCAGTACAAGAAAAAAGATAGGCTGTGACCTGTACGACTTGTAGTATAGTGATAAGCACTCATTGTGGTTTATGGTGTACATTTCCAGGTAAACACAATGTTAGACAATGGGTACAATAGCACAGCACCCTGGTTTCACTGCTCCTCAGCGCACTACATAGCTTCCTCTCTAGATATGAAGTGCACATGCTTTAGTTACTTATGTGTTTGATTTGGTCTTTTCTCAGCAGTCTTCTGGCTAGCCACAGTCTACTGGTCTCCTGTTAATGTGCAGCACGTTTTTCTAGCTAGTGTGTGACATAAAATAAAAAAAAAATCCTGCTTTGCCTTATACCAGGCAGTGAACAGTCATTTTTGTCTTCACTTTTGCAGATCATGAATATATTTGTGTTGCAGTTGTATTCTAAATACAGGTTATGCAGACGCACACACATTATACATAGTTTTATGTCATAGATATGAAACATATATGTTGTAGTTACGTATAGGATTTATTTGGACTTTTGTCAGCAACACAATGGCTAATCACAGTTCACTGGGGCCCTGTTCATGTACAACACTGTTACTTGGCTGGTGTGTGAAATAAAGTTAGAAAAAAATCATCCTGCTTTGTCTTATGCCAGACTATGAGCAATTAGTTCCACACCATGAAAATAGTTGTGTTGCAGTTGAATTTATATACGAACACACACACACATATATATGTATTTCTGTGTTGAAAGGCTGCTTTCATACAGCGGGCTTATGATGGCCAAACAGTTTGAGTCAGAAGATTCCGATCATGGATTCTGAGTAGTACAGAACATAGCAAATCTATGACTTGAATTGTATGAATATGTACGTGGTTTGCACAGATGTTCCATTATAGTCTAATCCTTTGAGTAGCTATGTATAACTATACTTTGTGGTGGTGTAGAGGTAGTAATCACCCATGGGGACGGAGACATGTTGATAGCATATGTTGATATAAGGAAAACAAGGAAAGAAGTGAGTGCAGCTGGAGTTCAACTGAATGTACATTAATATAACTTCTTTCATTTGTGTAACCTTAACAAAATAGTACGTTTAAGTATTTTGATGATGCTGTATAATTTTTGTGGCAGCTTCCAGTGGAATGAATTCTCCACAAATGCTAGGTTATAGGTGACATTTACAATGAAGCCTGCCTGCCATTTCCAATAAAAATGAGTTGGATGCTGTGAAACATAAGGTCACTTGCGTTATATCTCAAGTTACCTAGTTCTGATATTACTGACAATGACCCATTTCAGGTAACCCTCACAAACTGCACCTAAATGCCATTAATTTATTTTATATCTACAGATGTTTTGAAAAAAAAAATAGTTGAGGCGTAGTGGTAGCCTGAATACTGGTGATCATGTACAGTAAGCATCTCGACTTTCAGTTCAATAGATAAAAATTGGAAATTCTTTTGCCTTGATAGTTTGAGATCTGTATTCAACCAAAGCGTTACTTCAGAGTGTGTGCAATTTTGTAGTAAAGGCACAGTGCAGGATTTACAGCACATTATTGCTGAATCCTAAGTCAGATCTTGTTCTGAAGCTGCTTGGACTATCTA
Source organism: Protopterus annectens (assembly GCF_019279795.1). Taxonomy (NCBI): domain Eukaryota; kingdom Metazoa; phylum Chordata; order Ceratodontiformes; family Protopteridae; genus Protopterus; species Protopterus annectens. The sequence goes on from NC_056749.1 coordinate 54,594,115, forward strand.
TTTCTGATGATATGTTTCACACTATTTTTAGATATCATTCATGTGTTGTATCTGCCTACTTACACAAATCAGTGGATGCCACTGAGGTCTTTGTAATAGATAAACTGAGGAATATGCAAAAGCACCAAAATACAAAACATACTCCTTGCACACATCCCTCACAATATATGACATCTAGAACCCGGGCTGTCCTTTTGGATAATGTGACAGCAATTTAGAACATCATGCTGGATGTACAAAAAATGTAGTCAGTCAGCTTTTAGTATGCTGCCTTGAAATTAGTACACAACACTGTTCTGTGAGCTACATAAGGTGGTGGAAAACTGTGTTGGAAAACCCAGAGAGAAATTTTCACATGAGATATATATTTGTGATGACAAAGATGTCTTTGAAACATTCTGGAAAATTAAGAATTTTTTTTTTTGTTATTAGGAATTCAAAACATAACTCGTGGTCTATAAGCAAAATGATGTGTTTTTGAAGTCATGCACTTGGAAGTAAATCAGCTATAAGCCTTTAACAGTGTTCTTTTAAGCATTGGCTGTTCCATATTAATTGTGTCTGTATTCATAATGGGAATTTAAATGGTTGTTTGGAAACTCTAGTATACACCTTTTTTTTACAGTAATGATAAACTGGAATAGAGCCACCGATGGTAGGCCATGCATTCTTGACATATTCTCCCTGAAAGTGGCATGCCTCTAAGCACATCCTTGCAATGACATTTTGTCCGTTTTTAAGAGCCAGGACAAAAACTTCATCACATAGTTACTGCATACAGGAATGTTTCTTTAATAAACCATCATGACATGTACAGTATATTTGAGGAACACAGTCCTTAAAAGTGTAGTAATTCCCAGATCCAATGTTGTCTATTCCATCCAACTCAACAGTTAGGTTATCGGATCTGACCTAGGAGCTTTTATTCAAGAGCTTGGATCTTGGGCCTTTCTTCCTCCCCACCCATAATTTCTCTCATCCACTGATTATCTCAGATCTCATTTGCCACTTGATGAATCAAGTTGCTATTTGAGGTCTGTGTAGCCTGTGGTTGGATAAGTTTTTTATAGTCCCCTGTTCTAGTTTCCTTTTCTGCTACATATTTAACTATTCCCCTAGATCTTTCCCTTTGGTTACTGTACTTGGTGAAGTTTCTTTATCTTTATCCATTTGTAATTAACTTTTTTCCACCTTCCCTACCGACAATAATAATAATAATAATAATAATAATAATTATAATAATAATAATAATAATAATAATAATAATAGTAATAATAATAATAATAACAATAATAACAATAATAACAATAATAATAGTAATAATAATAATAACAATAATAACAACAATAATAATAGTAATAATAATAACAATAATAACAATAATAATAATAATAATAATAACAACAATAATAATAGTAATAATAATAGTAATAATAATAATAATAATAATAATAACAATAATAATAATAATAATAGTAATAATAATAATAATAATAATAATAATAATAATAATAATAATAATAATAATAATAATTATAATAATAATAATAGTGTCTGGCCAGTGTGTTTGCAGAAGTGCAAGGTAATGGAAATAAAACAAGTGTAGTATCCTTGTATGGAATGACGTGGCAGAAAAAAATCTGTGGAACTACAACTGCCCGCTGCTTGAAAGACCTTTTTTTGGATTTTCAATTTTTTTTTATGTCCCTATCTCAGATATGTAGTGGTTTATGGCCAAGTCATTGATTTTGTCAGCTTTACCTGAGTGGGATATTGTTTCAAATGTCTTTGCCAGGTCCAGGTTGGTGTTCCTGTGTGCACAGTTTCCCCCGTATGCATTGCCTTAGTGACTTTCATAAAGTCTAACCAGTTACGTAGACATAGCCTTCTCTTAAGTCAGCTAAACCGAGTTTGGCCCAGTGTCTTTGAACAGAACATTTCCCTGTGAATTCAGTCTGTTGCTTTCCATATTAGACTATTCAGACTAAAAGGCTTGTAGTTTCAGGCATCATTTCATCATTCACGTCATAAGACTGCTTGCTGGTGAGACACTTGACAATGTTTGAAATGTGACACATGTTGGCAGTGTGCATACAGCCGATCGTGGCCTTATTGTTCAGCCGGGCAAATGGTACATCAAGGTCTGTACAATTGCACATATGTGACTACCACATGTTTGATTTCACCTGGGTCAACATCAGTTTCGGACCTGACATTTGTCCACATGTTGCCAGTAATGACAAAGTATGCAGGTTCCTTATGTTGCATCCTGACTTTATTTTTTAGTCCCTCTTGAGGCATAGCAACATCGACAATGGAACCAGAGACCTTAACGCCTCTGAAATTGTTTTAGCTGTTACTGCCATTTACCTTTTATCATGCACGTCATTATTTAAGGAAATTCAAATTGCATTTAGTCTAAAGCCTCAGATACTAGTACATGCTGGGCCACCGTCTCCAGACACAGGCATATTCTTGACTTGCTATCAGTTTCCTGCTGTGAAGTAGTATTCAAAGAGCATTCATCTGTTGAGAAAACATTTACTACACAATTACATATGCAGCTTAGGGTAAAATGAAAAATAGTCAAGAGGTGTTAGCAGTCCTTCAACCCCTGACTGTGCTGAATGCCTTGAAGTGAAGACAAGACAAGTTGTCCTCCTTTCTTTATAGTTATCTGTCTCCAGTTGAGTATTTACACATGAAAGACCTCTATCACCTTGCTAACTGGCTCCCTGGTATTCAATCCTTTCAGTGTCACCTTACCTGGAAAGTTGTCTGTCTTTGTTATTCAGTCATTTCACAGTCCCCTTGGCTTTATTGTTGTCTGTCTCCACTTGAGTATTTCCACATGAAAGACCGTCATCATGCTCCTAAATGGCTTCTTAGTATTCAGTCCATTCTGATTCAGGTTCACTTGATAGTTGTCAGTCTCTGTTTTACAAATTTAAAATAAATGCTATATCTCGCATATGAAAAGGCTTTCTCAACATTCACTCATTTAGTAAGGCACCCTAAGACGTGATGAAAATTAAACTTTTCAAAATGTACACAAGAGCCAACACTGAAAGTGTTCTATGTAGTACGCACTGATGGTTAGGTGAGTGTGTCATAAAATTAAAGCACATATTTACACCACAATGCATGTAGCTGTTTTTTTTTTTTTTTCTAGCACAGCAACCCCATCCCCATACAAACCAGTCTTCTTCACGGTACTCGACATGTTGGTGACACACAGATGTAGCATACAGATTGTGTGGTGGCCAGAACCAAGGGAAATAGATTGACTCTATTCAAATTTGAATTGGATGCTTGGATAACTATCATGCTTACTTCTGCAACCAACAGCTGTGTGTGTGTATATATATATATATATATATATATATATATATATATATATATATATATATATTTCTATATAATTTTTAACATTTATATACACATACATTTAAAGTAGATATAAACAGTGTGTAGGCAGGAAAAGGGTATATAGCAAATTAGTATTTATGAAGACTAATTGAGGTGAAAAAGTAACAAAATTAAAACTTTTTTTACGTTCATAGTTGAGTAGTACACTCATGGGCCTGGAGCCTTTACAAGCCTAGCCCAAATGTATAACCCTATTATCGTGCCACCTACCCTTACTTAACAATGCCTCTGTGCTCGGCTTGACCTCAGAGACATCAGATTGGAAGCAGTGCTTCGTGACGTAGTTACAAGTTATGATAATTACCGAATATGCTTTCATTTTATAACTTAATCAGGGTTGGTACATGGGCATAGCCAATTCACTTTGAGATACTGTTTGAGTTTTTGTTAAGAGACTTTTGGAGGACTGTATGGTTATATAGTTTGGCAACGAATTGCAGGTTTTGCCAATGCAGTTGGCAAACAGGGATTCACCAGCAGAGTTATTAGCTTTGTGTCTTTGCACCAGTCGTTTATTGGCTGACCGTAGGGATCTCAGGTTGTTATATGGCTTAATATTTTGAAGAGAGGGGTTATCCTCAATGTGATACAGATTTTTGTGTGCTATTAAGAGTTGACTGAATTTAATAAAGCTGGGCAGTTCTAGCCACAAAAATGTATTGTTTCAATACAGTGATCCAAGCTTCTTATTGATGGTCAGTATGGTTTTGTTGAACTGTAGGTCAAGTTTGAGATTGTCTATGATAACCCCTAGCAGTTTTGTGTGATGATCTGGGGAAATAGTGGTACCATTGTTAGATGTGACAGAGAATGAAAGTGTGGTAGATCTACTATTGGGGTAGAAGTTTAGTTTTATTGGGGTTCAGAAGTAGGCATTGGTTGGTGACCCACTTCTCGGTACTGTTAAATTAATTTTGGGTTGAGGTTTGCAGTTCGGTTGGGGAGGTGTTTGAGCAGATCAGAGTGGAATCATCTGCATATTGACTCCAGGCAGCTTTAGGTATAGCAGTGTGAAGGTTGTTGATACATATAGACAAGAGTAGTGGATCTAGTATGGACCTTTGAGGGACACCAAGTGTGAGACTTAGCTGGCTGGAGAGTTTTCCCTACCAGTCAGGTAGGACTGGAACCACTGGATAGCAGGCTTGTTGAGAGAAATAGATTTTTGTGAAAGAATGAGAAGTTCATGGTTGACAATGTCAATAGCTTTTGATGGGACAAGAAAGAGGGTGGAGATTACCTATTGTCAGTCCTGGTTTGGTATATGGCAGTAGTAAAGGAAAGGAGGGCTGAGGTGGTGCTGTGGTATGTTCTGAAACCATGCTGGGAGCTGGATGGTAAGTTATTTTGTGTAAGGTATTGCATTACTTGCTTGTGTATACATTTCTCCATTATTTTTGGCTAGTGAGGAAAAAATGGAAGTGGGTCTATAGTTGGATATGTCTGAGGAGCTAACACCTTTATGAAGTGGGATGACGTGAGATATTTTCCAGAGGGAGGGAATTGCGTTATCAGATAAGGTTCTGTTGATGAGGATAGATATGGGATATGCAATGGCATCTGCAGCTATCTGTAGGTACACTGCAGGAAGGAGGTCAGCAGCGAGGGTGGTAGGTTTTATTTTTTTTAGAAGTGTTTTGATAAAACTAGCGGAGATTGTTTGCATGTTAAAATTTGGGGCGATTTATTGGGTAGAGTAGTCATGTCGTGTAAGTGAGAGGGGGTTAGTTGATTTCCTAGGGATTGGATTCTTTCAGTGAAAGAGTTATTAAAGGCACTTGCAATAGTCTCTGGGGAACTATGGGTATAGCTAGTCGGGGTTGGGGTGGTGGAATGACCTGGACAAAGTAGTTGATTTTAGCCTGTCCAGAACTATTAAAGGTTGTTATGGTGTTTTGGTAAGAGATTTTGGTAGAAGCTTTTTTATCCAGTATAACCAAATTTTTTCCATCATTCCTGAATTGACAACGTTTATCATGGTCAAGTGGGGATTTAGTTGTTCTCCCGCTGGCCCAGGCTCTCTATCTAGTTTTGATTGTAGCTTTGGTATTGTTCTCCCGCTAGCCCAGGCTCTGTTTCTAGTTTTGATTTTAGCTTTGGTAGTTTCCATTCTTCATCCTCGTAATTGTTATCCTTACTTCCGCCAAGCTGTTCCGCTCCACTTACTGATTCAATATCCACATATCATCCAGCCTTCTCTCTCTCTCATTTTCTGCATTGTTCAGCCACTCAAAGTGCTCTTTCCATCTGCTCAACACATCCTCCTTGCTTGTGAGTACATTTACCTCACTATCCTTTATCACCCTTACCTGCTGCACATCTTTCTCAGCTCTGTCCATCTGTCTAGCCAATCGCTAATGGTCCTTTTTCTCCCTCCTTAGTGTCCAACCTTTCATACAACTCTGCATATACCTTATCTTTAGACTTTGCCTCCTCTCTTTGCCATGCTCCTCAACTCCTTACACTAATGTCTACTTTCTTCATCTCTCTCCCACTGACACGTCCTCTTTGGCAACGTCTTTCTCCCTATACACTCCTGTAGTTGCACATTCTACAACCATGTCTCCTTGTCCTCCTTCCTCTGTCCAGATGTCACACCAAGCACCTTTTCTAGCCATCTCCCTCACTATCTCTGCTGCAGTTGCCCAGCTATTCGATAACTCTTCACTGCCACCCACTGCCTGTCTTAAGTCTTGCCTGAACACCACCTCACAATTAACCTTTTTCAATCTCAAGCATTTGATCCTTGGTTTGACTCTACTCCCACTACATACAATTGGAGATCAGTGTACACCACCCACCCACAGTACCACCAAGGTAAACCATTAAGTCATCTGTAGCATAACACTTTACATTATATCATTTGTGTACTATTTAAGGTAGTGATAATGAGGAGGTTACCTTTGAATCACAAAGTCTGCCAGTCATCAAGCCATCCTCAGTTAGACTGATCTCATGTATTCCTCAGGGTTGTGGCTTTCATCTTGGTCAGTGTTCATAGCTGCCGTGGTGATGGTGGTGTGTTATTCATGCAGCCATAGGGAGTCTTTTTGTTCTTTCATCGGCATCCTGGCAATGATAGTATTTTTATTGGCAAACACCACACCTTACGTGGGGAGCTAGACATCAGTGATACCGCATAGGCTCACAGTGCCTTCCTCACATGGGTGCATACACTGGCATGCCCACTGTGCAGGGTAACACCACCCTAGTTGAAAAAACCTGCACGCCCACTGAAGTGTACCACTGTTTTGGTACTTGGTGAGCCTAACGCACATTTCTAGGCCATGTCTGCAGCCCAGCACCTTTTCTGCTGGGTACCTGAGCAGGACACAGCTGTCTCCACCCACATCACCCTTGATGACCATGTCCATCCTCCCCTAGCAGTGCCATCACAACATAATTTCATGTAACCAAGGAAATAAATCAGGATTTGTAATGACCATTAAAACATTTAGAGGGTGTAATACATTATATACTAATCTCTATTGAGTTAACTTGTAAGAGAAGGATTGGTCCTGAGGTCCACCCTGTCCGGCTCAAAGATAATGAAAGGCTCCACTGCCATGATAGCCTGTAGTTTGAAGTACTTCTAGCTGAAGTGACTGCCAAAAGAGCGTGTAGTTCTGAAAACCTTGTAGCTGAAGTGGCGGACAAAAGAAATACAGTCTTCCAAGATAAAAGTTTTATATCTGCAGTAGCTGCTGGTTCAAAAGGAGGCAGTGTGCTTTTTTCCAGCTCCAAATTGAGTTCCCGTGCATGATTCTGCGCTCTCCTGGGAGGCCTTAAATTTTTTGCCCCTCTGAGGTACTGCTTTAGCAGGGGGTGAGAAAAGAGTGGAGGGTCTGGTTTGTAATGATCCGAGATGGCAGAGGCATGGATTCTTATTGAAGAAAAATATAGGCCCTTGTGAAACATCTCAGTTAAGTATTGCAAAATCTCATGAATATTGGGCTTTGGGGAGTCTATTCCTTGTGCTTGGTTCCAAGCACCAAATATCTTCCATTTATCATTTTAAGATTGCAATAACACTAGGCCTGCTGGCCTCCAAAATGACGTCCATCACAGGTTTAGTGAGACATGTGATTGGTGAAATTAGTTGATTAGCCATGCTGCAAAATTCAGAGTTTGGAGCTGAGTGTGCAGAGTTTGATACTTCTGCTGAGACAGTAGGTGAGCTATTTGAGGCAAGTACCATGGAGGATTGTGTGACATACTCCTTAGACGTGGGTACCATTGTTGGCAAGGCGAGTGGAGCAATCAGAATCATTTTTGTTTTTTCCTGTCTGACTTTTAGTCAGACCTTGGAGAGTAGAGGCAACGGATGAAAGGCATAGACTGTTTATTCTAGCTGAAGGAGAGAGCATCCACTTTCCATGCTTTTTTGTGATGAGCTCTTGTTCAGAATTTTTCCAAATGATAGTTTAGGTGAGAGGAAAATAGATGTATGTCTGGTCTCCACCATTTTTATGTTAACATGATGAATACTTTGGGTTCCAGTTTCCATATGTGCATGTCCATAAGATTTCTGCTTCTGTTGCCTGCCAGAGTTTTTGCCTTTCTTGGCAGGAATTGATCATGAACATGTAGTTGTTAAGTGAAGGTTGTGTTCCACAAGGCCATGGCTGGTCTGCAAAGGGGGGAGAAGTGGGTACCCCCTGCTTGCTTATGTACCACATAATGGTATTCTTTTCTGTCTTTATCAGTAATTGTCCTGGATGAAGGAAGTCCTTGAAGGCTGTCAGAGCATTCTGTACAGCTATCATTTGTTTCTAGGTTGATATGTAGATGCAATTGGTTTGGGCTACATTTGCCCTGAATGCCTCTCACGGCCAGATGGGCCCCCCAAGCATAGTCTGATGCGTCTTATGTTAGGGTTTGGGTGGCATGGGGTAGAATGAATGACAGTCCCTTGTTTTGGTGACGTGTCTGCCCACCAAAGGAACTCTTGTTGCAAGCAGGGAATGAAAGGAATCATTGTTTCCAGGCTGTGACAATGTTGACTCCATAAGGTTTTTATGTACCATTGAAGCTTCCTCAGATGCAGACTCGCATATGGAATTAGTAGAATGCAAGTTGCCATGAACCCCAAAGCCTGCAGAGTTTCTCTAGCAGATAGCTGGGTTTTTGGTCCATCTTGTTGGAAGTATGTTGTTAAGCCATCTGAGCAGTTGTATTCAAGCTTTCCGATTCGGGATCTTTTGGACTTGCTGTGAAATACTATTCAAAAAGTGTTTTTTCTACTTAGAAAGCATTTACTACACATTACCATTTATCCCTAAGCTGCATATCAATGATTCTCCTGAGGTGTTACCTCTCCTTCAACCCCTGCTGTTACTGGGATTTACCTTTTCTCATGCATATCATTATTTAAAGAATTTTAAATGCCATTTAGTCTCAAGCTTCAGTGATGGACACCTGCTAGGCCACTGTCTACAGACACATAGGCATCCTATTGACTTTGCTGTAATTTCCTGCTGTGAAGGACTTTTCAAAACCCATTAAGCAGCTTATCAAGCATTTTCTACATATTATCATTTAACTGAGCTGCAAATGCAAGACTTTCCAGAGGTGTTAGCTCTCCTTTAACCCCTACTGTGTTGAGTGGTTTGAAGTGAACAATAGCAAAATGTTCCTCCTTTATTTACAGTTTTCTGTCTCCAGTCGAGTATTTACACATGAAAGACTTCTCTCACCCTCCTAACTGACATCCTGGTATTCAAACCTTTGTGAGGCAGCTTGGCTTCATAATTGTCTCTCTCTGCTATTCAGTCCTATTTTGAGTAATCTTGGCTCTTTTGTTGTCTGTCTAAAGGTGAGTATTTAGACATGATAGACCTCTCTCACCTCCCTAAATGGCTTTGTGGTACCCGATCCTTTATGATTCATGTGGTGTTGATAGTTGTGTCTTGCTTTTAAAAAGGGTTGAATGTGTCCAAAAATTTAAGGACAGGTTTAAACTTCAAAGCATCTAAATGTTTTTTTATTCTATCAGAGCACCGCCACCCACATTTAGACAGAGAGAAAGAGAACCAGAGAGAGACAGCTACTCATATTTACATATATGGTACTTGTAACACAAGTACCATATGTAATATATTACAAGATATGCCTGTCAAGAAATATGTTTGATATTTTTTTTTAACTGCCTCTGTTTGGGTATGCTGACTAATGGGCATTTATGTACGTATCCCATACTTGTGTGTATATCAGTATGTGTGCATTGTCAAAGTGCTTACTGTAATAACTGTGTATGTATGTGTGTGTGTGTGTATGTCAGTGTGTGTATGTATGTACAATGTTTGTGGAAAGGCCTATATAGCGTAATAGTGAAGAATAAGTGAGGTGAAAAAGAAGCAAGATGTATACGGTTGATAGGTTCATAGGTTCAAGGGTGTGTGGTCAAATTAGACCAGGCAAGAGTTGACTATTCCTGTACAGCAAGGGTCGCCCCTGTTGATAATGAACCGGCGACAATGTTGCTACCTGTAGTTGGGGTAGCAAAGATTTTTTCCAGGACATTCGAATTTAGTAATTCACTTGCTCAACATTTACGGGTATTGGTAGATGAGGGGAAGTTGCCTCTCCCGAGTGTGACGGTGTTTTTGGTTGTATCCCAATATTCTTGATGTGTGCTTAGGATTTTCACATTCCACTTGCTGCAATGATGGATATGGTACATATTAATTGATGGGCTGTGATGGCCCCCCACTTAGTAGTGTGTTGCGGACTTGCCCCCTGTAAAACGTTTCAAATAGTGTATTTGGTCAGTAGCTTTAGCAATTGTCACTTTGGGGGTTATGATTGTTGGTACATATGCTTTCGCCAACCTGTGGTGGAAGGGGGGTTATTACATGAGGGATGACTGCTGTTGCTGGCGAAAAATTAATAATCTATAAAAATGTCAGATTGAGTTTGTAAAAATACAGTCTGCATAATAGTTTGTGCTCTCTCTCTAAAATTGCTTCCGTGCTACACCACCACATGCATATGTCTTTGAGGGTCCAGTACCACATCATGTTGCTCACAAGATGTCTGTTTTTGTACAGGTGGTCATAATTCTTTATGATAACTCCTGTACTGAAAAATATGTCAAAACAATATTTCCTATTCTAGCAGTACAAACGTGTGTATGTCCTGAATTACATGGCCCCCACATAGTATGTGTGTACACATTATCGGAAACACATACCTGCATGTGTTAATGTGCATGCTGATGTGACATATGTCATTTTACTTTGACAACATGTCACCTTCTAGAACTATGCAGTAGGCAGGCATGATAAGGGATGAGTTGTAAAAAGGTGACTGCATACATATGGAATCATATCTCATTGACTGACTTTGTGAGCCTAGATAGTGTTTTGCCTGTAGCGTACACATGCTTTTGACACCTGGCCGTGACCCATCTACTGTTGATAATAGTTTTTTGGACACATAGCCAGATTCTTACTACTGTGGGCAGTGTATAACTACAGACTTTGCCTGCTGCTGGTTTGTGGGTTTCTAATATTCCCTTTCAACCCTGGCTGCCAACAGCTAATGATTTTCATGTGTAGGAAGGTAGCCTGTATTAACTGTAAATTAAGAGACTGTGTTTTTGTGCTGAGAAAGCGGTGTGCCACTATAAGACTGACATCATTTGTCAGGGACATAAACGAAGAACGCTTGGTAACAGTATTACTTTCAATTCTTTCAGTGTGGGTACTGTGATGGAACCAGATACATGCACAGTGCAGCAAGGCATGCAGATGGAAGGTGTGATGGAACCAGATACATGCACAGTGCAGCAAGGCATGCAGATGGAAGGTGTGATGGAACCAGATACATGCACAGTGCAGCAAGGCATGCAGATGGAAGGGATGGAATACTGATGCATGCACAGTGCAGCAAGGCATGCAGATGGAAGGTGTGATGGAACCAGATACATGCACAGTGCAGCAAGGCATGCAGATGGAAGGTGTGATGGAACCAGATACATGCACAGTGCAGCAAGGCATGCAGATGGAAGGTCAGTATTGTACTGATACATGCACAGTGCAGCAAGGCATGCAGATGGAAGGTCTGGAACCAGATACATGCACAGTGCAGCAAGGCATGCAGATGGAAGGTGTGATGGAACCAGATACATGCACAGTGCAGCAAGGCATGCAGATGGAAGGTCAGTATTGTACTGATGCATGCACAGTGCAGCAAGGCATGCAGATGGAAGGTCAGTATTGTACTGATACATGCACAGTGCAGCAAGGCATGCAGATGGAAGGTCCGTATTGTATTGAGTTGAGCTGCTTTCTCTATTTGAATGCTCATACTGTAATGGTCACAGTAGTGGGTTGATAACACCATGATCTGTGTTGGTTTAGGTGTCCCTCAGAGACCTATCCAGGTGTGGATATGTGGCCATTCCTACGTGCACTGGTCAGCGAGAAGAGCTGTAGAAATAGGAGCCAAAAATTTGTGGCAAAGTGAGTCCGAAATGCAGGTGTCATGGGTCGGGAAAAGAGGCTTGCAGTGGGATGGTCTGCTATGCTGCCTGCATGAGAAAAACGGCAGAGGTGAAAAACCAGATATCCTAGTACTGCATCTGGGAGGAAATGACCTGACCACATGCCCCCTTGTGGATCTGAAAGTGGAAATTAAGAAAATTTTGTGGAGACTGCTTACATGGTGGCCTAATCTACATATCGTATGGTCAGACATCATACAAAGGATGGATTGGAAGGGCACACGTAGCATTAAGGCCATTGATAAAATCAGAAGACTGCACAATGGCTTCATGTGGGGACAAATGGAGCTGTGCAAAGGATCTGTGATTCACCATAACGCTATTAATGCTCGGCGGCCAGAGTTATACCGGTTTGACCATGTTCACCTTAGTGACAGTGGACTAGATATATTTATATGTCATTTGAGAGAGTCTGTAATATTTGCAAAAACTAAGGTGCTGAGTTGTCCTGGTATGTAAATAAATGTACTGACCACGCATGCAAGAAAATGTGTTTGACTGGTTAATTTAAGTGTTTGTCTGTAGTGACACAAGTAATCAGTCCATAGGTCAGTACACAGCAGTATGACATAGCCACGGGCTTGATAACACATGTAAAATAAATAAAAACAGTTAATGTACTCTTGGGTCTGTCTCAGTTGTCATGGATAATGTGGTGGGGGCACGGAAAGCTCTGTTGCCAGTTGAGGGGTGAAGATCAATATGTACCATGGGTATTGCATTAACCCTACTAATAACTTAGTACGGCATGGCATGTGTTGATCATTTAGTGACCAAGTGAGTGTTTAGCTCTCACAAGAGCAGAAATCATTTGTATATGACAAAATTAGCCTCTGTTTTTTGTATACCACGACGGTTGTGGATAGCACACCTACTATTTCTATCAATTTGAATATGCGTCATGGTAACTGGTGGACTACACATCCCCTATGTTTACAGCCAGTACTCGCTGATCATTGCTTCTGTTAGGGAAATAGAACACTGGAATCAATGCATCCAGACAACAGAGTTTCTGCATGGGCCTTTCCAGTAGTATCTTGCGGCATTCAGTTGACTACGAAATCTATCAAGAGCAACCCTGAATGTTGCTAACCAAATGGGTTAGATGGTGGTATATGTTGTTCTTGGACAAACAGTACTAGTTACAATGTTATTAACTCTGCTTGACAGTAAAGCAATGCCCTGAATACCTATAACGGTTGCTTTTGTTAACTATAGGGGAATGTCAGAGTACAGGTAAATGTCCTGATGCACGGTTGAGTGACAATTTGCTTCATTTTTTTTAATTGTGTTTTCTTGTGTTTGGCATGTACATCAAACTTGTTAAACTGGCATATGACATCACTGCATGCATTTCCACCCTTACTGCCAACTCAGCCGTACATAAACTTTTGACGCTTACCATCACCTACTCTGTTCTGAAAAAGCATGGTTTCCAAACCTATACCCATTTACTGTCTCTGCCAGTCCATCATAGACTCCATGAAGTTACGTTTTTGTCAAACGTAATAAATTGATTATAGCAGCAGTACAAGGATATGACTGTGTCATCATCAGCTTCTGAGTGGTAATTGTGCTTCATCTTCTGAGTGGTAATTGTGTTTCAAAGTTAAAGTGATACTGTAACTATTTTTGTATTGTGCTGTGCAGTCAGTACATGTATAGGAAAAATTCAGAATTCACAGTGTAGATGAAGTCTACTTGTCTATGGTGAAACTTGCAGAGTACGTGAAACTGTAGTCACACGTTTCATCAGCTTACACATGTCATGTATCCCTGTTCATGCTTAAAATGTGGAATGCTTCCGCAGTGATTGAAATTGGGAAATGCCATGCATCTCTGCTCTGCAACTGGATTGATGTCATGTTTCAATGGACAATGTGTTGCTTTTTGCACTTCACAGAATTATTTGGCGTGATGTTCGGGATGAATATGCACGGTCCAGTTCCTTTCAGTTTTGAACCCGAATATGCACCGGGAGAAAGAAGACCAAAACGACGCCGAGATAGCAATGGAAGCAGTGATGTAGAAGAACATGAAGAGAACACCGAGAGCATGACTTGGTGCACGTGTGAAAAGTGTGTTTTAATGAATACCCCACATGAATGCTACTGCTGTGTATCGTCCCATCGTGCACGTGCTAAAATTGCTCAGCTAGAACTCACTGTTCAGCCAGTGTGCATCACTGATCACACAGACTTTGAAATGGCGTGCCTAACGCCACTTGTACTGGAATTGATTCTGCGGTCAATGCACTACGTTACAAGGCGATCACGCAACATACAGTGGACCAATAGGTAAGGGAGAAGTGTCTGATTCGAAAGATGGTTGCTGTTACAGCACATAAATACTCACCGGTGCTGTTTACGTGGTGCTATTTCTTACCTTGCACTGTATGAACATTACTTTTTAGAACAACACCAATTATGTCAGGTTAACTTTCATAGCCAGAGAAAAGCATGGTGACTTCCTTCCCAGCTATTATAGGTAAATGACTTGGTTGTGGTAGTACATTGGTAACTTAGTGTATATAGGTGTAAAACTGATGCTGCAGTCAAACGTTTACGTATTAGGGTCAGATTGGAAAATATTATCCGTTGTCTAGATTCCAGTGATAAGTGAAGAGTTGTATGTTGGCCAATGTTTGTTGCAGGTAGCCCACACAAACATGTCATAGTCCTAACTAGAAATGTGAACAGAATGGTTTTTTGATACTTGTGATGAATTCAGGATGAGGTGTAAGTTGCTATAATAGGTGTTGTGATTTGACAGGTTGTACCGCGTGGTGGCATACCGGGCTTATGTGCTATGGATTTTCGAAAATCGAAGACTCGGACGTGGGAACAGAGTTGTAATTCCGGCATGTGTAGTGTCACGTATACGACAAAAATTTCCTGAAGACGACAACGAATATGTTGGTTTCCTGCCTTTTGAAGGGTTTTGGGTATACCCGGAGTAACGAGCATACATTGGTGTAATGGAAGTTGAATGACTATTCAGTGTCTATAATGGACACCGGAACATTATGTTTCTCTGCTATAAGGATGTCTGAAAGTGTAAAATGTCCTGTGCTTGTCGATGGCAATAAAAGTTCTAATTATTTGTAAATTGTTTTGACTTACGATTATTTGAAGCAGACTGTGTGAATAACTGATGTACTGGAAAGGTAAAGATGGATTAGTCATGTTTATTTGCAAATACTGACTTTGGGTGTATTGCATGCAAGTTGTGCATTGTAGGTAATGTGTGGTCTGCTTGATGGCAGTGTACGCAATAGAGCCAATTATGGTCCTGCCATACATCATGTCACCAACGTAGATATGGGTATTACTGCCTTATCAGACCATGGCTCTGGCTCATGACGATACTGGTAATAGTTGAGACTGTGGACATGTATAGCTGATGCCTACCTAAGTACACTGCTGTATTGAGTCAATGAAGTTGACTACTGATGAGGAAATGTGTCCGTGTCCATAATGTCGCATTGGACATGACACATTCACTATAGACATAATCCAGACCCATTTTACGGTTTTGTGTACTGTGATGTACATCTGTGAAGTAAATTGAACATTTTCAATATGTTTCTGAAGTCAGGCACAAGTCATGACAAGTGTAATATCATTGTTACATGTGTACTGGCATTGTATGATGCCTTGATACTGCACTGCTGAGTATTTTTCGCCGATTGACCGAAGGGGTTATGGGAGGTTGTGAAGTACGATTGTCATCGCCTAGTGTGATTTTGTCCTTGCTGTAATATGTGAATGCACACACAAGCCAATCATGGGTGACAGATCATTGGTGTGAAATATTGTAGACACAATGTGTAGTACAACATATTAACAATTCAGGGTGTGTGAGTGTGTTGTAATGGTCATTCAGGCTGCTAGAAATGATGGTACTTTATATGCAGGCCAGTTAAAAATTGCCAAGGCATTGAGTTACTCTGCGATTATGACCAAATCACTGAAATAGGCTTAGTCCAGCTGTATTACTAAGGCCGGATTACTGAAGGTAGTTAACTGAAAGCTATGGCTTCGAAGGGCGACTGTTCAAGAGCGATTGATAAGAAGTGGTCAGGTACACACACACACCCAGACCGACCACCACAACAGCAGTTGTGGTTTGTAACATTTTAAGTAGACCTTGAGGCGAATACATGGCCGGGTGTATTCCACCAAACTGTTATGCATTCATAGTACATCTTACGTTTCTGTGAAGGTGTAGTCAGGGCCATTAAACTTTTTTTGTATAAATGAGCTCATCTAACAATCAGTTTATATTTCTATTTACAGATAGCCATATATTGCATTGCAGCACTGAAATATATTTTGTTTAAAGTTATTTGATGCAGCCAATATGTAGTGTATTACAGTATATTGGTGTGTAACTTTTCATTCAATAACTGCATGGATTTATAAATAATTTTTAATTTTTTTTATTAGGTTAATCAGTATTCTCCACAAGGATTTGACAGAATGCCGCAGTGTTTGGCTTATGGCTGCCAGACCAGAAGAGGGCGCATGCCCGAAGGGATGTCATTCCACCGATTTCCACGGAATGCACAACTATGCACAGTGTGGGTCCGTCGATGTGGAACAGATGTTGGTGACATTCGCGAATTTGTTAAGGCGGAGATAGTGAGCAACCCCCCAAAGCATTACCTGTGTTCTCTTCACTTTACGGAAGACATGTTTCAATTAGATTACCGCTATGAATTGATGCCAGATTCCATGAAACCACGTAGACCTCGTCGTATATTGAAGGCCAATGCACTACCAACGATGTTTGACTTTGCCCAAAAACACATTCGGAATACTTCGGTGCAACGTATTGATCGGAATATGAGAAGAAAGGTATGTCTGCTTTTACAGTAACAACTACTATTAAAAGATGTCTGGACACTACTGTCCAACGACCAGTATTGAGCAAGCAAGCTTAAAGACCATTAAGCAATACCGGGCTTGTATATAGTCACTCTAAGGATGATGTCGCTTTTTAGTTACTTATTGAAGTTCATGTGAAATATCACAACATTATCTGTAGTCTAAAGTCAGGTGGAGATACAGAGTTGGTTCTTAAGTATTTGATTGTATTTGTACTACATCAGTGGTGTGCACAAATATTACTGTTGTACTTGTATTTGCGACCTAAAAGGTGTGCAGAAATGTTACTGTTGTAGATGCACTTGCAAGTGCATCAAGATCACTGTGTCAATTAAAGGTGAAAGTGTAGTATATGAAGTTGTTCTCCTGTATTTTGCAGCTTGTGGAGGACCTGCTGTCAGAACCACAGCCCATACAAGAGCATTTGGAGGATACAGCCGGAAGCAGTAATATGCAGGTAAATCAAATGAGTTGCATCTGGCAAAAGTACACTTGAAATTAGGCTATGCACTCCATTTTTAAATTTTGGAAGAATGGTTTATAAGTAAGGCGTGATGTGCAATGCATTATCACATTTGTACTGCAATGATAGCGAGAAATTTCATTAGTAGATAATTGGAAAATAGATATGTGACTGACTAGGGTACAGTTGAGTAACAGTTGTACATCTCTGTGAGTATCCGGTAGACTCTGCACAGGCTTGGAAGTATGAGTAGTTAAATCAAAATAAAATGTGCATTTACAGGATGGATGTTCTGATGAACCAAAAGTTAAGGTGATAAGAGTCTTGTCATTTACACTTTCCTGTAATGGAATTTTGCATGTAGAGATGACTGAAAGAGGAGGGTGTGTAGGACTCTTTTTGTGTGAAGAGCTCATGCTGAAGTAATGTCTGTTAGAAAGGGGAAGTTGTACAATCCTGGTTACCAATTCACACTACTTTGGTAAAAATTTTGAGTATGGCCCACTTTGGTAGAAGAGGGTACATAAACACATGGCACTGACACATTCTACAAACCTAAAGGGTGTCTATACATAAAAGGATAGCCATGCATACATCAATGTCTAACTCTTAATTGTTCTCCATTTGGCTTAACAGCAGCCTGCATCAGTATTGGAGCATGATCGCTGTGAGGGAATGCAGATGGACGTTACTGAGCAGAATGGCAGTGTTTACATGGAGTCAGGCATACATCCTACTTATGTAAGTGATATGTACCAATTAGTACATTTGAGAAATAGCAGATGATATCAGTGTGCAGTGATTGCTTTTGGTTGTGAATCAGTAATCACCCGATTCTCTTTCGGGTTTTGTAGTGGACTTTTTGATTACATCCCTTGGCACCTGGGCCCGTCATTGTAGCACTTTGTCCATGGTCAGCTTGTCCCACAAAAGAGAGCAGACAGCATGCAAAAATTATGAAGGGATATGACACGGACGAGTGTAGCATAGCTGCATGTGTCCAATATATTTACAGTAGCAATTTCAGAGGTGCGTTTCTCTTGAAATTGTTGGGCTGGTAGGTCACAATGTCAGTCTGAGGACATGGCAGACAACTGAATGGAAGCTTAAGTTGTGGTTGTTGTGTATTTCGGCTTAGAAATTGTAAATGAGGTGTGATATGCAACCAGAAGTGCAGGTGTCGAAATGACCACGTTAGAAAGACTGTTACTCCGGACATCTATTATAAGGCTTAGTGTTTGTGATGTAATTGTAAATGGCCACCACAGCACAAGCATTACAAGCATGAATGCCCCTCAAGTTATAGTCACAGCACATCAGTTCATAACATGATTGTCATGATTCATTACGACATACCTACACTGATCTGTGGCAGTGAAAAGGTTGCTTTTTAGCCATGAAAATGCTACAAGGCTTTTTATGTACTCGGCCTTATTGTGTATGCTAATTGTAATGTATGACAATCAGTTCTGAGATACAGTGCTAAGGATGCCTATACTATGTATTCTAAACAGGTGGAGATGGAACTTGGAACAGTCTGCACAGAGGTCATTGTGGACAACAGTGAGGTAATGATTAGTGGATTGAGAAAAACAGGTAAGTTGAAGAATAAGTCCTGTCAGACCCAAAATATGCTGACTGCAGTAAGTGTAGGAATACAGGCAAATATGCCAGAAAGTAGTAGTAACACATCTGAAGCAAAGTTGATCCAAAGCCATAATGTTGCTATTCAGTTTCCAGAAATAGTTGTGCAAACATTTGTAGATCACAATTACAGTAAGGTGTCAAAATGCATACAGAAGAGAAATGCTTTGAAGCCAAGCACAGAAGAGGACGTATGTCATACTAATGTAGAGAGTGTGAGTAACCATCATTCAGTGGTACAGTCTTGCACTGAAGCAGTGCAGGTCCAAGAAGAAAATGAGGGCAGCATGTGTAGTGACAACAGTAGTGAGGACTGTATGTCTGAAGTAAGTACAGCAAATATGGGTAATGAGAATCTGGAAGACCCAGACTGGGGAGAATCCTCTATAAGCATGTCTCAGTCTGAGGCGGATGATTCATTCCAGGAATTGTCAGTGGAGGAAGACATTGTTGGACAAAAAAAATTCATTGTTTTCGAGGCATGCCTCGATAACTTGTTGATGAAACTTATATGTCCAGTGTGCAGGGCAGCAGCTTGTGAAATTGAGAAGAAGACCATACTTGGAACTTTTGTTTGTGTTAAAGTGTCCTGCTTTAATGGACATGAAATTCTAAGCTGGGAAAGCCAACCACTGCTTGGTCGAATGCCAGCAGGCAACCTAATGAGTGCTGCCGCAGTACTGTTTAGCGGTACTACTTACGCACACATATCAAGGTTTTGTGCCTACCTAGGTGTAGAATTCATAGGAAAGACGACATACTATGACATACAGAGCCAATATCTTTTCCCAGTTGTGCAATTCCATTGGCACGAGCAGCAGAAGGAGCTGTTGAAGGACGCTGAAGGGAGACTGATAAGGTTAGGTGGTGATGGACGCTGTGACAGTCCAGGATTTTCTGCTAAGTACTGCACCTACACTATGATGGATTTAGACACAGGATACATACTGGATTTTGCTGTGGAGCAGGTCTGTGAAGGGGTGGCATCAGTGGGACTTGAGAAGATAGGTTTTGAGAGGTGCATGAGAAATTTAATTAGTAAGGGTGTGAGTATCGGAGTAGTAGCAACAGATAGGCATCGGGGTATAGCATTACTAATGCGTACTCAATTTACTGACATAGATCATCAGTTTGACATTTGGCACATGTGCAAAAGCATTCGAAAAAAAATAATGCTGGCTGCCAAACAGAAAGGACAAGAGGATTTACTGCCATGGTGCCGCAGTATTTGTAATCACTTGTGGTGGTGTACAGCAACATGTGAGGGTGATCCAGTATTACTTATGGAAAAGTGGTTGTCCCTGTCATATCATGTGACTGACCAACACAGCTGGGGGGGTGCAACCAAATATGTGAAATGTCCACATGAAGTACCAGTCCCTCGTGGGACTGATAAGAAATGGTTAGAGGAAGGAGGGGAGTGCCACAGTGCACTGCACAAGATAGTAAGTAACACACTGTTTATAAACGATCTGCAGCAGATGACAAAGTTCTGTCATACTGGCAATCTGGAGGTATTCCATGCATTGCTGTGTCGTTACTGTCCAAAGTTAGAACACTTTAGCTATGGAGGCATGAAAGCAAGAACAATGTTAGCGGTCTTGGACCACAATGCAAATCAAAATAGGGAGCATTCAGTGATTAGATGTCCCTCTAGTCGCTCCAGGCCAGTTGGTGAAAAGAGATACAGAATAGTGTATCCCAAGGCCAAGCAGGAGTGGATAGCAAAGCCTATATTTGATGGTAGGAAGTATGACTACATCTATGACCTCATGATGAATGTAGTGTCTGCCAAGACAGGTAGTCTGAGTGTGGATCCAATGCAAGTACCAGAGCTGCCCAGAAACATAGCTAGATGTGAGCGGCCAGAGAAAAATACTGTGATTGCACGGTTACAGTCCCGCTTCCACAGTAAGTCCTAAGGTGGACGTGAAAAAGTGTACAGTTATGACAATTTGATAACTAACTGAGTCCAGGGTACATTAAGGATAAGCTGCTTGTCATGTGCGTATGTGAAAAGAGCCAAATTTGTAAGCAGTGCCATTGCTACATATTAAAGACAAAACAGTGTCAGACAGTCTGCGAGACTTTGACAGCAGCGGCCTATCTGACTACTGTCACTTAGTACAGAAAAAAATACTGGTAGAAGCGTCAGTATTGAAAATGTGAGAAATGGTAGAGTGCGTCAAGCTTCATATTTCTTTATTAAATGAGACAGTCATGGTGAGGCAGTTACAGAAGTAGATGTGAACTCATTTATGATTGTTAAATGTACCTGTTGGATGAGAGGGTACATTCAATTTGTGTCACTTGCACTGTATCAGCTGAAGTTAGTGTTGGTTTTCATCCACTTTTACCCATTTTTACAGTTGAAGGCTTGTATCGCTTTGAACCTGGGTGGTATGTGTGAGTAAAATAGGGAATGGCCTTAGATAATGATATGGAACTGTTATATTTCAGGCGACATGTCAGTGTATAGTAGCTGAAAATGAGTTCTCTGAGTGGGTATTAATGTATACAGAGCAACAGCTGATCCATGTAAAGTGTGTATGCATATAATGGTATAATTTTTTACAATGGTTCTCTCTCGTCTATGAGTCCTGGTGATTGAGAAAAGGTGATCTGAAAGTTGGGTGATCCATTTTGCGGTAATGAGATCTTTTCTGTCATGAACATTGCTGGAGAGAACCGTCCAACTTACGATGGAAATGGTATTTGACATGGATGCCAGAATTACCAAGCTGACAGTAAAGGTGGGTATCACCAGTGATTTTACAGCATGCAAGAAGTAAGGATTAAGTCATACATAAGTGTTTTTATCTGTAACCTAACAGTATGTGTTATTGATGGGCATTTACAGGTGATGTGAATGTGGAGAGCTCAACTGAAGAAATATAACCTGAACAAAGTGAAAGTATCGGCAGAGTCCTCATGGTAAATATTGCACAAAGGAAATATTACAGCCAAGGTAAGTGTGATTTAGTTAATAACTATAGCCCTCGAAGCAACGATGACAGCTCATAAGCGAGTTTGAAAGGTAGACAATACTCATACTTGTTAGTGAAAGGAACTGTCATGATAGTGTGTGATACATGATTGTTTTCTTTATAGTGAAGGAATTATGTTTGAGCAAGAGTGGCATTAGTTCTAGGGTGCCATATTCAAAGTGTTTATAGTGCGCAGATAAAATGTATAGTGATAACAGCATTCAGGAATACCAGCTGGAACAGGTTTCAGCTCACTGCACATTGCTGGACATGAACACTTCAGAGGCATGCTGTATCAAGGATGATGGACAGTGAGACTGAACCATGAGAGGGATGGTTGTTGAGACTATGTCTGTTGCATGATGCACTTGCAAAGGATAGGGAATGGGAGAGTTCAGTGGCAGTCAGTTGATTACATTCTGTGGTGGTATAATCGATACACTTAACAATTGCAATGGTCATTGTCTGGTGACTTGACGTGCTTGACACACACCTATGTTAGATATTGTAAGGGAAGGGAAACTGAAAGGTTATGGTCTGCTGACTTGACAGCATGGGGTTGTGACACTATTATGAATGTTTGACGTGCAATTGGAAGGGAAGCGCAAGGATTGGTGGACGGACTGCTTGTAACATAAAAATGAGAGGCAGTGGTAGATCAATGCTACTAATTAGTGGACGTGCAGTTGATGAATTGCTATGTGTTATAGCAAACATTCATGCACATAGTTAATTTAATTGGAAATTTTGTATCCTTATTTTGGCACACTGAATGCAGGCACACCCGTAGGATAAGTATATTGCTGGTCGTGCATGGTTTTGTGTGTTCTGGACTTCTTCATATATGTAAATGCATCATTATATTTGTTTGATACACTTTGGTATTACAGAGAGTCTGCTAGTTGCAGTAGTGCACTGAATTAGATCAGACCATGCACAGGAATAAAGGCAAAAATCATACTAAGCAAAGCTGTTGTATGTATGAAGTATGTACTGTAAACCAAAAATACATTGAGCCTATATAATTAGCAGTAAGCAGTTTCTGTAGACACTCTTGCCCAGTCACTGAAAAGACATTCATTGTTAGACATGAGCCTGATAAGCAAGTGGGTGGTGACATGGCACAGGAATCACAATGTTCAAAATCCTGTGTTGCAGTTATGCCCTGTAACAGTGTTTCTAGTCCAAGCCTTTGTGTAGTGTGCTCCCTGTCACCTGTGCAGATGATGATGGCTGGTGCCCTTGACACACTGTAACTTGTGTGAACATGTACTAAAGTCTGATGCACAGTGTGAGACAGCGTAACATTATGCAGCTGTTACAAATTTGATGCCAAAGGGGTTTCTGTGATGTAATACATGTATGTTGGGTAACCTTCAGTAATTTGTAGGGCTTACACACATTTATAAAAAGGGGAGAGCACTATGACATGTGCCTTTGGATATCAGGTGGCAATATTTAGGAGAACTTGGAGTAAGCTTTGCAATATTGACAAAAGGGCACACAGCACTGCCTGGTACATTGACTTGTAATAGTGTAGACAGGAAAATTATGGAGCCAAAATTGTCAGTCTGTACTCATGAAACTGACAGTAGTATTACTCCTGTGTGCTTTACTGCCTGACTTGACAAGTTTAATTACTACAACTGCAAATTGGATGCTGCAATACTTCTTTTAGTGAAGGGTGTAAACCCTCTTACGTTATCTTTTCTGTGAACTGCACATATCTTTTGTTGTTTTAAAGATACAGAAGTCAAATTATTACTGTGAAAAATATGAATAACTGTCTGGCTGAGTAGTGTCTACTGCCAATTAACTGCTCGATATTTGATCAGTGTAGCAGTAAGATTTGAAATATGCACAAAGAAAGGCAGGGACGGCCTCAAAATAAATTTAGTAATATGGAAAAAAAGGACTAAAGAATTGCTAAATAGTATCAGCTGAATTAGAGATGATCATATTAAGCTCCCAAAGTGCATTATGCAGCTGTTACAAATTTGATGCCAAAGGGGTTTCTGTGATGTAATACATGTATGTTGGGTAACCTTCAGTAATTTGTAGGGCTTACACACATTTATAAAAAGGGGAGAGCACTATGACATGTGCCTTTGGATATCAGGTGGCAATATTTAGGAGAACTTGGAGTAAGCTGTGCAATATTGCCAAAGGGCACAAAGCACTGCCTGGTACAGTGACTTGTAATAGTGTAGACAGGAAAATTATGGAGTCAAAATTGTCAGTCTGTACTCATGAAACTGACAGTAGTATTACTTCTGTGTGCTTTACTGCCTGACTTGACAAGTTTAATTACTACAACTGCAAATTGGATGCTGCAATACTTCTTTTAGTGAAGGGTGTAAACCCTCTTACGTTATGTTTTCTGTGAACTGCACATCTCTTTTGTTGTTTTAAAGATACAGAAGTCAAATTATTAATGTGAAAAATATGAATAACTGTCTGGCTGAGTAGTGTCTACTGCCAATTAACTGCTCGATATTTGATCAGTGTAGCAGTAAGATTTGAAATATGCACAAAGAAAGGCAGGGACGGCCTCAAAATAAATTTAGTAATATGGAAAAAGGACTAAAGGATTGCTAAATAGTATCAGCTGAATTAGAGATGATCATATTAAGCTCCCAAAGTGCCTCAGTTATCTGCATTATGCTCAGTTATCTGCATTATGCAAGTGATACATACATGCACATATTAGTAGCCCACCGCAAAAAAAAAAAAATCACTGTATGGAGTATAGAAAACAGTGAGTTTTCAGTACATGTTTTTACTAGGCCAGCATCATAGACACAGGTTTGCAGTCTGCTCATTATATGCTATTTAACCTTAGCCTTACTTCGGGATACATACCTGAACACTGGCATACAGCAACAGTGGTCCCACTCCACAAGGGGGGTGCCTCTACAGACCCTGGAAACTACCCCATAAGCAACCAGCCTGGTCTGCAAAGCTATGGAAAGAATCATTATGGAACTCATAAACAGAGACATAGGGGACCTACAGACACTTGACCCACCCAGTTAGGCTGTAAGGGCAGATCCTGCCTTTAAACCTGGTTGACTTTTTGAAACAGTCACTAGAGCCATTGATGAGGAGCAAAGCAGTCCATACAGCATACCTGGACTTGGCTAGGCCTTCGGCCACAATACCCACTCAGGCATCATGGTGTCAGCAGCAAGTAAGCCATATGTCACTAGATGGGTTGCAAACTGGCTAAGGACAGAGACCCATAAAGTTAAAATCGCTGGAGCAATGTCAGACTCAACACACAGGGATCTGTCCTGGGACCTCTTGTTGACATTTATTTCTCAGATGTTAAAGCAAACATGGGAGGGGCTGTGGCTGACAAAGTTAAAGAATGAGCTGCAAACTAAAGCCATAATTAGATACACCAGCAGATACACACATCCTACAAAGACTCACTGAAAACCCGGACAACTGGTGCAGTCCAGTACCAAACTAAATATAAATAATGTATGGTTATCCTTTTGGAAAAACAAAGAGAAATTACCACAAATTATCACATAGACAGCAACCCACACTGAGTATGGAAAAGTAATCAGAGACCTAGGGACCAGTAAATAGCATTCTCTGTTTGTACCACGTTGCCTTAAAGTGGTTAGAAAAACATTCTACCTTGCACTTACCTCATCATGAAGGGGTTTCACATCCAGATCAAGGATGTCATTTGTACCCCTATATTCCTCCCTCATCAGACCCATGATTGAGGTACAATGCCCCATTTACATTGGTACATGTACCTCACCCGGCACTTACAGCTTAGCTGGAGAGACCACAAAAAGTACCTCACCAAAAGGATCAGGGGTCTCCAACATATGTCTTATTCTGCCAGACTAAAGAAACTTCAGCTCTATTCAGTAGCATACCGCCTGCTCAGAGGAGTGATCTCTTACTTGCCTGATGATACAAGGCCATGTCCAATCAGGGATCTGATGGACATGCTCCACACCTCAAAAAATCCAAATCCATCCAGGACCACGAGGCTAAGACTTAAATCTTGGGGCACAAGTAGCAAGTATGGAGACTAGGACATGCTGGAGGGATGAATTCACCAACAGAGGCTTCCATGCTTTGGCGGAACAGGATCCCAGATTAGTGATTAGGTAAGAGCCCCTCACTGACTCTTTTCAAGAGAAATCTTGATGAGGTGGATGGAGATCGTAGAAGAAGTTTACCCCAGGGTCACATCTGTGTCACTGCTAGACAGGGGCACAGTAAACTATCCTATTATTATAAGGGGACCTTCACTGTGTCACTACTGAACAGAGAGGCACAGTATTCTAGTTTATCTGTACATTTTTGTACCATTTCATGGGAATTGGCAAAGCCACATCACTATGGCTAGGCTTACAAATGATGCTTGGGGCAGATAGCTAATTACTATACTATGAAACTATGGAAACTATGGGAAACTGTTTGTGGAGATGATGCTAATGTCAGTGAAAATACATAAACAACATGTCACTAGGCTGATGTTCCTCAAAGGGTGTAAAACATACATAGAGTGAACATAATAATGCCTTGTAGAAATAAGGAGGAAATAAAAATAGTGCAGACAATGAAATAATCAAAGTTATCCTGCACTGTTGTACGAAATTTAATTTGAAATTGTTTACATAAAATCTTTCTGCTGCTGCCTAACAAATGATTCTGCAGGCAGAGAGGAAGACATTTTGAAATGGCTCCTTCCCTTTCAATTCTGAGCTGTCAGTTGCGGTGGCAGTTTTCACAACCTCTGCAGTAGTGTGGGAGGAGGGGACTGTCAATTCAGGCAGGACTACAAAAAACACTTAGAACAAAGGCATCCAATTTCAGCTGCTACAGCTCTGTCTGCTGCTAGATAACTTTCAAATTATGCTGTCAAAAGCAAGCTGTGATCTAAACATAAACGGCAGTGTGATTAGCAACAGAAAAAGAAGCAGGCCTAACACAGAAGGAATCCAAGAGCTGACAATGAGTCAGCTAGATTTCCCATTATATGTCAATGGCATGGGAATTCACTGTTACTTCCTTATGTCTGGCATGAGTCACAGAAAGGAGACATGAAATGCTTTATGGGAAAGAAGTTTTGCAGGAGAAGAAGATCACGTTGATATAGCCAAGCCCCATCGGTAGCCATATGTTGTGGTAAAATAGCTAAAATGACTCTTAAAGCACTTAGAGTCAATTTTAGGTGTTAAAATAGATCCTAAAACAAAGATAGACTGAAAAAACATATTTTTTTTTAGTTCTAGGTTGGAGTGTTCCTTTAAGCCAATTGTTGAAATTGATCATCTTGTCTTCATATTGTGTGGCATCATTCTTGGTGAGGGTAAGATGCTACTCAAGGTCAGAGTCATACCGGCCCCTGGGCTACATGCCTCAGAGAGCTCCTCTATGTCTCTTTTCATGTAGTCCAGGGAGGAGTGCGTCTCAAGTCATTCACACCAGCACATGGACAAATGACTGAGTCATATTTGTACTTCTGCCTTGGAGTGACCTGAGTAAGCCTTAGTTATGTGAAGCGGATCCTAATGGCCCGACAGCGCAGCTCACCGTGACCTTCTCCTTGTTCAGCCTGGTGAGCCCAGGGGCGTCAGTGTGCCTAACTTGATAGAGTCACTCTATTACAAAGTGTATCAAAGGTGTGTTGTTTGCCTATAAGGGCTGTAAACTGTTGCACACTGGCTTTGTGAGCAATGTGTTGCACGTGTTTTGTTTTGAGGTAGGTTGCTTGGGTGTCTGCTTTGGAGGTCTCTGCTGCTTCCGGTAGATTTTTATTTAGAGCCTCAAGTATGTTTTTGATATTGTTTATGTGTTTGGTTTGTTGTCGTGGTAGGTCTATGTGGAGACTGGAATTGTAGTGGGGAGTGTGGTTTCCTTCTCTCCTCCCTGGCTAGGACTGCAGTACTGAGTTGAGAGGTTAGCCTCCAGTATGGCTATATGGTTGCATCTCTCACATGTGTTGAATTTGTTGGGAGGAGTGACAGGGTTGTCTGTGTACATGAGGCAGTTTAACATTGCCTCAAGATTCCCAGATTCACCAGCTGGACCAGAGAGGAGGGTGACAACTGACCTTTAAACATGCTAGAATAGTATTGGGAATTCCTTTATAATTGAAAAAAAAAGGGCCAATGGGGAACGAGGGTACTCAAGGGGAGTTTGTGAGGGTGTAGTGCTTTTAATATTTTAGTGCTGACTTATATAATTGCTTTAGTGAGCAAGTGCCAGGTAACTTAAATGCAATGTGTTACAGGTAACTTAAATGCAAAATGACAACAGTAACTTTCTTTCCAAAATTGAAACAAGGAAATAAGTACATTAAGCAATGCAGATATCACTAGGGATCCACAGAAGCTGAAAAGCCTTTGTTTTAGGTGGAATTAGCGTTTCAGGGAAATAACAAGCAAACAAACAACAAGCATACAAATAAAGTTAGATTCAACAGGCCTGGATCTAGTCTATGCTACAACAAACAATGTGTACCAATTTCAGTAAGAAACAGTTCAAATATGCAGGCACTATAAGCCTTTTTGGAATACCAAAACCACACAAAAGAACAGAAGACCCACCTTATAGACCTACCGGATTGGTAGCAAGTGGAGGTTCCCTTACTGAAGCCACAGCCATTTACATGATTACTTGCTGAAACCTCTAGCAGAAAAGAATAAGTCATACATACAGATTCAATGGATTTTTTGAAGAAAATAAAAAACATTACAGTGAAAGCTGACAGTATTTTGGTAACTATTGATGTGGAATCCTTGTACACAGTGCTCCCTCACAATTGCTGTATAACAGCAGCTATGGAGTCTTTTAAGAAACATAATCAGGGTACACAGGCACAACTGCAAAAGTTAAGCAAGCTCATTAATCTTGTACTGGACTTCAATTTCTTTACTTTCAATGGCAAACACTACAAACAAAAAACTGGTATAGCAATGGGGCTGCCATGGCTCCCAGCATAGCTAATATAGCCCTGGGCAAATGGAGGAGGACTCTGTGTTAAACAACACAGACTACATGCAGCATATCACATGCTATTTACGTTTTATTGACAATGTCTTTATTGTGTGGGAAGGTGACACCATGCAGCTAGAGATTTTATCCCTTACCTCAATCAAACAATCCCCTTCCTGAAGTTTACCTCTTCCCATAGCTGTACTTCAACCACTTTCTTAGATATGTAGATTTACAAGGACACCAACAATAACAGAATCACCACCGATCTATTCAGAAAACCAACGAGGGTTAACTTATTACTCCACAGTAAAAGTCTACATCCTACAAAAGCCAAGTATAATGTAATGAAATCCCAAGGCTATAGATTAGCTTGAATTACCACAGAGATGGAACCATTTTTGAGAAACCTGAACAACTTAGAGAATGATTTTCTAGTGAGAGGCTATGAAAGTCAGATGTTAAAAAAAATCCTGGTAACCCACTGTAGAACTGAAAAGGACTGAAGCACCTTCACTCAACATCCCCAGTAGAAAAATGTTAAGTAATCCCACAGAGAATAACAAATGCAAAATAGTTGCATCCCTGACATACACTTTGGATTATCACAGTATCAAAATTATTATTGAAGAAAACTGGGACATTATCACAGGAAACCCTTTTCTGATGAACATCTTAGGTGAAGCCCATCATTTGTTTATAGGAAGGCCAGGAATATTAGAAGTTTTGTTGAATTTAAAACCTAGACCATGTGACTAAAGCACTAAAAGATGTGAAACTAATTGTACATTTGTATATTTATACAGCAAGGTGATATTTTTTATTGCCCTTATTTAAAAAGATCATTAAAACCAGTGCAGGGGTGACTGTAACACTAAAAGTAATTTACAGGGCACAGTGCAATGAATGTGATGCATTCTATGTGGGCAAGACTGTAAATAAACTCAAGCGAAGGATTTCATGTCATCTGTCAGAAACTGCCTGGATGTAAAAACAATGCACTAGCCAAACACCTTTCTCTTCATAAAAGACACACAGGTTTTAAGTTCCAGATCCTGGATCGCATAGACATGGGTGATCTTGAAGGAGACATCCCGAATATTCTGGAGAAACATGAACTCATGTGGCAATTAAAGCTGAACTCTTTTAGGAAGCCTGGGCTAAACTACTACTGTTCAATTAAAAGTGCACTGGAACTTAGAAAATTGCCACATTGTTTACATGACTAATTGTATTTTATTTTTTTTTTTTTTTTTTCTACAAATTGGTTTTAAATACCATTTTAAATAATTTGAAATTTAAGTGTATATTTTGTTTCCATCATCATACATATATATATTTTTTTTCAGGTTCTCTTTTTTCCACTTTATTCAAAATGATGGTAATAACAATACTAACTAATTATACAATTATATAGGTTTTTAAGGTTCTTGTACACAGCCCTGAAGAAGTCTAGAAGGACGAAAGCGATCTTTGTTAACAATAGGTTATGAAAATAGAAACTGATTTTTACATGCAAAATGTATATGTATATATTTATATATAATTTTTGATCGCAAAATGAACTAAGGTTGATATATTTCCAGCCATGTAGTATATTGCCTTGTATAAAATCACAGACTTAATAATCTACTTAATAATTTGGTTAAAGAAGATGTACCATTAAGGTACATTATGGCTATATATTATTATGACAGCTACTAGGTAGGGCAGGACCAGCTCGAATGTCACACTGATGGGGGAAGGGATGTGAATTTAACATGTGTACCAATAACACTTTGTTTTGCGCACAATAAACCACTCCCATGCCTGATAAAAGTATATATATATTTAGAAAGCTTGTGAGGAAATTATTACTCTATTTTTGTTTTACTTGGATCGCTTGTCTGTGTACTTAATAAAGGATTTTCGACTGAAACAGACTACCTGCTCTTGCTTGATTACTTTGAATACTTAGTAATGCTGTAGAATTATATATTTTCTATTATTAATGCTTTGACTTATTGAGTTTACGTTACTGCTACCACTATTGTCTGATCTGATTTATATACAGTGATTAACTGGAAATATATGGACTGAAAATCTTCCACACAGAGAAGTTTCTTACACTGTTTTGAATTTGTTGATTAGCATACACCATCTGCTTATGCATTAATTAGCATGTCACGATGTTTATTGTGCTTGTTTGGCTCTACACATCATGTGAAGTCATTATTGAATACAAATCGTCATGCTATTCTGTGCTCATTGCACAGTGACAGTAAGATGTCTAGAGTTTTTATTGGGTACTGCCCTTTGTCTTGTGAGGGAATATTAAGAAAAATGAAAAACTAGTTTGCATGTCAAAAGCATTTGTAATGTTATATTGAAAAGAATGTATGTGATGACATTACATGAATTTCGGGTTGATAAATACACATAGAAGATGCATTAATGGTGCTGCAGGCAAATTATGGGAACATTTTAATTTAAAGTCAAGTAAAACAGAAAGATACTGACATGTGAGTACAGTAGGATGCTTTTACATTATGCAAGAAGATGAGGTGTAAAACATCGACAATAGAAGACCATGAAGAATTACTATCTGTGGTGCAGCAGTTAACATTATCACCTCACAGCAAGAGGTTTTCTGGTTTGATTCTCGGCTGGGGTGCCTTCTGTGGATTTTGCATTTCCTCCCTGCGGGATGAGTTTCCTCCCACATTCCAAAGACATGTTTGGAGCATTTCTCCCTGAGCCTCTGCTGAAAATAGGCTCTGTCTTAGTGGACTTTCCTGGTCAACAAATGTTAAATAAATAAAAAAAAAAATGGTACAGTTTAAAAGAAAGCATTAAAGAAGCAATAGAATATGGTAGGGAATGACAGCAAATAAATCTGAGAAGTAACATTTATGGGAATGTTAATATTTATTTATATTTATTTTGTTATAAGAAAGGGACAGATTGAAATATATGTTAATCACCAATAAAGACAGAAATAAAATAGTGTTTAGTAAAAGGATGTAGTGTGAAAGAGACCATAAAGTAGAATTTCTTTGAATGTCACACAAGTTGATACTTTTGGGGAATTGGTATCTAGTATTTTTGGCTGCAATGAAATAAGTAATATAAATATGGACAGCATGAAATACACACAGTACCAACCACTGGGGATGAAGAGCTGTTGCTCATGAACAGTTTGTTGAGTGGTTGTGGACTGACAATATGGAAGTGGTGATACTCTTGTGTGTAATCTAACAGAGTGTGAAACAATAAGGAAAGTATATAATTTAAAATAAAAATGTTAATTATTGTCAGAAATAGTAAAATCCTGATTAATGTCAATTAATTTGTTACTTCAAATATTAGGAAGTTGCAGTTGTTAGTTTAAGGTGCTTCACAGACTCCAGGGCTTTTCCCTCAGGCTCCATTTGCTTACTGTGTGACTCTGAGAAAGTCACTTAACCAGCCAGTGATCTGATGCAACTAAGAGACTGGAGTAAAGGCCTCAAAAACTGCACACCTAATAACTTCCAATGTGTATTAAAGTGTATTAATCACCAACAGACTTTTCTGTTAATTAATTATAGATTTGATAATCTGGAATGTTTTTCTTTTTGCATAAAGTTACCCTGCTCTTTTTACAATAAGTGCTAAAGAATCTTTTACATCCATGTCAGCTGCCACCACCTGACTCAGGAGGGATTTCAGTTAACATTTTCTCTGCAGAGTGTCACTTCAGCTGCCACCACCTGACTCAGGTGGTTCATAGATTCATAGGTTCATAGGTAGGTACTAGGCTATCGCCCAAGGGCCCACGTAGACTAGCCAGCAAGGTACCATAGCTTCACACCCAAGAAAGTTATTTTCCTGTGCCACTGTCCAGCAGAGACACAGAAGTGATCCCCGGGGTGTATTTCCTATTTCCCATCCACTCATCAAGATTTTTCCTGAAGAGTGCTAATGAAGAACTTTGCTTGACATAGATGGGTAGCTTGTTCCAGAGTATAGGAAGTCTCTGGGACATGAATCTATCCCTCCAGCATGTCCTGTTTATTGTGGTGACAAGGTTTAGGTCCCTAGAGTGTGTAGTTTGGAGGGATTGGGATTTCTTTAGGTGTAGCATGTCCAACAGCTCTGGGTTTGACCTAGCTTTATATGTTAGGCAGCGATCACCTCGGAGTAGGCGATATGCTACGGAGTAAAGCTGGAGTTTTTTAAGGCGGTCAGTGTAGGGCATTTGTTTGAGGCCAGTAATCCTCTTTGTGAGGTACTTCTGTGGCCTTTCCAGCTGCTGCAAATGTCTTGTGAGGTACATTCCAAAAGGGGAGTTGTACTCTATAATGGGTCTAATGAATGACGAGTAGAGGGGAACAATGACCTTTATTTCCTGGATGAGAACCCTTTTATGATGAGGTGTGCCACGTAGAATGACTTCCTGACTACTGTGGCAATGTGACTATCAAAGGAGAGACTACCTTCCACCTGGGTCCCAAGGTCTCTTATCACGCATTCGGTGTTAAGTAGATTGCTGCCTATGTGGTAGTTCATGGGTACAGAGTTTTTACCAAAGGGGATGACACTGCACTTTTTGGCATTGAGCTTGAGGCCATGGCTCTGACACCAGGCATCTGTCTCAGTGAAGCCCTTCGCTAGGATGTCCACATCATTTGGGGAATTGACTATGGCTCCTAGTTTGCAGTCATCTGCGAATTTCATCAGCCAGAGGCCTTCTGTGTTAGCCTGTACTTCAGAGAAGTAGATACCAAACAGGAGAGGTCCCAGAACGGAACCCTGTGGCACTCTACTTGTCACTGCCTTGAGGTCAGATTTGGAGTCTGCAACTTTTACAGTGTGGGTTCTGTCAGTGATCCAGTTGGCAACCCATCTTGTGGCGAGGGATTTATACCTAGTTTAGTGAGTTTAGCTATAATTCCAGAATGGAGGATGGTGTCGAAAGCCTTGCAGGTCAAGATAGGCTGTGTGAACCACCTTACCCTCATCCACGGCTTTGGTGACTGCCTCAAAGAAGTCGATCAGGTTCAGGAGGCATGATCTGCCTTTCACAAACCCGAACTGGGTGGGATCCAGAGTTTGGAGGTTACCAATGTCTTTGTTTATGAGTTCCATGATGATATGTTCCATGGCCTTGCAGACCAGGCTCATCAGGCTAATAGGTCGATAGTTCCTGGGATTAGTGGTGGCTCCCCTTTTGTGGAGTGGGATAACTGTTGTTGTGTGCCATTCAGTGGGTGCAAAGCCTGATGCGAGGCTATTATTGAACATGGTGCTTAAGTGGGGAGCCAGTTCGTTCCGAAGTTCATGTAAAACGCAGCCTGGGATGCTGTCCAGTCCCATGGATGCTGTGTTTTTGGCTTTAGAGAGTGCAGCTTTTACCTGCGTAGTTGTGATTACAGGGACTCTGCATTCTTCCTGTATAGATATGGGCCCTTTAGGGGGAGAGAGGGGGTAAAAGTTAGCACTGAACCGATCTGCCAGGATGTTGGCAATATCAGTTGGTTCTATAATTTTTATGCCTTTGTGCTGTAACTCAGAGCAGATCTGGGTGTTGCCATCTAGATTCCTGACTTAGCTATAGAATGCTTAGTGGTTGTCCTTGGATTTAGTGGCAATTTTGTTTTCATAGCTAGCTTTGGAGGATCTTATAAGGGATCTCAGCTTCTTACTGAGGCTGACCAGGGAGCTCCTCCACTCATGGATTTTACTCTCTTTTGCAACAGTTTCTTCCTTCTCTTGTACAGTTTGTTTATGGCAGGGGACCACCAGATTGGCATCCTTTTTTTGGAGGATAGCGTCTTGGTTCTGTTTGGGATAGCATGATCCATGCACTCATGTAAGTGCTTATAGAGTGCATTTGTGTAGTATTCAGCAGTTGTAACTGTATTCTCCATCTGCATGGGTGTCATGAAGTTCACCAATTCTGTCTTAAGAAGCATGAAGTTGGCTTTGGAGAAATTTTTTTACTGTGGTTTCCTTAATGTGGTTTCCTTGTGGTGGGAGCGGGATGTGGGATCTCAGTTAACATTTTCTCTACAGAGTGCCACTTCAGCTGTCACCAGCTGACTCAGGTGGGATCTCAGTTAACATTTCCTCTGCAGAGTGTCACTTCAGCTGTCACCATCTGACTCAGGTGGGATCTCAGTTAACATTTCCTCTGCAGCGTGTCACTTCAGCTGCCACCACCTGACTCAGGTGGGATCTCAGTTAACATTTCCACTTTAGAGTGTCACTTCAGCTGCCACCACCTGACTCAGGTGGGATCTCAGTTACCATTTCCTCTGCAGAGTGTCGCTTCAGGTGTGTAGCTCCATGTAATGATGCACTGTGGTTTCAGCATTGAAACATGAATCCAATCACTTGGGGCCAGAATAGAACCCATAAACTTCCGATCTTCAGAGATGTCATGGCATTAAAGGTGTGTGTGTGTGTGTGTGTGTGTGTGTGTGTGTGTGTGTGTGTGTGTGTGTGTGTGTGTGTGTGTGTGTGTGTGTGTGTGTGTGTGTGTGTGTGTGTGTGTGTCTCGCATGCATGCATGCGGGTATGTGTGATGCCAGCCTGTGCATGCATGAGTCTTGCAATGGACTACAGCTCTGCTTAACAGCTATTCTATTCTTTATGTCCGTTGTTACCAGGAAAAGTTCCATCTCCCTAGCAATCCTGAATGGATAAAGTATGTGTTATAAAATGTGTGAATGAACAGTGGGCAGCACACCTGAATTTTCAGGAAATGATAACCACAGAGTCTTACAGTCTCTCCTTATAAAGTATTGCCTCTGGACAGCTATGCAGCACTTATACAACAGGTTAAAATTCCCCACAAACACGTTGCTCTGTCTTATCATGTACATATATTGATTATGCACTCATTTTATACTTGGTTTTCTCTTCTAACACATGAAATCCTTTTTGCCCTTTCAGAGACTGCCCTGGAAGCTATCAGCACTAAACCCTAAAATTTTTAATTTGTTTTGATCTACTAAATATACTATTGTTTATGAATCCTTGAGTGAAAATGTAGGATTACTTTTCTGCTATATGAGTTGTGTGGTTACTGGTGCCCAGGGACAGCACTGAGGTGTAAGTCACCCTGTATACCACTCCATGATTACTGTTGCCCAGTGACAGCATTAAGCTGTAGCCTCATCCTGTATACCACCCTGTAGTTACCGGTGCCCAGTGATGGCATTATGCTGTAGCCTAACCTTGCATACCATCCCATGGTTACTATTGCCTAGTGATAGCACTGACCTGAAGCCTCACCCTGCATACCACCCCATGGTTACTGTTGCGTAGTAACAGCACTGAGCCTCACCCTGCATATCACCCCATGGTTACTGTTGCCTGGTGACAGCACTGAGCTGAAGCTTCACCCTGCATATCACCCCATGGTTACTGTTGCCTAGTAACAGCACTGAGCTGAAGCCTCACCCTGCATACCACCCCATGGTTACTGTTGCCTAGTAACAGCACTGAGCTGTTGCTGCTGCCTGTCACCCTGTACTGATACTCAGTCCTCTCCTAAGATTCTGCTCTTCACTTATCCCATTTAGTACCCCACCTACTTCTGTACCTTGTAGGATGTTCCCACCAAAGACACTAAAAGTAACAGGTCACTAGAGGTCTGCTATGTACATCCCTTTATCTTGACAACACTACCTCGCTGCTGTTAACCTCTTTTTTGATAATTATTTTACCTATTGTATTCCCTTTGCCAGATACTTTTCTATGTTTTCCACTAGTTCTTATAACCAAATAAATTTTTCAAACCATAGACTAGATGGCAGGCAGACAGTAATTAACTAACACCCTTCAAAAAAGAACCAGGTAGCAGACAGACTGCAATTAGCTAACACCCTTCAAACATGGATTAGGAGTGAGATAGAATCCAATTAACTACCAGCCTTCAAACACAGATTAGCTGACAGATATACTGTGATTAACTAATACCCTTCAAATACAGACTAAGTGATGGATATACTGTGATTAACACCCTTCAAACAATGAGTAGGTGGTAGACAGACTGCGCTTCTTACTAATTGACTCTATACCTTTTGAAATTGCTGAAACCTAATAAATGAATCTGTTTCCCTGACTCAACATGTTATAAATATTAGCTATAACATCTGCTTCTTCTCCAACATATCTCTATAGTTATATAATCTTGCATCTTTGCATAACTCCCTTAAATCTCTGCAGTTCCATCCTCCACTCACAGTCCTGTAGTCTTTACCTGCTAAAACCTATTACATTGCTGTTCAGTACCAATGTTAGTATAATTCAAGCTGATAGCATACATATTTCTTAGATTAGTACTACAAGGCTGCTTGCTTATCACAATCAGCTTATCCTTACATCGGCCAACCAAAAGCATCCAATCATGCTAAGCACTTCTCCTATATACAAATACATGGGCTGCTACTTGAATAGAATTACAGCTGATAGACATGAACTGCAAACAAGCTCTAAGGCAGACAAACTTGCTACAGAATACTACCTTCTGTGTATCCAAGCATGTCCCTTTACAAGGTTTACTACTACAAAAATAAGGGATATCTTGTAAAGCTAAACAACCTTTGCACAAACCTCATCTTTCTGTGCAGAAAATTAAGTCAGCTGATATTCAGACTAGCACAGGACCAGTACAACAGCACTCACAATACACTAGCAACAGCTCTAATAGCAGTAACAACAAAGGCCTCAGGATTACCTGCATAGATGCATACAGATTGCAGTCTGAGCAATAAATGGCCAAACCAGGAAGCTCGGTTATTAACAGAAAACTCCCACATCATCTCTGTTTCAGAAACCTGGTTAAACGGTGACACCTGCCTTTCAAACTTCATTACTTATAGTTACTTTGTGCTTATTGATAACACACCTGGTATGAGATGTGGAACTTCCAAACAACTGATAACCACAAATCTGAAACCAAGATGACAAGATCCAATTGGATCCTTCTTGGAGGTCACATCCATCTAGGATAGGATCAGTTTATCTCCTTCTACCCTCGGCCACAACATTGCAGACAATGTTGCCAAATGGTGTCTGAAAATTATATCATACTAGGTAACTCTAGTATCAATGCACAGATGACTACTCAGCAAAAGCAGCTCAGCTTACACAAATAATGCAAATTCCTGCTTGACACTGTGCATTTCCCACAAGAGATTGATGTGATGAGCATGAATCCTAGTGTTCATGAATGTTTCAAAGATAATCATGCTGCTTCAGTGCAGGAATTCATATCAAGCTGCTGTTACTTTTCTTCATTGCTACATGCACCAAATTATTACTTTATGTCCCTCTGTTGTGTCTTTTTAGTGTGCTTTAAACTTAAACATACCATACTCAGTTCAATGTGTAATATGTATTTATAATTATTGTTATATGTAATTGTTTTCTCAGCAATACTTTCCTTTATTAATTTTGGTGCTTTTCTCCCGAGGACAGCACTGGGCCCAGTAGGGCTAAACCATGTATCTGACATGGCTTAGTGTTAAATTACTTTTGTTTGGGTGTGCAGGGTCCTGAGTTCAAGACTTGCAAAGGCTGTTTATTTATTAGCCTAGTACCTACCTATGAACCTATAAAAATCTTGATGATTGGATGGGAAATAGGAAATTCACCCTGGGGATCACATCTGTGGCTCTGCTCGACAGTGGCACAGGAAAATAATTTTCTTCGGTGGCAAAAGCCAGGGTACCTTTTTGGCTGGGCTTGTATAGACCCCAGGGCCAATAGCCTAGTACCTACCTATGAACCTATAAAAATACATTTAAAAAAATAACCTAAGTAAAACAGAATTAAAAGGAGTTAACTTTTGGGAACACGCATTTGCTCTTTAGAAATTAGTAATTGGGCAGTCACTCAGTAATTTAGTTTATATACCAA
Organism: Protopterus annectens; assembly: GCF_019279795.1. NCBI lineage: Eukaryota > Metazoa > Chordata > Ceratodontiformes > Protopteridae > Protopterus > Protopterus annectens. Next base: position 54,632,896 of record NC_056749.1, read on the forward strand.
AACACTTTAATATGACAGAGAACCAACATCACTTAGCAGGGATCCCCCCTTCTGACTAATTGCTTCCATCTAGCACTACATATATTCAAATTCAAATGTATATTTATACTTGTTAACAGTAAGAAAAACTTATTTTCATGAAACTAAGTAATACATTTTACAGTACAGTTATGAACTTCAGATATTGTCTGTTTTTAAAAGATATTTAAAAATATGCACACTAGGAGTGAAACCAACATGCATGAAAAGTTATTTAGTTAATACAATAATTTAAAAAAATCTAGACATTTTAGTGATTTTTTTTCTTCGTAAAATAGGTATAGAACAGGAGAAAATTAACCAAGATATGGAGGGCTTTGACTGTACTTTACAAATAATTTGTACATATTTGCAGAAAGTAACTTGTGGTACAGTTTGTAAACCACAATTTATTTAAATGTATTATTCTGATCACCAAACACACCTGACCAGTGAGACAATATAAAATGTAATAAGGACTAGAAAAAGACGACATCGCACATGGATTTCCAGTCCGAATGATCACTGTGTCTTAGTTTGTGCTTCTTTTTCATAGTAAGTGTATAAAAAGAAGGTATAAACATATAAAGTGGCAAAATTATTTTAATTAACATCTATAGTAAGACATCTCTTGGCATTATAAAGTTAAGCATTTTGGAATATATCTTCTGACTCACTATTTGTCCTCAACTTAATGCTGACCCCAAGCCAGTTCAATTATGAAACAATTTTAGCAAACCAAATGACCGATCCGGGAGAAGAAAAGAAGCATATAGCCTTAGTTTGTACTGCACTGATACTCACAAAGTGTTCATATAGCCTTAGTTTGTACTGCACTGATACTCAGGAAGTGTTCATATAGCCTTAGTTTGTACTGCACTGATACTCAGGAAGTGTTCATATAGCCTTAGTTTGTACTGCACAGATACTCAGGAAGTGTTCATATAGCCTTAGTTTGTACTGCACTGATACTCAGGAAGTGTTCATATAGCCTTAGTTTGTTTTGCACTGATACTCACGAAGTGTTCATATAGCCTTAGTTTGTAATGCACTGATACTCAGGAAGTGTTCATATAGCCTTAGTTTGTACTGCACTGATACTCAGGAAGTGTTCATATAGCCTTAGTTTGTACTGCAGTGATTCTCAGGAAGTGTTCATATAGCCTTACTTTGTACTGCACTGATACTCAGGAAGTGTTCATATAGCCTTAGTTTGTACTGCACTGATACTCAGGAAGTGTTCATATAACCTTAGTTTGTACTGCACTGATACTCAGGAAGTGTTCATATAGCCTTAGTTTGTACTGCACTGATACTCACGAAGTGTTCATATAGCCTTAGTTTGTACTGCACTGATACTCACAAAGTGGTCATATAGACTTAGTTTGTACTGCACAGATACTTAAGAAGTGTTCATATAGCCTTAGTTTGTGCTGCACTGTTACTCACGAAGTATACATATAGCCTTAGTTTGTATGCACTGATACTCATGAAGTGTTCATATCGCCTTAGTTTGTAATGCACTGATACTCAGGAAGTGTTCATATAGCCTTAGTTTGTACTGCACTGATACTCAGGAAGTGTTTATATAGCCTTAGTTTGTACTGCATTGATACTCACAAAGTGTTCATATAGCCTTAGTTTGTACTGCACTGATACTCACGAAGTGTTCATATAGCCTTAGTTTGTACTGCACTGATACTCAGGAAGTGTTCATATAGCCTTAGTTTGCTCTGCACTGATACTCACGAAGTGTTCATATAGCCTTAGTTTGTACTGCACTGATACTCAGGAAGTGTTCATATAGCCTTAGTTTGTACTGCACTGATACTTACGAAGTGTTCATATAGCCTTAGTTTGTACTGCACTGATACTCACGAAGGGTTCATATAGCCTTAGTTTGTAAGGCACTGATACTCAGGAAGTGTTCATATATCCTTAGTTTGTACTGCACTGATAATCACGAAGTGTTCATATAGCCTTAGTTTGTACTGCACTGATACTCACAAAGTGTTCATATAGCCTTAGTTTGTAATGCACTGATACTCAGGAAGTGTTCATATAGCCTTAGTTGGTGCTGCATTGATAGTCACGAAGTGTTCATATAGCCTTAGTTTGTACTGCACTGATACTCAGGAAGTGTTCATACAGCTTTAGTTTGTACTGCTCTGATTCTCAGGAAGTGTTCATATAGCCTTACTTTGTACTGTACTGATACTCAGGAAGTGTTCATATAGCCTTAGTTTGTACTGCACTGATACTTACGAAGTGTTTATATAGCCTTAGTTTGTACTGCACTGATACTCACAAAGGGTTCATATAGCCTTAATTTGTAAGGCACTGATACTCAGGAAGTGTTCATAGCCTTAGGTTGTACTGCACTGATACTCAGGAAGTGTTCATATAGCCTTAGTTTGTACTGCAGTGATACTCACAAAGTGTTCATATAGCCTTAGTTTGTACTGCACTGATACTCTGGAAGTGTTCATATAGCCTTAGTTTGTACTGCATTGATAGTCACGAAGTGTTCATATAGCCTTAGTTTGTACTGCACTGATACTCAGGAAGTGTTCATACAGCTTTAGTTTGTACTGCACTGATTCTCAGGAAGTGTTCATATAGCCTTACTTTGTACTGCACTGATAGTCAGGAAGTGTTCATATAGCCTTAGTTTGTACTGCACTGATACTCACGAAGTGTTCATATAGCCTTAGTTTGTACTGCACTGATACTCACGAAGTGTTCATATAGCCTTAGTTTGTACTGCACTGATACTCACGAAGTGTTCATATAGCCTTAGTTTGTACCGCACTGATACTTAAGAAGTGTTCATATAGCCTTAGTTTGTGCTGCACTGATACTCACAAAGTATTCATCTAGCCTTAGTTTGTATGCACTGATACTTACGAAGTGTTCATATAGCCTTAGTTTGTACTGCACTGATACTCACGAAGTGTTCATATAGCCTTAGTTTGTACTGCACTGATACTTAAGAAGTATTCATATAGCCTTAGTTTGTATGCACTGATACTCATGAAGTGTTCATATCACCTTAGTTTGTAATGCACTGATACTCAGGAAGTGTTCATATAGCCTTAGTTTGTACTGCACTGATACTCAGGAAGTGTTTATATAGCCTTAGTTTGTACTGCATTGATACTCACAAAGTGTTCATATAGCCTTAGTTTGTACTGCACTGATACTCACGAAGTGTTCATATAGCCTTAGTTTGTACTGCACTGATACGCAGGAAGTGTTCATATAGCATTAGTTTGCTCTGCACTGATACTCACGAAGTGTTCATATAGCCTTAGTTTGTACTGCACTGATACTCAGGAAGTGTTCATATAGCCTTAGTTTGTACTGCACTGATACTTACGAAGTGTTCATATAGCCTTAGTTTGTACTGCACTGATACTCACAAAGGGTTCATATAGCCTTAGTTTCTACTGCACTGATACTCACGAAGTGTTCATATAGCCTTAGTTTGTACTGCACTGATACTCACGAAGTGTTCATATAGCCTTAGTTTGTACTGCACTGATACTCACAAAGTGTTCATATAGCCTTAGTTTGTACTGCACTGATACTCAGGAAGTGTTCATATAGCCTTAGTTGGTACTGCATTGATAGTCACGAAGTGTTCATATAGCCTTAGTTTGTACTGCACTGATACTCAGGAAGTGTTCATACAGCTTTAGTTTGTACTGCACTGATTCTCAGGAAGTGTTCATATAGCCTTACTTTGTACTACACTGATACTCACGAAGGGTTCATATAGCCTTAATTTGTAAGGCACTGATACTCAGGAAGTGTTAATATAGCCTTAGTTTGTACTGCACTGATACTCACGAAGTGTTCATATAGCCTTAGTTTGTACTGCACTGATACTCACAAAGTGTTCATATAGCCTTAGTTTGTACTGCACTGATACTCGGGAAGTGTTCATAAAGCCTTAGTTGGTACTGCATTGATAGTCACGAAGTGTTCATATAGCCTTAGTTTGTACTGCACTGATACTCAGGAAGTGTTCATACAGCTTTAGTTTGTACTGCACTGATTCTCAGGAAGTGTTCATATAGCCTTACTTTGTACTGCACTGATAGTCAGGAAGTGTTCATATAGCCTTAGTTTGTACTGCACTGATACTCAGGAAGTGTTCATATAGCCTTAGTTTGTACTGCACTGATACTCACGAAGTGTTCATATAGCCTTAGTTTGTACTGCACTAATACTCACTAAGTGTTCATATAGCCTTAGTTTGTACTGCACTGATACTTAAGAAGTGTTCATATAGCCTTAGTTTGTGCTGCACTGATACTCACAAAGTATTCATCTAGCCTTAGTTTGTATGCACTGATACTTACGAAGTGTTCATATAGCCTTAGTTTGTACTGCACTGATACTCAGCAAGTGTTAATATAGCTTTAGTTTGTACTACACTGATACTCAGTAAGTGTTCATATAGCCTTAGTTTGTACTGCAGTGATTCTCAGGAAGTGTTCATATAGCCTTACTTTGTACTGCACTGATACTCAGGAAGTGTTCATATAGCCTTAGTTTTTACTGCACTGATACTCAGGAAGTGTTCATATAGCCTTAGTTTGTACTGCACTGATACTCACAAAGTGTTCATATAGCCTTAGTTTGTACTGCACTGATACTCACAAAGTGTTCATATAGCCTTAGTTTGTACTGCACTGATACTTAAGAAGTGTTCATATAGCATTAGTTTGTGCTGCACTGATACTCACGAAGTATTCATATAGCCTTCGGTTGTATGCACTGATACTCACAAAGTGTTCATATCGCCTTAGTTTGTACTGCACTGATACTCAGGAAGTGTTAATATAGCTTTAGTTTATACTACACTGATACTCAGTAAGTGTTCATATAGCCTTAGTTTGTGCTGCACTGATACTCAGGAAGTGTTCATATAGCCTTAGTTTGTAGTGCACTGATACTCACAAAATGTTCATATAGCCTTAGTTTGTACTGCACTGATACTCAGGAAGTGTTCATATAGCCTTAGTTTGTACTTCACTGATACTCAGGAAGTGTTCATATAGCCTTAGTTTGTACTGCACTGATACTCAGGAAGTGTTCATATAGCCTTAGTTTGTACTGCACTGATACTCAGGAAGTGTTCATATAGTCTTAGTTTGTACTGCACTGCTACTCAGGAAGTGTTCATATAGCCTTAGTTTGCACAGCACTGATACTCAGGAAGTGTTCATATAGCCTTATTTTGTTCTGCACTGATACTCACAAAGTGTTCATATAGCCTTATTTTGTCCTGCACTGATACTCAGGAAGTGTTCATATAGCCTTAGTTTGTACTGCACTGATACTCAGGAAGTGTTCATAGAGCCTTAGTCTGTACTGCACTGATACTCAGGAATTGTTTATATAGCCTTAGTTTTTACTGCACTGATACTCACGAAGTGTTCAAATAGCCTTAGTTTGTACTGCACTGATACTCACAAAGTGTTGATATAGCCTTAGTTTGTACTGCACTGATTCTCAGGAAGTGTTCATATAGCCTTAGTTTGTACTGCACTGATAGTCAAGAAGTGTTCATATAGCTTTAGTTTCTACTGCACTGATACTCAGGAAGTGTTCATATAGCCTTAGTTTCTACTGCACTGATACTCAGGAAGTGTTCATATATCCTTAGTTTGTACTGCAATGATACTCAGGAAGTGTTCATATAGCCTTAGTTTGTACTGCACTGATACTCAGGAAGTGTTCATATAGCCTTAGTTTGTACTGTACTGATACTCTCAAAGTGTTCATATAGCCTTAGTTTGTACTGCACTGATACTCAGGAAGTGTTCATATAGCCTTAGTTTGTACTGCACTGATATTCACGAAGTGTTCATATAGCCTTAGTTTGTACTGCACTGATACTCAGGAAGTGTTTATATAGCCTTAGTTTGTACTGCATTGATACTCACAAAGTGTTCATATAGCCTTAGTTTGTACTGTGCTGATACTCACGAAGTGTTCATATAGCCTTAGGTTGTACTGCACTGATACTCAGGAAGTGTTCATATAGCCTTAGTTTGTACTGCACTGATACTCAGGAAGTGTTCATATAGCCTTAGTTTGTACTGCACTGATACTCACGAAGTGTTCATATAGCCTTAGATTGTACTGCACTGATACTCACAAAGTGTTCATATAGCCTTAGTTTGTACTGCACTGATACTCAGGAAGTGTTCATATAGCCTTAGATTGTACTGCATTGATACTCACGAAGTGTTCATATAGCCTTAGTTTGTACTGCACTGATACTCAGGAAGTGTTCATATAGCCTTAGTTTGTACTGCACTGATACTCAGGAAGTGTTCATATAACCTTAGTTTGTACTGCACTGATACTCAGGAAGTGTTCATATAGCCTTAGTTTGTACTGCAGTGATTCTCAGGAAGTGTTCATATAGCCTTACTTTGTACTGCACTGATACTCAGGAAGTGTTCATATAGCCTTAGTTTGTACTGCACTGATACTCAGGAATTGTTCATATAGCCTTAGTTTGTACTGCACTGATACTCAGGAAGTGTTCATATAGCCTTAGTTTGTAGTGCACTGATACTCAGGAATTGTTCATATAGCCTTAGTTTGTACACTGATACTCAGGAAGTGTTCATATAGCCTTAGTTTGTACTGCACTGATACTCAGGAAGTGTTCATATAGCCTTAGTTTGTACTGCACTGATACTCAGGAAGAGTTCATATAGCCTACATTTGTACTGCACTACTACTCAGGAAGTGTTCATAAAGCCTTAGTTTGTACTGCACTGATACTCAGGAAGTGTTCATATAGCCTTAGTTTGTACTGCACTGATTCATATATAAGTTCATATAGCTTTAGTTTGTACTGCACTGATGCTCACAAAGTGTTCATATAAAGGGC
>NC_056749.1:54640332-54675904 GCF_019279795.1 Protopterus annectens
TCAGTACAAACTAAAGCTATATGAACACTTCCTGAGTATCAGTGCAGTACAAACTAAGGCTATATGAACACTTCCTGAGTATCAGTGCAGTACAAACTAAGGCTATATGAACACTTCCTGAGTATCAGTGCAGTACAAACTAAGGCTATATGAACACTTCCTGAGTATCAGTGCAGTACAAACTAAGGCTATATGAACACTTCCTGAGTATCAGTGCAGTACAAACTAAGGCTATATGAACACTTCCTGAGTATCAGTGCAGTACAAACTAAGGCTATATGAACACTTCCTGAGTATCAGTGCAGTACAAACTAAGGCTATATGAACACTTCCTGAGTATCAGTGCAGTACAAACTAAGGCTATATGAACACTTCCTGAGTATCAGTGCAGTACAAACTAAGGCTATATGAACACTTCCTGAGTATCAGTGCAGTACAAACTAAGGCTATATGAACACTTCCTGAGTATCAGTGCAGTACAAACTAAGGCTATATGAACACTTCCTGAGTATCAGTGCAGTACAAACTAAGGCTATATGAACACTTCCTGAGTATCAGTGCAGTACAAACTAAGGCTATATGAACACTTCCTGAGTATCAGTGCAGTACAAACTAAGGCTATATGAACACTTCCTGAGTATCAGTGCAGTACAAACTAAGGCTATATGAACACTTCCTGAGTATCAGTGCAGTACAAACTAAGGCTATATGAACACTTCCTGAGTATCAGTGCAGTACAAACTAAGGCTATATGAACACTTCCTGAGTATCAGTGCAGTACAAACTAAGGCTATATGAACACTTCCTGAGTATCAGTGCAGTACAAACTAAGGCTATATGAACACTTCCTGAGTATCAGTGCAGTACAAACTAAGGCTATATGAACACTTCCTGAGTATCAGTGCAGTACAAACTAAGGCTATATGAACACTTCCTGAGTATCAGTGCAGTACAAACTAAGGCTATATGAACACTTCCTGAGTATCAGTGCAGTACAAACTAAGGCTATATGAACACTTCCTGAGTATCAGTGCAGTACAAACTAAGGCTATATGAACACTTCCTGAGTATCAGTGCAGTACAAACTAAGGCTATATGAACACTTCCTGAGTATCAGTGCAGTACAAACTAAGGCTATATGAACACTTCCTGAGTATCAGTGCAGTACAAACTAAGGCTATATGAACACTTCCTGAGTATCAGTGCAGTACAAACTAAGGCTATATGAACACTTCCTGAGTATCAGTGCAGTACAAACTAAGGCTATATGAACACTTCCTGAGTATCAGTGCAGTACAAACTAAGGCTATATGAACACTTCCTGAGTATCAGTGCAGTACAAACTAAGGCTATATGAACACTTCCTGAGTATCAGTGCAGTACAAACTAAGGCTATATGAACACTTCCTGAGTATCAGTGCAGTACAAACTAAGGCTATATGAACACTTCCTGAGTATCAGTGCAGTACAAACTAAGGCTATATGAACACTTCCTGAGTATCAGTGCAGTACAAACTAAGGCTATATGAACACTTCCTGAGTATCAGTGCAGTACAAACTAAGGCTATATGAACACTTCCTGAGTATCAGTGCAGTACAAACTAAGGCTATATGAACACTTCCTGAGTATCAGTGCAGTACAAACTAAGGCTATATGAACACTTCCTGAGTATCAGTGCAGTACAAACTAAGGCTATATGAACACTTCCTGAGTATCAGTGCAGTACAAACTAAGGCTATATGAACACTTCCTGAGTATCAGTGCAGTACAAACTAAGGCTATATGAACACTTCCTGAGTATCAGTGCAGTACAAACTAAGGCTATATGAACACTTCCTGAGTATCAGTGCAGTACAAACTAAGGCTATATGAACACTTCCTGAGTATCAGTGCAGTACAAACTAAGGCTATATGAACACTTCCTGAGTATCAGTGCAGTACAAACTAAGGCTATATGAACACTTCCTGAGTATCAGTGCAGTACAAACTAAGGCTATATGAACACTTCCTGAGTATCAGTGCAGTACAAACTAAGGCTATATGAACACTTCCTGAGTATCAGTGCAGTACAAACTAAGGCTATATGAACACTTCCTGAGTATCAGTGCAGTACAAACTAAGGCTATATGAACACTTCCTGAGTATCAGTGCAGTACAAACTAAGGCTATATGAACACTTCCTGAGTATCAGTGCAGTACAAACTAAGGCTATATGAACACTTCCTGAGTATCAGTGCAGTACAAACTAAGGCTATATGAACACTTCCTGAGTATCAGTGCAGTACAAACTAAGGCTATATGAACACTTCCTGAGTATCAGTGCAGTACAAACTAAGGCTATATGAACACTTCCTGAGTATCAGTGCAGTACAAACTAAGGCTATATGAACACTTCCTGAGTATCAGTGCAGTACAAACTAAGGCTATATGAACACTTCCTGAGTATCAGTGCAGTACAAACTAAGGCTATATGAACACTTCCTGAGTATCAGTGCAGTACAAACTAAGGCTATATGAACACTTCCTGAGTATCAGTGCAGTACAAACTAAGGCTATATGAACACTTCCTGAGTATCAGTGCAGTACAAACTAAGGCTATATGAACACTTCCTGAGTATCAGTGCAGTACAAACTAAGGCTATATGAACACTTCCTGAGTATCAGTGCAGTACAAACTAAGGCTATATGAACACTTCCTGAGTATCAGTGCAGTACAAACTAAGGCTATATGAACACTTCCTGAGTATCAGTGCAGTACAAACTAAGGCTATATGAACACTTCCTGAGTATCAGTGCAGTACAAACTAAGGCTATATGAACACTTCCTGAGTATCAGTGCAGTACAAACTAAGGCTATATGAACACTTCCTGAGTATCAGTGCAGTACAAACTAAGGCTATATGAACACTTCCTGAGTATCAGTGCAGTACAAACTAAGGCTATATGAACACTTCCTGAGTATCAGTGCAGTACAAACTAAGGCTATATGAACACTTCCTGAGTATCAGTGCAGTACAAACTAAGGCTATATGAACACTTCCTGAGTATCAGTGCAGTACAAACTAAGGCTATATGAACACTTCCTGAGTATCAGTGCAGTACAAACTAAGGCTATATGAACACTTCCTGAGTATCAGTGCAGTACAAACTAAGGCTATATGAACACTTCCTGAGTATCAGTGCAGTACAAACTAAGGCTATATGAACACTTCCTGAGTATCAGTGCAGTACAAACTAAGGCTATATGAACACTTCCTGAGTATCAGTGCAGTACAAACTAAGGCTATATGAACACTTCCTGAGTATCAGTGCAGTACAAACTAAGGCTATATGAACACTTCCTGAGTATCAGTGCAGTACAAACTAAGGCTATATGAACACTTCCTGAGTATCAGTGCAGTACAAACTAAGGCTATATGAACACTTCCTGAGTATCAGTGCAGTACAAACTAAGGCTATATGAACACTTCCTGAGTATCAGTGCAGTACAAACTAAGGCTATATGAACACTTCCTGAGTATCAGTGCAGTACAAACTAAGGCTATATGAACACTTCCTGAGTATCAGTGCAGTACAAACTAAGGCTATATGAACACTTCCTGAGTATCAGTGCAGTACAAACTAAGGCTATATGAACACTTTGTGAGTATCAGTGCAGTACAAACTAAGGCTATATGAACACTTCCTGAGTATCAGTGCAGTACAAACTAAGGCTATATGAACACTTCCTGAGTATCAGTGCAGTACAAACTAAGGCTATATGAACACTTCCTGAGTATCAGTGCAGTACAAACTAAGGCTATATGAACACTTCCTGAGTATCAGTGCAGTACAAACTAAGGCTATATGAACACTTCCTGAGTATCAGTGCAGTACAAACTAAGGCTATATGAACACTTCCTGAGTATCAGTGCAGTACAAACTAAGGCTATATGAACACTTCCTGAGTATCAGTGCAGTACAAACTAAGGCTATATGAACACTTCCTGAGTATCAGTGCAGTACAAACTAAGGCTATATGAACACTTCCTGAGTATCAGTGCAGTACAAACTAAGGCTATATGAACACTTCCTGAGTATCAGTGCAGTACAAACTAAGGCTATATGAACACTTCCTGAGTATCAGTGCAGTACAAACTAAGGCTATATGAACACTTCCTGAGTATCAGTGCAGTACAAACTAAGGCTATATGAACACTTCCTGAGTATCAGTGCAGTACAAACTAAGGCTATATGAACACTTCCTGAGTATCAGTGCAGTACAAACTAAGGCTATATGAACACTTCCTGAGTATCAGTGCAGTACAAACTAAGGCTATATGAACACTTCCTGAGTATCAGTGCAGTACAAACTAAGGCTATATGAACACTTCCTGAGTATCAGTGCAGTACAAACTAAGGCTATATGAACACTTCCTGAGTATCAGTGCAGTACAAACTAAGGCTATATGAACACTTCCTGAGTATCAGTGCAGTACAAACTAAGGCTATATGAACACTTCCTGAGTATCAGTGCAGTACAAACTAAGGCTATATGAACACTTCCTGAGTATCAGTGCAGTACAAACTAAGGCTATATGAACACTTCCTGAGTATCAGTGCAGTACAAACTAAGGCTATATGAACACTTCCTGAGTATCAGTGCAGTACAAACTAAGGCTATATGAACACTTCCTGAGTATCAGTGCAGTACAAACTAAGGCTATATGAACACTTCCTGAGTATCAGTGCAGTACAAACTAAGGCTATATGAACACTTCCTGAGTATCAGTGCAGTACAAACTAAGGCTATATGAACACTTCCTGAGTATCAGTGCAGTACAAACTAAGGCTATATGAACACTTCCTGAGTATCAGTGCAGTACAAACTAAGGCTATATGAACACTTCCTGAGTATCAGTGCAGTACAAACTAAGGCTATATGAACACTTCCTGAGTATCAGTGCAGTACAAACTAAGGCTATATGAACACTTCCTGAGTATCAGTGCAGTACAAACTAAGGCTATATGAACACTTCCTGAGTATCAGTGCAGTACAAACTAAGGCTATATGAACACTTCCTGAGTATCAGTGCAGTACAAACTAAGGCTATATGAACACTTCCTGAGTATCAGTGCAGTACAAACTAAGGCTATATGAACACTTCCTGAGTATCAGTGCAGTACAAACTAAGGCTATATGAACACTTCCTGAGTATCAGTGCAGTACAAACTAAGGCTATATGAACACTTTGTGAGTATCAGTGCAGTACAAACTAAGGCTATATGAACACTTCCTGAGTATCAGTGCAGTACAAACTAAGGCTATATGAACACTTCCTGAGTATCAGTGCAGTACAAACTAAGGCTATATGAACACTTCCTGAGTATCAGTGCAGTACAAACTAAGGCTATATGAACACTTCCTGAGTATCAGTGCAGTACAAACTAAGGCTATATGAACACTTCCTGAGTATCAGTGCAGTACAAACTAAGGCTATATGAACACTTCCTGAGTATCAGTGCAGTACAAACTAAGGCTATATGAACACTTTGTGAGTATCAGTGCAGTACAAACTAAGGCTATATGAACACTTCCTGAGTATCAGTGCAGTACAAACTAAGGCTATATGAACACTTTGTGAGTATCAGTGCAGTACAAACTAAGGCTATATGAACACTTCCTGAGTATCAGTGCAGTACAAACTAAGGCTATATGAACACTTCCTGAGTATCAGTGCAGTACAAACTAAGGCTATATGAACACTTCCTGAGTATCAGTGCAGTACAAACTAAGGCTATATGAACACTTCCTGAGTATCAGTGCAGTACAAACTAAGGCTATATGAACACTTCCTGAGTATCAGTGCAGTACAAACTAAGGCTATATGAACACTTCCTGAGTATCAGTGCAGTACAAACTAAGGCTATATGAACACTTCCTGAGTATCAGTGCAGTACAAACTAAGGCTATATGAACACTTCCTGAGTATCAGTGCAGTACAAACTAAGGCTATATGAACACTTCCTGAGTATCAGTGCAGTACAAACTAAGGCTATATGAACACTTCCTGAGTATCAGTGCAGTACAAACTAAGGCTATATGAACACTTCCTGAGTATCAGTGCAGTACAAACTAAGGCTATATGAACACTTCCTGAGTATCAGTGCAGTACAAACTAAGGCTATATGAACACTTCCTGAGTATCAGTGCAGTACAAACTAAGGCTATATGAACACTTCCTGAGTATCAGTGCAGTACAAACTAAGGCTATATGAACACTTCCTGAGTATCAGTGCAGTACAAACTAAGGCTATATGAACACTTCCTGAGTATCAGTGCAGTACAAACTAAGGCTATATGAACACTTCCTGAGTATCAGTGCAGTACAAACTAAGGCTATATGAACACTTTGTGAGTATCAGTGCAGTACAAACTAAAGCTATATGAACACTTCCTGAGTATCAGTGCAGTACAAACTAAGGCTATATGAACACTTCCTGAGTATCAGTGCAGTACAAACTAAGGCTATATGAACACTTCCTGAGTATCAGTGCAGTACAAACTAAGGCTATATGAACACTTCCTGAGTATCAGTGCAGTACAAACTAAGGCTATATGAACACTTCCTGAGTATCAGTGCAGTACAAACTAAGGCTATATGAACACTTCCTGAGTATCAGTGCAGTACAAACTAAGGCTATATGAACACTTCCTGAGTATCAGTGCAGTACAAACTAAGGCTATATGAACACTTCCTGAGTATCAGTGCAGTACAAACTAAGGCTATATGAACACTTTGTGAGTATCAGTGCAGTACAAACTAAGGCTATATGAACACTTCCTGAGTATCAGTGCAGTACAAACTAAGGCTATATGAACACTTCCTGAGTATCAGTGCAGTACAAACTAAGGCTATATGAACACTTCCTGAGTATCAGTGCAGTACAAACTAAGGCTATATGAACACTTCCTGAGTATCAGTGCAGTACAAACTAAGGCTATATGAACACTTCCTGAGTATCAGTGCAGTACAAACTAAGGCTATATGAACACTTTGTGAGTATCAGTGCAGTACAAACTAAGGCTATATGAACACTTTGTGAGTATCAGTGCAGTACAAACTAAAGCTATATGAACACTTCCTGAGTATCAGTGCAGTACAAACTAAGGCTATATGAACACTTCCTGAGTATCAGTGCAGTACAAACTAAGGCTATATGAACACTTCCTGAGTATCAGTGCAGTACAAACTAAGGCTATATGAACACTTCCTGAGTATCAGTGCAGTACAAACTAAGGCTATATGAACACTTCCTGAGTATCAGTGCAGTACAAACTAAGGCTATATGAACACTTCCTGAGTATCAGTGCAGTACAAACTAAGGCTATATGAACACTTCCTGAGTATCAGTGCAGTACAAACTAAGGCTATATGAACACTTCCTGAGTATCAGTGCAGTACAAACTAAGGCTATATGAACACTTCCTGAGTATCAGTGCAGTACAAACTAAGGCTATATGAACACTTCCTGAGTATCAGTGCAGTACAAACTAAGGCTATATGAACACTTCCTGAGTATCAGTGCAGTACAAACTAAGGCTATATGAACACTTTGTGAGTATCAGTGCAGTACAAACTAAGGCTATATGCTTCTTTTCTTCTCCCAGATCGGTCATTTGGTTTGCTAAAATTGTTTCATAATTGAACTGGCTTGGGGTCAGCATTAAGTTGAGGACAAATAGTGAGTCAGAAGATATATTCCAAAATGCTTAACTTTATAATGCCAAGAGATGTCTTACTATAGATGTTAATTAAAATAATTTTGCCACTTTATATGTTTATACCTTCTTTTTATACACTTACTATGAAAAGGAAGCACAAACTAAGACACAGTGATCATTCGGACTGGAAATCCATGTGCGATGTCGTCTTTTTCTAATCCTTATTACATTTTATATTGTCTCACTGGTCAGCTGTGTTTGGTGATCAGTATAATACATTTAAATAAATTGTGGTTTACAAACTGTACCACAAGTTACTTTCTGCAAATATGTACAAATTATTTGTAAAGTACAGTCAAAGCCCTCCATATCTTGGTTAATTTTCTCCTGTTCTATACCTATTTTACGAAGAAAAAAAATCACTAAAATGTCTAGATTTTTTTAAATTATTGTATTAACTAAATAACTTTTCATGCATGTTGGTTTCACTCCTAGTGTGCATATTTTTAAATATCTTTTAAAAACAGACAATATCTGAAGTTCATAACTGTACTGTAAAATGTATTACTTAGTTTCATGAAAATAAGTTTTTCTTACTGTTAACAAGTATAAATATACATTTGAATTTGAATATATGTAGTGCTAGATGGAAGCAATTAGTCAGAAGGGGGATCCCTGCTAAGTGATGTTGGTTCTCTGTCATATTAAAGTGTTTTGGTATATAAACTAAATTACTGAGTGACTACCCAATTACTAATTTCTAAAGAGCAAATGCGTGTTCCCAAAAGTTAACTCCTTTTAATTCTGTTTTACTTAGGTTATTTTTTTAAATGTATTTTTATAGGTTCATAGGTAGGTACTAGGCTATTGGCCCTGGGGCCTATACAAGCCCAGCCAAAAAGGTACCCTGGCTTTTGCCACCCAAGAAAATTATTTTCCTGTGCCACTGTCGAGCAGAGCCACAGATGTGATCCCCAGGGTGAATTTCCTATTTCCCATCCAATCATCAAGATTTTTATAGGTTCATAGGTAGGTACTAGGCTAATAAATAAACAGCCTTTGCAAGTCTTGAACTCAGGACCCTGCACACCCAAACAAAAGTAATTTAACACTAAGCCATGTCAGATACATGGTTTAGCCCTACTGGGCCCAGTGCTGACTTCGGGAGAAAAGCACCAAAATTAATAAAGGAAAGTATTGCTGAGAAAACAATTACATATAACAATAATTATAAATACATATTACACATTGAACTGAGTATGGTATGTTTAAGTTTAAAGCACACTAAAAGGACACAACAGAGGGACATAAAGTAATAATTTGGTGCATGTAGCAATGAAGAAAAGTAACAGCAGCTTGATATGAATTCCTGCACTGAAGCAGCATGATTATCTTTGAAACATTCATGAACACTAGGATTCATGCTCATCACATCAATCTCTTGTGGGAAATGCACAGTGTCAAGCAGGAATTTGCATTATTTGTGTAAGCTGAGCTGCTTTTTGCTGAGTAGTCATCTGTGCATTGATACTAGAGTTACCTAGTATGATATAATTTTCGTAGACACCATTTGGCAACATTGTCTGCAATGTGTTGTGGCCCGAGGGTAGAAGGGGAGATAAACTGATCCTATCCTAGATGGATGTGACCTCCAAGAGGATCCAATTGGATCTTGTCATCTTTGGTTTCAGATTTGTGGTTATCAGTTGTTTGGAAGTTCCACATCTCATACCAGGTGTGTTATCAATAAGCACAAAGTAACTATAAGTAATGAAGTTTGAAAGGCAGGTGTCACCGTTTAACCAGGTTTCTGAAACAGAGATGATGTGGGAGTTTTCTGTTAATAACCGAGCTTCCTGGTTTGGCCATTTATTGCTCAGACTGCAATCTGTATGCATCTATGCAGGTAATCCTGAGGCCTTTGTTGTTACTGCTATTAGAGCTGTTGCTAGTGTATTGTGAGTGCTGTTGTACTGGTCCTGTGCTAGTCTGAATATCAGCTGACTTAATTTTCTGCACAGAAAGATGAGGTTTGTGCAAAGGTTGTTTAGCTTTACAAGATATCCCTTATTTTTTGTAGTAGTAAACCTTGTAAAGGGACATGCTTGGATACACAGAAGGTAGTATTCTGTAGCAAGTTTGTCTGCCTTAGAGCTTGTTTGCAGTTCATGTCTATCAGCTGTGAATTCTATTCAAGTAGCAGCCCATGTATTTGTATATAGGAGAAGTGCTTAGCATGATTGGATGCTTTTGGTTGGGCCGATGTAAGGATAAGCTGATTGTGATAAGCAAGCAGCCTTGTAGTACTAATCTAAGAAATATGTATGCTATCAGCTTGAATTATACTAACATTGGTACTGAACAGCAATGTAATAGGTTTTAGCAGGTAAAGGCTACAGGACTGTGAGTGGAGGATGGAACTGCAGAGATTTAAGGGAGTTATGCAAAGATGCAAGATTATATAACTATAGAGATATGTTGGAGAAGAAGCAGATGTTATAGCTAATATTTATAACATGTTGAGTCAGGGAAACAGATTCATTTATTAGGTTTCAGCAATTTCAAAAGGTATAGAGTCAATTAGTAAGAAGCGCAGTCTGTCTACCACCTACTCGTTGTTTGAAGGGTGTTAATCACAGTATATCCATCACTTAGTCTGTATTTGAAGGGTATTAGTTAATCACAGTATATCTGTCAGCTAATCTGTGTTTGAAGGCTGGTAGTTAATTGGATTCTATCTCACTCCTAATCCATGTTTGAAGGGTGTTAGCTAATTGCAGTCTGTCTGCTACCTGGTTCTTTTTTGAAGGGTGTTAGTTAATTACTGTCTGCCTGCCATCTAGTCTATGGTTTGAAAAATTTATTTGGTTATAAGAACTAGTGGAAAACATAGAAAAGTATCTGGCAAAGGGAATACAATAGGTAAAATAATTATCAAAAAAGAGGTTAACAGCAGCGAGGGTAGTGTTGTCAAGATAAAGGGATGTACATAGCAGACCTCTAGTGACCTGTTACTTTTAGTGTCTTTGGTGGGAACATCCCACAAGGTACAGAAGTAGGTGGGGTACTAAATGGGATAAGTGAAGAGCAGAATCTTAGGAGAGGACTGAGTATCAGTACAGGGTGACAGGCAGCAGCAACAGCTCAGTGCTGTTACTAGGCAACAGTAACCATGGGGTGGTATGCAGGGTGAGGCTTCAGCTCAGTGCTGTTACTAGGCAACAGTAACCATGGGGTGATATGCAGGGTGAAGCTTCAGCTCAGTGCTGTCACCAGGCAACAGTAACCATGGGGTGATATGCAGGGTGAGGCTCAGTGCTGTTACTACGCAACAGTAACCATGGGGTGGTATGCAGGGTGAGGCTTCAGGTCAGTGCTATCACTAGGCAATAGTAACCATGGGATGGTATGCAAGGTTAGGCTACAGCATAATGCCATCACTGGGCACCGGTAACTACAGGGTGGTATACAGGATGAGGCTACAGCTTAATGCTGTCACTGGGCAACAGTAATCATGGAGTGGTATACAGGGTGACGCTACACCTCAGTGCTGTCCCTGGGCACCAGTAACCACACAACTCATATAGCAGAAAAGTAATCCTACATTTTCACTCAAGGATTCATAAACAATAGTATATTTAGTAGATCAAAACAAATTAAAAAATTTAGGGTTTAGTGCTGATAGCTTCCAGGGCAGTCTCTGAAAGGGCAAAAAGGATTTCATGTGTTAGAAGAGAAAACCAAGTATAAAATGAGTGCATAATCAATATATGTACATGATAAGACAGAGCAACATGTTTGTGGGGAATTTTAACCTGTTGTATAAGTGCTGCATAGCTGTCCAGAGGAAATACTTTATAAGGAGAGACTGTAAGACTCTGTGGTTATCATTTCCTGAAAATTCAGGTGTGCTGCCCACTGTTCATTCACACATTTTAAAACACATACTTTATCCATTCAGGATTGCTAGGGAGATGGAACTTTTCCTGGTAACAACGGACATAAAGAATAGAACAGCTGTTAAGCACAGCTGTAGTCCATTGCAAGACTCATGCATGCACAGGCTGGCATCACACATACCCGCATGCATGCATGCGGAGACACACACACAAACACACACACGCACACACACACACACACACACACACACACACACACACACACACACACACACACACACACACACACACACACACACACACACACACACACACCTTTAATGCCATGACATCTCTGAAGATCGGAAGTTTATGGGTTCTATTCTGGCCCCCAAGTGATTGGATTCATGTTTCAATGCTGAAACCACAGTGCATCATTACATGGAGCTACACACCTGAAGCGACACTCTGCAGAGGAAATGGTAACTGAGATCCCACCTGAGTCAGGTGGTGGCAGCTGAAGTGACACTCTAAAGGGGAAATGTTAACTGAGATCCCACCTGAGTCAGGTGGTGGCAGCTGAAGTGACACGCTGCAGAGGAAATGTTAACTGAGATCCCACCTGAGTCAGATGGTGACAGCTGAAGTGACACTCTGCAGAGGAAATGTTAACTGAGATCCCACCTGAGTCAGCTGGTGACAGCTGAAGTGACACTCTGTAGAGAAAATGTTAACTGAGATCCCACATCCCGCTCCCACCACAAGGAAACCACATTAAGGAAACCACAGTAAAAAAATTTCTCCAAAGCCAACTTCATGCTTCTTAAGACAGAATTGGTGAACTTCATGACACCCATGCAGATGGAGAATACAGTTACAACTGCTGAATACTACACAAATGCACTCTATAAGCACTTACATGAGTGCATGGATCATGCTATCCCAAACAGAACCAAGACGCTATCCTCCAAAAAAAGGATGCCAATCTGGTGGTCCCCTGCCATAAACAAACTGTACAAGAGAAGGAAGAAACTGTTGCAAAAGAGAGTAAAATCCCATGAGTGGAGGAGCTCCCTGGTCAGCCTCAGTAAGAAGCTGAGATCCCTTATAAGATCCTCCAAAGCTAGCTATGAAAACAAAATCGCCACTAAATCCAAGGACAACCACTAAGCATTCTATAGCTAAGTCAGGAATCTAGATGGCAACACCCAGATCTGCTCTGAGTTACAGCACAAAGGCACAAAAATTATAGAACCAACTGATATTGCCAACATCCTGGCAGATCGGTTCAGTGCTAACTTTACCCCCTCTCTCCCCCTAAAGGGCCCATATCTATACAGGAAGAATGCAGAGTCCCTGTAATCACAACTACGCAGGTAAAAGCTGCACTCTCTAAAGCCAAAAACACAGCATCCCAGGCTGCGTTTTACATGAACTTCGGAACGAACTGGCTCCCCACTTAAGCACCATGTTCAATAATAGCCTCGCATCAGGCTTTGCACCCACTGAATGGCACACAACAACAGTTATCCCACTCCACAAAAGGGGAGCCACCACTAATCCCAGGAACTATCGACCTATTAGCCTGATGAGCCTGGTCTGCAAGGCCATGGAACATATCATCATGGAACTCATAAACAAAGACATTGGTAACCTCCAAACTCTGGATCCCACCCAGTTCGGGTTTGTGAAAGGCAGATCATGCCTCCTGAACCTGATCGACTTCTTTGAGGCAGTCACCAAAGCCGTGGATGAGGGTAAGGTGGTTCACACAGCCTATCTTGACCTCGCAAAGGCTTTCGACACCATCCTCCATTCTGGAATTATAGCTAAACTCACTAAACTAGGTATAAATCCCTACGTCACAAGATGGGTTGCCAACTGGATCACTGACAGAACCCACACTGTAAAAGTTGCAGACTCCAAATCTGACCTCAAGGCAGTGACAAATAGAGTGCCACAGGGTTCCGTTCTGGGACCTCTCCTGTTTGGTATCTACTTCTCTGAAGTACAGGCTAACACAGAAGGCCTCTGGCTGATGAAATTCGCAGATGACTGCAAACTAGGAGCCATAGTCAATTCCCCAAATGATGTGGACATCCTACCGAAGGGCTTCACTGAGACAGATGCCTGGTGTCAGAGCCATGGCCTCAAGCTCAATGCCAAAAAGTGCAGTGTCATCCCCTTTGGTAAAAACTCTGTACCCATGAACTACCACATAGGCAGCAATCTACTTAACACCGAATGCGTGATAAGAGACCTTGGGACCCAGGTGGAAGATAGTCTCTCCTTTGATAGTCACATTGCCACAGTAGTCAGGAAGTCATTCTACGTGGCACACCTCATCATAAAAGGGTTCTCATCCAGGAAATAAAGGTCATTGTTCCCCTCTACGTACAACTCCCCTTTTGGAATGTACCTCACAAGACATTTGCAGCAGCTGGAAATGCCACAGAAGTACCTCACAAAGAGGATTACTGGCCTCAAACAAATGCCCTACACTGACCGCCTTAAAAAACTCCAGCTTTACTCCGTAGCATATCGCCTACTCCGAGGTGATCACTGCCTAACATATAAAGCTAGGTCAAACCCAGAGCTGTTGGACATGCTACACCTAAAGAAATCCCAATCCCTCCAAACTACACACTCTAGGGACCTAAACCTTGTCACCACAATAAACAGGACATGCTGGAGGGATAGATTCATGTCCCAGAGACTTCCTATACTCTGGAACAAGCTACCCATCTATGTCAAGCAAAGTTCTTCATTAGCACTCTTCAAGAAAAATCTTGATGAGTGGATGGGAAATAGGAAATACACCCCGGGGATCACTTCTGTGTCTCTGCTGGACAGTGGCACAGGAAAATAACTTTCTTGGGTGGCGTAAGCTATGGTACCTTGCTGGCTAGTCTTACGTAGGCCCTTGGGCCGATAGCCTAGTACCTACCTATGAACCTATGAATCTATGAACCACCTGAGTCAGGTGGTGGCAGCTGAAGTGACACTCTGCAGAGAAAATGTTAACTGAAATCCCTCCTGAGTCAGGTGGTGGCAGCTGACATGGATGTAAAAGATTCTTTAGCACTTATTGTAAAAAGAGCAGGGTAACTTTATGCAAAAAGAAAAACATTCCAGATTATCAAATCTATAATTAATTAACAGAAAAGTCTGTTGGTGATTAATACACATTAATACACATTGGAAGTTATTAGGTGTGCAGTTTTTGAGGCCTTTACTCCAGTCTCTTAGTTGCATCAGATCACTGGCTGGTTAAGTGACTTTCTCAGAGTCACACAGTAAGCAAATGGAGCCTGAGGGAAAAGCCCTGGAGTCTGTGAAGCACCTTAAACTAACAACTGCAACTTCCTAATATTTGAAGTAACAAATTAATTGACATTAATCAGGATTTTACTATTTCTGACAATAATTAACATTTTTATTTTAAATTGCTATATACTTTCCTTATTGTTTCACACTCTGTTAGATTACACACAAGAGTATCACCACTTCCATATTGTCAGTCCACAACCACTCAACAAACTGTTCATGAGCAACAGCTCTTCATCCCCCAGTGGTTGGTACTGTGTGTATTTCATGCTGTCCATATTTATATTACTTATTTCATTGCAGCCAAAAATACTAGATACCAATTCCCCAAAAGTATCAACTTGTGTGACATTCAAAGAAATTCTACTTTATGGTCTCTTTCACACTACATCCTTTTACTAAACACTATTTTATTTCTGTCTTTATTGGTGATTAACATATATTTCAATCTGTCCCTTTCTTATAACAAAATAAATATAAATAAATATTAACATTCCCATAAATGTTACTTCTCAGATTTATTTGCTGTCATTCCCTACCGTATTCTATTGCTTCTTTAATGCTTTCTTTTAAACTGTACCATTTTTTTTTATTTATTTAACATTTGTTGACCAGGAAAGTCCACTAAGACAGAGCCTATTTTCAGCAGAGGCTCAGGGAGAAATGCTCCAAACATGTCTTTGGAATGTGGGAGGAAACTCATGCGAACGCAGGGAGGAAATGCAAAATCCACACAGAAGGCACCCCAGCCGAGAATCAAACCAGAAAACCTCTTGCTGTGAGGTGATAATGTTAACTGCTGCACCACTGCACCACAGATAGTAATTCTTCATGGTCTTCTATTGTCGATGTTTTACACCTCATCTTCTTGCATAATGTAAAAGCATCCTACTGTACTCACATGTCAGTATCTTTCTGTTTTACTTGACTTTAAATTAAAATGTTCCCATAATTTGCCTGCAGCACCATTAATGCATCTTCTACGTATATTTATCAACCCGAAATTCATGTAATGTCATCACATACATTCTTTTCAATATAACATTACAAATGCTTTTGACATGCAAACTAGTTTTTCATTTTTCTTAATATTCCCTCACAAGACAAAGGGCAGTATCCAATAAAAACTCTAGACATCTTGCTGTCACTGTGCAATGAGCACAGAATAGCATGACGATTTGTATTCAATAATGACTTCACATGATGTGTAGAGCCAAACAAGCACAATAAACATCGTGACATGCTAATTAATGCATAAGCAGATGAATTGTATGCTAATCAACAAATTCAAAACAGTGTAAGAAACTTCTCTGTGTGGAAGATTTTCAGTCCATATATTTCTCATTAATCACTGTATATTAATCAGATAAGACAATGGTAGTAGAAGTAGCGAACGTAAACTCTTCAAGTCAAAAAGTAATAATAGAAAATATATAATTCTACAGCATTACTAAGTATTCGAAAGTAATCCAAGCAAGGCAGGCAGTCTGTTTCCAGTCGAAAATCCTTTATTAAGTACA
This sequence comes from Protopterus annectens, assembly GCF_019279795.1. NCBI lineage: Eukaryota > Metazoa > Chordata > Ceratodontiformes > Protopteridae > Protopterus > Protopterus annectens. Next base: position 54,656,764 of record NC_056749.1, read on the forward strand.
CAGACAAGTGATCCAAGTAAAACAAAAATAGAGTAATAATTTCCTCACAAGCTTTCTAAATATATATATACTTTTTATCAGGCATGGGAGTGGTTTATTGTGCTGTAAAACAAAGTGTTATTGGTACACATGTTAAATTCACATCCCTTCCCCCATCAGTGTGACATTCGTGCTGGTCCTGCCCTACCTAGTAGCTGTCATAATAATATATAGCCATAATGTACCTTAATGGTACATCTTCTTTAACCAAATTATTAAGTAGATTATTAAGTCTGTGATTTTATACAAGGCAATATACTACATGGCTGGAAATATATCAACCTTAGTTCATTTTGCGATCAAAAATTATATATAAATATATACATATACATTTTGCATGTAAAAATCAGTTTCTATTTTCATAACCTATTGTTAACAAAGATCGCTTTCGTCCTTCTAGACTTCTTCAGGTCTGTGTACAAGAACCTTAAAAACCTATATAATTGTATAATTAGTTAGTATTGTTATTACCATCATTTTGAATAAAGTGGAAAAAAGAGAACCTGAAAAAAAAAAAAATATATGTATGATGATGGAAACAAAATATACACTTAAATTTCAAATGATTTAAAATGGTATTTAAAACCAATTTGTAGAAAAAAAAATAAAATAAAATACAATTAGTCATGTAAACAATGTGGCAATTTTCTAAGTTCCAGTGCACTTTTAATTGAACAGTAGTAGTTTAGCCCAGGCTTCCTAAAAGAGTTCAGCTTTAATTGCCACATGAGTTCATGTTTCTCCAGAATATTCGGGATGTCTCCTTCAAGATCACCCATGTCTATGCGATCCAGGATCTGGAACTTAAAACCTGTGTGTCTTTTGTGAAGAGAAAGGTGTTTGGCTAGTGCATTATTTTTACATCCAGAGCGGATTTCTGACAGATGACATGAAATCCTTCGCTTGAGTTTATTTACAGTCTTGCCCACATAGAATGCATCACATTCATTGCACTGTGCCCTGTAAATTACTTTTTTAGTGTTACAGTTACCCCCTGCACTGGTTTTAATGATCTTCTTTAAATAAGAGCAATAAAAACTATCACCTTGCTGTATAAATATACAAAATGTACAATTAGTTTCACATCTTTTAGTGCTTTTCTCACATGGTCTAGGTTTAAATTCAACAAAACTTCTAATATTCCTGGCCTTCCTATAAACAAATGATGGGGCTTCACCTAAGATGTTAATCAGAAAAGGGTTTCCTGTGACAATGTCCCAGTTTTCTTCAATAATATTTTTGATACTGTGATAATCCAAAGTGTATGTCAGGATGCAGCTATTTTTGCATTTGTTATTCTCTGTGGGATTACTTAACATTTTCTACTGGGGAGGTTGAGTGAAGGTGCTTCAGTCCTTTTCAGTTCTATAATGGGTTCCAGGATGTTTTTTAACATCTGACTTTCATAGCCTCTCACTAGAAAATCATTCTCTAAGTTGTTCAGGTTTCTCAAAAATGGTTCCATCTCTGTGGTAATTCGAGCTAATCTATAGCCTTGGGATTTCATTACATTATACTTGGTTTTGTAGGATGTAGACTTTTACTGTGGAGTAATAAGTTAACCCTCGTTGGTTTTCTGAATAGATCAGTGGTGATTCTGTTATTGTTGGTGTCCTTGGAAATCTACATATCTAAGAAAGTGGTTGAAGTACAGCTATGGGAAGAGGTAAACTTCAGGAAGGGGATTGTTTGATTGAGGTAAGTGATAAAATCTCCAAGCTGCAAGGTGTCACCTTCCCACACAATAAAGACATTGTCAATAAAACGTAAATAGCATGTGATATGCTGCATGTAGTCTGTGTTGTTTAACACATAGTCCTCCTCCCATTTGCCCAGGGCTATGTTAGCTATGCTGGGAGCCATGGCAGCCCCCATTGCTATACCAGTTTTTGTTTGTAGTGTTTGCCATTGAAAGTAAAGAAATTGAAGTCCAGTACAAGATTAATGAGCTTGCTTAACTTTTGCAGTTGTGCCTGTGTACCCTGATTATGTTTCTTAAAAGACTCCATAGCTGCTGTTATACAGCAATTGTGAGGGAGCACTGTGTACAAGGATTCCACATCAATAGTTACCAAAATACTGTCAGCTTCCACTGTAATGTTTTTTATTTTCTTCAAAAAATCCATTGAATCTCTTATGTATGACTTATTCTTTTCTGCTAGAGGTTTCAGCAAGTAATCAAGGTAAATGGCTGTGGCTTCAGTAAGGGAACCTCCACTTGCTACCACCGGTCTATAAGGTGGGTCTTCTCTGTTCTTGTGTGGTTTTGGTATTCCAAAAGGCTTATAGTGCCTGCATATTTGAACTGTTTCTTATTGAAATTGGTACACCTTGCTTGCTGTAGCATAGACTAGATCCAGGCCTGCTGAATCTAACTTTATTTGTATGCTTGTTGTTTGTTTGCTTGTTATTTCCCTGAAATGCTAATTCCACCTAAAACAAGGCTTTTCAGTGCTTCTGTGAATCCCTAGTGATATCTGCATTGCTTAATGTACTTATTTCCTTGTTTCACTTGAAAGAAAGTTACTGTTTGTCATTTTTGCATTTAAGTTACCTGTAACACATTGCATTTAAGTTACCTGGCACTTGCTCACTAAAGCAATTATATAAGTCAGCACTAAAATATTAAAAGCACTACACCCTCACAAACTCCCCTTGAGTACCTCGTTCCCCATTGGCCCTTTTTTTTCAATTATAAAGGAATTCCCAATACTATTCTAGCATGTTTAAAGGTCAGTTGTCAATCTCCTCTCTGGTCCAGCTGGTGAATCTGGGAATCTTGAGGCAATGTTACAACTGCCTCATGTACACAGACAACCCTGTCCTCCTCCCAACAAATTCCAACACATGTGAGAGATGCAACCATATAGCCATACTGGAGGCTAACCTCTCAACTCAGTACTGGTGAAACCAGTCAGGAGGAGAAGGAAACCACACTCACTACAATTCCAGTCTCACATAGACCTACCACGACAACAAACCAAACACATAAACACACAAAAACATACTTGGAGGCTCTAAATAAAAATCTACCGAAGCAGCAGAGACCTCCAAAGCAGACACCCAAGTAACCGCTACCCCAAAACAAAACACGTGCAACACATTGCTCACAAAGCCAGTGTGCCGAACAGTTACAGCCCTTAAGGCTAAACAACACACCTGATACACTTGTAATAGGTGACTCTATCGTCAGGCACACTGACGTCCCGCTCACCAGGCTGAACAAGGAGAAGGTCACGGTGAGCTGCCTGTCGGGCGCTAGGATCCGTCACATAACGCAAGCACTCAGGTCACTCCAAGGCAAGTACAAATATGACTCAGTCATTGTCCATGCTGGTGTGAATGACCTGAGACGTACCTCCCTGGACTACATGAAAAGAGACATAGAGGAGCTCTCTGAGCATGTAGCCCAGGCTGGTATGACCCTGACCTTGAGTAGCATCTTACCCTCACCAAGAATGATGCCACAATATGAAGACAAGATGATCAATTTCAACAATTGGCTTAAAGGAACACTCCAACCTAGAACTAAAAAAATATGTTTTTTTCAGTCTATCTTTGTTTCCAGACCTATTTTAACACCTAAAATTGACTCTAAGTGCTTTATTAGTCATTTTAGCTATTTTACCACAACATGGCTACCGATGGGGCTTGCTATATCAACGTGATCTTCTTCTCCTTCAAGCCTTTCTCTTTCCCATAAAGCATTTCAAGTCTCCTTTCTGTGACTCATGCCAGACATAAGGAAGTAACAGTGAATTCCCATGCCATTGACATATAATGGGAAATCTGTGACTCATTGTCAGTTTGGATTCCTTCTGTGTTAAGCCTGCTTCTTTTCTGTTGCTAATCACCCTCGTTTATGTTTAGATCACAGCTTGCTTTACAGTATAATTTGAAGTTATCTAGCAGCAGACAGAGCTGTAGCTAAATTGGATGCCTTTGTTCTAAGTGTTCTTTTGTAGTCCTGCCTGAATTGACAGTCAACTCCTCCCACACTACTGCAGAGGTGTGAAAACTGCCACTGCAACTGACAGCTCAGAATTGAAAGGAAGGGAGTGCCATTTCAAATGTCTTCCTCTCTGCCTGCAGAATCATTTGTTAGGCAGCAGCAGAAAGATTTATGTAAACAATTTCAAATTAAATTTCGTACAACAGTGCAGGATAACTTTTGATTATTTCATTGTCTGCACTATTTTTATTTCCTCCTTATTTCTACAAGGCATTATTATGTTCACTTATGTATGTTTTACAATCTCTTTGAGGAACATCAGCCTAGTGACATGTTGTTTATGTATTTTCACTGACATTAGCATCATCTCCACAAACAGTTTCATAGTTTCATAGTTTCATAGTATAGTACTAGGCTATCTGCCCTGGGGCATTTGTAAGCCTAGCCATAGTGATGTGGCTTTTGCCACCCCATGAAATGGTACAAAAATGTACAGATAAAATCCAGAATACTGTGCCTCTGTCTAGTAGTGACACAGTGAAGGTCCCCTTATATAATAGGATTAGTTTACTGTGCCCCTGTCTAGCAGTGACACAGATGTGACCCCTGGGGTAAACTTACGATCTCCCATCCACTCATCAAGATTTCTCTTGAAGAGAGTCAGTGAGGGGCTCTGCCTAATACGAACTGGGATCCTGTTCCAAAGCATGGGAAGCCTCTGGGTTATGAATCTATCCCTCCAGCATGTCCTATTCATACTTGTGCCGAGATTTAAGTCTTTAGCTCTCGTGGTCCTGATGGATTTGGATTTTTTGAGGTGGAGCATGTCCATCAGATCCTGATTGGACATGGCCTTGTACATCAGGCAGAGATCACCTCTGAGCAGGCGGTATGCTACTGAATAGAGCTGAAGTTTCTTTAGTCTGGCAGAATAAGACATATGTTGGAGACCCTTGATCCTTTTGGTGAGGTACTTTTGTGGTCTCTCCAGCTGTTGCAAGTGCCGGGTGAGGTACATACCAAATGGGGCATTGTACTCAATCATGGGTCTGATGAGGGAGGAATATAGGGGTACAATGACATCCTTGGATCTGGATGTGAAACCCTTCATGATGAGGTGTGCAAGGTAGAATGTTTTTCTAACCACTTTGGCAACGTGGGTGTCAAATGAGAGGTCGCTGTCTACTTGGGTCCCTAGGTCTCTGATTACTTTTTCCATACTCAGTGGGTTGCTGTCTATGTGATAATTTGTGGGTACTTTGTTTTTTCCAAAAGGGATAACTATACATTGTTTGGCATTTAGTTTAAGGCCGTGACTACGGCACCAGTTGTCCGTTTCAGTGAGGCCTTTTTGTAGGATGTGTGTATCTGCTGGTGTATCGACTATGGCGCCTAGTTTGCAGTCATCTGCGAACTTTGTCAGCCACAGCCCTCCCATGTTTGCTTTAACATCTGAGAAATAAATGCCGAACAAGAGGGGTCCCAGGACAGATCCCTGTGTGTTGAGTCTGACATTGCTCCAGCGATTTTAACTTTATGGGTTCTGTCCTTTAGCCAGTTTGCAACCCATCTAGTGACATAAGGGTTTACTTTTAAGCTGTTTAGCTTATCTATGATGCCTGAGTGGGGTATTGTGTCGAAGGCCTTAGCCAAGTCCAGGTATGCTGTATGGACTGCTTTGCCCTCATCAATGGCTCTAGTGACTGTTTCGAAAAAGTCAACCAGGTTTAAAAGGCAGGATCTGCCCTTTACAAAGCCGAACTGGGTGGGGTCAAGTGTCTGTAGGTCCCCTATGTCTCTGTTTATGAGTTCCATAATGATTCTTTCCATAGCTTTGCAGACCAGGCTGGTTAAGCTTATGGGGCGGTAGTTTCCAGGGTCTGTAGAGGCACCCCCCCTTGTGGAGTGGGACCACTGTTGCTGTACGCCAGTGTTCAGGTACATATCCCGAAGTAAGGCTAAGGTTAAATAGCATATAATGAGCAGACTGCAAACCTGTGTCTATGATGCTGGCACAGTAAAAGCATGTACTGAAAACTCACTGTTTTCTATACTCCGTGCAGTGATTTTTTTTTTTGCGGTGGGCTTCTAATTAATATGTGCATGTATGTATCACTTGCATAATTCAGATAACTGAGGCACTTTGGGAGCTTAATATGATCATCTCTAATTCAGCTGATACTATTTAGCAATTCTTTAGCCCTTTTTTCCATATTACTAAATTTATTTTGAGGCCGTCCCTGCCTTTCTTTGTGCATATTTCAAATCTTACTGCTACACTGATCAAATATCGAGCAGTTAATTGGCAGTAGACACTACTCAGCCAGACAGTTATTCATATTTTTCACAGTAATAATTTGACTTCTGTATCTTTAAAACAACAAAAGACATGTGCAGTTCACAGAAAACATAACGTAAGAGGGTTTACACCCTTCACTAAAAGAAGTATTGCAGCATCCAATTTGCAGTTGTAGTAATTAAACTTGTCAAGTCAGGCAGTAAAGCACACAGGAGTAATACTACTGTCAGTTTCATGAGTACAGACTGACAATTTTGACTCCATAATTTTCCTGTCTACACTATTACAAGTCACTGTACCAGGCAGTGCTGTGTGCCCTTTTGGCAATATTGCACAGCTTACTCCAAGTTCTCCTAAATATTGCCACCTGATATCTAAAGGCACATGTCATAGTGCTCTCCCCTTTTTATAAATGTGCGTAAGCCCTACAAATTACTGAAGGTTACCCAACATACATGTATTACATCACAGAAACCCCTTTGGCATCAAATTTGTAACAGCTGCATAATGTTACGCTGTCTCACACTGTGCATCAGACTTTAGTACATGTTCACACAAGTTACAGTGTGTCAAGGGCACCAGCCATCATCATCTGCACAGGTGACAGGGAGCACACTACACAAAGGCTTGGACTAGAAACACTGTTACAGGGCATAACTGCAACACAGGTTTTTGAACATTGTGATTCCTGTGCCATGTCACCACCCACTTGCTTATCAGGCTCATGTCTAACAATGAATGCCTTCTCAGTGACTGGGCAAGACTGTCTACAGAAACTGGTTACTGCTAATTATATAGGCTCAATGTATTTTTGGTTTACAGTACATACTTCATATATACAACGGCTTTGCTTAGTATGATTTTTGCCTTTATTCCTGTGCATGGTCTGATCTAATTCAGTGCACTACTGCAACTAGCAGACTCTCTGTAATACCAAAGTGTATCAAACAAATATAATGATGCATTTACATATATGAAAAAGTCCAGAACACACAAAACCATGCACGACCAGCAATATACTTATCCTACGCGTGTGCCTGCATTCAGTGTGCCAAAATAAGGATACAAAATTTCCAATTAAATTAACTATGTGCATGAATGTTTGCTATAACACATAGCAATTCATCAACTGCACGTCCACTAATTAGTAGCATTGATCTACCACTGCCTCTCATTTTTATGTTACAAGCAGTCCTTCCACCGATCCTTGCGCTTCCCTTCCAATTGCACGTCAAACATTCATAATAGTGTCACAACCCCATGCTGTCAAGTCAGCAGACCATAACCTTTCAGTTTCCCTTCCCTTACAATATCTAACATAGGTGTGTGTCAAGCACGTCAAGTCACCAGACAATGACCATTGCAACTGTTAAGTGTATCGATTATACCACCACAGAATGTAATCAACTGACTGCCACTGAACTCTCCCATTCCCTATCCTTTGCAAGTGAATCATGCAACAGACATAGTCTCAACAACCATCCCTGTCATGGTTCGGTCTCACTGTCCATCATCCTTGATACAGCATGCCTCTGAAGTGTTCGTATCCAGCAATGTGCAGTGAGCTAAAACCTGTTCCAGCTGGTATTCCTGAATGCTGTTATCACTATACATTTTATCTGTGCACTATAAACACTTTGAATATGGCACCCTAGAACTAATGCCACTCTTGCTCCAACATAATTCCTTCACTATAAAGAAAACAATCATGTATCACACACACTATCATGACAGTTCCTTTCACTAACAAGTATGAGTATTGTCTACCTTTCAAACTCGCTTATGAGCTGTCTTCGTTGCTTCGAGGGCTATAATTATTAACTAAATCACACTTACCTTGGCTGTAATATTTCCTTTGTGCAATATTTACCATGAGGACTCTGCCGATACTTTCACTTTGTTCAGGTTATATTTCTTCAGTTGAGCTCTCCACATTCACATCGCCTGTAAATGCCCATCAATAACACATACTGTTAGGTTACAGATAAAAACACTTATGTATGACTTGATCCTTACTTCTTGCATGCTGTAAAATCACTGGTGATACCCACCTTTACTGTCAGCTTGGTAATTCTGGCATCCATGTCAAATACCATTTCCATCATAAGTTGGACGGTTCTCTCCAGCAATGTTCATGACAGAAAAGATTTCATTACCGCAAAATGGATCACCCAACTTTCAGATCACCTTTTCTCAATCACCAGGACTCATAGACGAGAGAGAACCATTGTAAAAAATTATACCATTATATGCATACACACTTTACATGGATCAGCTGTTGCTCTGTATACATTAATACCCACTCAGACAACTCATTTTCAGCTACTATACACTGACATGTCACCAGAAATATAACAGTTCCATATCATTATCTAAGGCCATTCCCTATTTTACTCACACATACCACCCAGGATCAAAGCGATACAAGCCTTCAACTGTAAAAACGGGTAAAAGTGGATGAAAACCAACACTAACTTCAGCTGATACAGTGCAAGTGACACAAATTGAATGTACCCTCTCATCCAACAGGTACATTTAACTATCATAAACGAGTTCACATCTACTTCTGTAACTGCCTCACCATGACTGTCTCATTTAATAAAGAAATATGAAGCTTGACGCACTCTACCATTTCTCACATTTTCAATAGTGACGCTTCTACCAGTATTTTTTTCTGTACTAAGTGACAGTAGTCAGATAGGCCGCTGCTGTCAAAGTCTCGCAGATTGTCTGACACTGTTTTGTCTTTAATATGTAACAATGGCACTGCTTACAAATTTGGCTCTTTTCACATATGCACATGACTAGGAGCTTATCCTTAATGTACCCTGGACTCAGTTAGTTATCAAATTGTCATAACTGTACACTTTTTCATGTCCACCTTAGGACGTACTGTGGAAGCGGGACTGTAACCATGCAATCACAGTATTTTTCTCTGGCCGCTCACATCTAGCTATGTTTCTGGGCAGCTCTGGTACTTGCATTGGATCCACACTCAGGCTACCTGTCTTGGCAGACACTACGTTCATCATGAGGTCATAGATGTAGTCATACTTCCTACCATCAAATATAGGCTTTGCTATCCACTCCTGCTTGGCCTTGGGATACACTATTCTGTATCTCTTTTCACCAACTGGCCCAGAGTGACTAGAGGGGCATCTAATCACTGAATGCTCCCTATTTTGATTTGCATTGTGGTCTAAGACCGCTAACATTGTTCTTGCTTTCATGCCTCCATAGCTAAAGTGTTCTAACTTTGGACAGTAATGACACAGCAATGCATGGAATACCTCCAGATTGCCACTATGACAGAACTTTGTCATGTGCTGCAGATCTTTTATAAACAGTGTGTTACTTACTATCTTGTGCAGTGCACTGTGGCACTCCCCTCCTTCCTATAACCATTTCTTATCAGTCCCACGAGGGACTGGTACTTCATGCGGACATTTCACATATTTGGTTGCACCCCCCAGCTGTGTTGGTCAGTCACATGATATGACAGGGACAACCACTTTTCCATAAGTAATACTGGATCACCCTCACATGTTGCTGTACACCACCACAAGTGATTACATATACTGCGGCACCATGGCTGTAAATCCTCTTGTCCTTTCTGTTTGGTAGCCAGCATAATTTTTTTTCGAATGCTTTTGCACATGTGCCAAATGTCAAACTGATGATCTATGTCAGTAAATTGAGTACGCATTAGTAATGCTATACCCCGATGCCTATCTGTTGCTACTACTCCGATACTCGCACCCTTACTAATTAAATTTCTCATGCACCTCTCAAAACCTATCTTCTCAAGTCCCACTGATGCCACCCCTTCAAAGACCTACTCCACCACAAAATCCAGTATGTATCCTGTGTCTAAATCCATCATAGTGTAGGTGCAGTACTTAGCAGAAAATCCTGGACTGTCACAGCGTCCGTCACCACCTAACCTTATCAGTCTCCCTTCAGCGTCCTTCAACAGCTCCTTCTGCTGCTTGTGCCAATGGAATTGCACAACTGGGAAAAGATATTGGCTCTGTATGTCATAGTATGTCGTCTTTCCTATGAATTCTACACCTAGGTAGGCACAAAACCTTGATATGTGTGCATAAGTAGTACCGCTAAACAGTACTGCGGCAGCACTCATTAGGTTGCCTGCTGGCATTCGACCAAGCAGTGGTTGGTTTTCCCAGCTTAGAATTTCATGTCCATTAAAGCAGGACACTTTAACACAAACAAAAGTTCCAAGTATGGTCTTCTTCTCAATTTCACAAGCTGCTGCTGCACACTGGACATATAAGTTTCATCAACAAGTTATCGAGGCATGCCTCGAAAACAATGAATTTTTTTTGTCCAACAATGTCTTCCTCCACTGACAATTCCTGGAATGAATCATCCGCCTCAGACTGAGACATGCTTACAGAGGATTCTCCCCAGTCTGGGTCTTCCAGATTCTCATTACCCATATTTGCTGTACTTACTTCAGACATACAGTCCTCACTACTGTTGTCACTACACATGCTGCCCTCATTTTCTTCTTGGACCTGTACTGCTTCAGTGCAAGACTGTACCACTGAATGATGGTTACTTACACTCTATACATTAGTATGACATACGTCCTCTTCTGTGCTTGGCTTCAAAGCATTTCTCTTCTGTATGCATTTTGACACCTTACTGTAATTGTGATCTACAAATGTTTGCATGACTATTTCTGGAAATTGAATAGCAACATTATGGCTTTGGATCAACTTAGCTTCTGATGTGTTACTACTACTTTCTGGCATATTTGCCTGTATTCCTACACTTACTGCAGTCAGCATATTTTGGGTCTGACAGGACTTATTCTTCAACTTACCTGTTTTTCTCAATCCACTAATCATTACCTCACTGTTGTCCACAATGACCTCTGAGCAGACTGTTCCAAGTTCCATCTCCACCTGTTTAAAATACAAAGTATAGGCATCCTTAGCACTGTATCTCAGAACTGATTGTCATGCATTACAATTAGCATACACAATAAGGCCGAGTACATAAAAAGCCTTGTAGCATTTTCATGGCTAAAAAGCAACATTTTCACTGCCACAGGTCAGTGTAGGTATGTTGTAATGAATCATGACAATCATGTTACGAACTGATGTGCTGTGACTATAACTTGAGGGGCATTCATGCTTGTAATGCTTGTGCTGTGGTGGCCATTTACAATTACATCACAAACAGTAAGCCTTATAATAGATGTCCGGAGTCACAGTCTTTCTAACATGGTCATTTTGACACCTGCACTTCTGGTTGCATATCACACCTGATTTACAATTTCTAAGCCGAAATACACAACAACCACAACTTAAGCTTCCATTCAGTTGTCTGCCATGTCCTCAGACTGACATTGTGACCTACCAGCCCAACAATTTCAAGAGAAATGCACCTCTGAAATTGCTACTGTAGATATATTGGACACATGCAGCTATGCTACACTCGTCCGTGTCATATCCCTTCATAATTTTTGCATGCTGTATGCTCTCTTTTGTGGGACAAGCTGACCATGGACAAAGTGCTACAATGACGGGCCCAGGTGCCAAGGGATGTAATCAAAAAGTCCACTACAAAACCCGAAAGAGAATCGGGTGATTACTGATTCACAACCAAAAGGAATCACTGCACACTGATATCATCTGCTATTTCTCAAATGTACTAATTGGTACATCTCACTTACATAAGTAGGATGTATGCCTGACTCCATGTAAACACTGCGATTCTGCTCAGTAACGTCCATCTGCATTCCCTCACAGCGATCATGCTCCAATACTGATGCAGGCTGCTGTTAAGCCAAATGGAGAACAATTAAGATTTAGACATTGATGTATGCATGGCTATCCTTTTATGTATAGAGACCCTTTAGGTTTGTAGAATGTTTCAGTGCCATGTCTTTATGTACCCTCTTCTACCAAAGTGGACCATACTCAACATTTGTACCAAAGTACTGTGAATTGGTAACCAGGATTGTACAACTTCCCCTTTCTAACGGACATTACTTCAGCATGAGCTCTTCACACAGAGTCCTACACACCCTCCTCTTTCAGTCATCTCTACATGCAAAATTCCATTACAGGAAAGTATAAATGACAAGACTCTTATCACCTAAACTTCTGGTTCATCAGAACATCAATCCTGTAAATGCACATTTTATTTTGATTTAACTACTCATACTTCCAAGCCTGTGCAGAGTCTAACGGATACTCACAGAGATGTACAACTGTTAGTCAACTGGACCCTAGTCAGTCACATATCTATTTTCCAATTATCTACTAATGAAATTTCTCGCTATCATTGCAGTACAAATGTGATAATGCATTGCACATCACGCCTTACTTATAAACCATTCTTCCAAAATTTAAAAATGGAGTGCATAGCCTAATTACAAGTGTACTTTTGCCAGATGCAACTCATTTGATTTACCTGCATATTACTGCTTCCGGCTGTATCCTCCAAATGCTCTTGTATGGGCTGTGGTTCTGACAGCAGGTCCTCCACAAGCTGCAAAATACAGGAGAACAACTTCATATACTACACTTTCACCTCTCATTGACACAGTGATCTTGATGCACTTGCAAGTGCATCTACAACAGTAACATTTCTGCACACCTTTTAGGTCGCAAATACAAGTACAACAGTAATATTTGTGCACACCACTGATGTAGTACAAATACAATCAAATACTTAAGAACCAACTCTGTATCTCCACCTGACTTTAGACTACAGATAATGTTGTGATATTTCACATGAACTTCAATAAGTAACTAAAAAGCAACATCATCCTTAGAGTGACTATATACAAGCCCGGTATTGCTTAATGGTCTTTAAGCTTGCTTGCTCAATACTGGTCGTTGGACAGTAGTGTCCAGACATCTTTTAATAGTAGTTGTTACTGTAAAAGCAGACATACCTTTCTTCTCATATTCCGATCAATACGTTGCACCGAAGTATTCCGAATGTGTTTTTGGGCAAAGTCAAACATCGTTGGTAGTGCATTGGCCTTCAATATACGACAAGGTCTACATGGTTTCATGGAATCTGGCATCAATTCATAGCGGTAATCTAATTGAAACATGTCTTCCGTAAAGTGAAGAGAACACAGGTAATGCTTTGGGGGGTTGCTCACTATCTCCGCCTTAACAAATTCGTGAATGTCACCAACATCTGTTCCACATCGACGGACCCACATTGTGCATAGTTGTGCATTCCGTGGAAATCGGTGGAAGGACATCCCTTCGGGCATGCGCCCTCTTCTGGTCTGGCAGCCATAAGCCAAACACTGCGGCATTCTGTCAAATCCTTCTGGAGAATACCGATTAACCTAATAAAAAAATTAAAAATTATTTATAAATCCATGCAGTTATTGAATGAAAAGTTACACACCAATATACTGTAATAAACTACATATTGGCTGCATCAAATAACTTTAAACAAAATATATTTCACTGCTGCAATGCAATATATGGCTATCTGTAAATAGAAATATAAACTGATTGTTAGATGAGCTCATTTATACAAAAAAGGTTTAATGGCCCTGACTACACCTTCACAGAAACGTAAGATGTACTATAAATGCATAACAGTTTGGTGGAATACACCCGGCCATGTATTCGCCTCAAGGTCTACTTAAAATGTTACAAACCACAACTGCTTTTGTGGTGGTCGGTCTGGGTGTGTGTGTGTACCTGACCACTTCTTATCAATCGCTCTTGAACAGTCGCCCTTCGAAGCCATAGCTTTCAGTTAACTACCTTACGTAATCCGACCTTAGTAATACAGCTGGACTAAGCCTATTTCAGTGATTTGGTCATAATCGCAGAGTAACTCAATGCCTTGGCAATTTTTAACTGGCCTGCATATAAAGTACCATCATTTCTAGCAGCCTGAATGACCATTACAACACACTCACACCCTGAATTGTTAATATGTTGTACTACACATTGTGTCTACAATTCTACAATATTTCACACCAATGATCTGACACCCATGATTGGCTTGTGTGTGCCTTCACATATCACAGCAAGGACAAAATCACAGTAGGCGATGACAATCGTACTTCACAACCTCCCATAACCCCTTTGGTCAATCGGCGAAAAATACTCAGCAGTGCAGTATCAAGACATCATACAATGCCAGTACACATGTAACAATGATATTACACGTGTCATCACTTGTGCCTGACTTCAGAAACATATTGAAAATGTTCAATTTACTTCACAGATGTACATCACAGTACACAAAACTGTAAAACGGGTCTGGATTATGTCTATAGTGAACGTGTCATGTCCAATGTGACATTATGGACACGGACACATTTCCCATCAGTAGTCAACTTCATTGACTCAATACAGCAGTGTACTTAGGTAGGCATCAGCTATACATGTCCACAGTCTCAACTATTACCAGTATCGTCATGAGCCATAGCCATGGTCTGATAAGGCAGTAATACCCATATCTACGTTGGTGACATGATGTATGGCAGGACCATAATTGGCTCTATTGCGTACACTGCCATCAAGCAGACCACACATTACCTACAATGCACAACTTGCATGCAATACACCCAAAGTCAGTATTTGCAAATAAATGTGACTAATCCATCTTTACCTTTCCAGTACATCAGTTATTCACACAGTCTGCTTCAAATAATCGTAAGTCAAAACAATTTACAAATAATTAGAACTTTTATTGCCATCGACAAGCACAGGACATTTTACACTTTCAGACGTCCTTATAGCAGAGAACATAATGTTCCAGTGTCCATTATAGACACTGAATAGTCATTCAACTTCCATTACACCAATGTGTGCTCGTTAGTCCGGGTATACCCAAAACCCTTCAAAAGGCAGGAAACCAACATATTCGTTGTCGTCTTCAGGAAATTTTTGTCGCATACATGACACTACACATGCCGGAATTACAACTGTGTTCCCACGTCCGAGTCTTCGATTTTCAAAAATCCATAGCACATAAGCCTGGTATGCCACCATGCGGTACAACCTGTCAAATCACAACACCTATTATAACAACTTACACCTCATCCTGAATTCATCACAAGTATCAAAAAACTATTCTGTTCACATTTCTAGTTAGGACTATGACATGTTTGTGTGGGCTACCTGCAACAAACATTGGCCAACATACAACTCTTCACTTATCACCGGAATCTAGACAATGGACCCTAATACGTAAACATTTGACTGCAGCATCAGTTTTACACCTTTCTACACTAAGTTACCAATGTATTACCACAACCTAGTCATTTACCTATAATAGCTGGAAAGGAAGTCACCATGCTTTTCTCTGGCTATGAAAGTTAACCTGACATAATTGGTGTTGTTCTAAAAAGTAATGTCCATACAGTGCAAGGTAAGAAATAGCACCACGTAAATAGCACCGGTGAGTATTTATGTGCTGTAACAGCAACCACCTTTCGAATCAGACACTTCTCCCTTACCTATTGGTCCACTGTATGTTGCGTGATCGCCTTGTAATGTAGTGCATTGACCGCAGAATCAATTCCAGTACAAGTGGCGTTAGGCACGCCATTTCAAAGTCTGTGTGATCAGTGATGCACACTGGCTGAACAGTGAGTTCAAGCTGAGCAATTTTAGCATGTGCACGATGGGACGATACACAGCAGTAGCATTCATGTGGGGTATTCATTAAAACACACTTTTCACACGTGCACCAAGTCATGCTCTCGGTGTTCTCTTCATGTTCTTCTACATCACTGCTTCCATTGCTATCTCGGCGTCGTTTTGGTCTTCTTTCTTCCGGTGCATATTTGGGTTCAAAACTGAAAGGAACTGGACCATGCATATTCATCCTGAACATCACGCCAAATAATTCTGTGAAGTGCAAAAAGCAACACATTGTCCATTGAAACATGACATCAATCCAGTTGCAGAGCAGAGATGCATGGCATTTCCCAATTTCAATCACTGCGGAAGCATTCTACATTTTAAGCATGAACAGGGATACATGACATGTGTAAGCTGATGAAACGTGTGACTACAGTTTCACTTACTCTGCAAGTTTCACCATAGACAAGTAGACTTCATCTACACTGTGAATTCTGAATTTTTCCTATACATGTACTGACTGCACAGCACAATACAAAAATAATTACAGTATCACTTTAACTTTGAAACACAATTACCACTCAGAAGATGAAGCACAATTACCACTCAGAAGCTGATGATGACACAGTCATATCCTTGTACTGCTGCTATAATCAATTTATTACGTTTGACAAAAACGTAACTTCATGGAGTCTATGATGGACTGGCAGAGACAGTAAATGGGTATAAGTTTGGAAACCATGCTTTTTCAGAACAGAGTAGGTGATGGTAAGCGTCAAAAGTTTATGTATGGCTGAGTTGGCAGTAAGGGTGGAAATGCATGCAGTGATGTCATATACCAGTTTAACAAGTTTGATGTACATGCCAAACACAAGAAAACACAATTAAAAAAAATGAAGCAAATTGTCACTCAACCATGCATCAGGACATTTACCTGTACTCTGACATTCCCCTATAGTTAACCAAAGCAACCGTTATAGGTATTCACGGCATTGCTTTACTGTCAAGCAGAGTTAATAACATTGTAACTAGTACTGTTTGTCCAAGAACAACATATACCACCATCTAACCCATTTGGTTAGCAACATTCAGGGTTGCTCTTGATAGATTTCGTAGTCAACTGAATGCCGCAAGATACTACTGGAAAGGCCCATGCAGAAACTCTGTTGTCTGGATGCATTGATTCCAGTGTTCTATTTCCCTAACAGAAGCAATGATCAGCGAATACTGGCTGTAAACATAGGGGATGTGTAGTCCACCAGTTACCATGACGCATATTCAAATTGATAGAAATAGTAGGTGTGCTATCCACAACCGTCGTGGTATACAAAAAACAGAGGCTAATTTTGTCATATACAAATGATTTCTGCTCTTGTGAGAACTAAACACTCACTTGGTCACTAAATGATCAACACATGCCATGCCGTACTAAGTTATTAGTAGGGTTAATGCAATACCCATGGTACATATTGATCTTCACCCCTCAACTGGCAACAGAGCTTTCCGTGCCCCCACCACATTATCCATGACAACTGAGACAGACCCAAGAGTACATTAACTGTTTTTATTTATTTTACATGTGTTATCAAGCCCGTGGCTATGTCACATTGCTGTGTACTGACCTATGGATCGATTACTTGTGTCACTACAGACAAACACTTAAATTAACCAGTCAAACACATTTTCTTACATGCGTGGTCAGCACATTTATTTACATACCAGGACAACTGAGCACCTTAGTTTTTGCAAATATTACAGACTCTCTCAAATGACATATAAATATATCTAGTCCACTGTAACTGAGGTGAACATGGTCAAACCGGTATAACTCTGGCCGCCGAGCATTAATAGCATTATGGTGAATCACAGATCCTTTGCACAGCTCCATTTGTCCCCACATGAAGCCATTGTGCAGTCTTCTGATTTTATCAATGGCCTTAATGCTACGTGTGCCCTTCCAATCCATCCTTTGTATGATGTCTGACCATACGATATGTAGATTAGGCCACCATGTAAGCAGTCTCCACAAAATTTTCTTAATTTCCACTTTCAGATCCACAAGGGGGCATGTGGTCAGGTCATTTCCTCCCAGATGCAGTACTAGGATATCTGGTTTTTCACCTCTGCCGTTTTTCTCATGCAGGCAGCATAGCAGACCATCCCACTGCAAGCTTCTTTTCCTGACCCATGACACCTGCATTTCGGACTCACTTTGCCACAAATTTTTGGCTCCTATTTCTAAAGCTCTTCTCGCTGACCAGTGCACATAGGAATGGCCACATATCCACACCTGGATAGGTCTCTGAGGGACACCTAAACCAACACAGATCATGTTGTTATCAACCCACCCATGTGACCATTACAGTATGAGCATTCAAATAGAGAAAGCAGCTCAACTCAATACAATACGGACCTTCTATCTGCATGCCTTGCTGCACTGTGCATGCATCAGTACAACACTGACCTTCCATCTGCATGCCTTGCTGCACTGTGCATGCATCAGTACAATACTGACCTTCCATCTGCATGCCTTGCTGCACTGTGCATGTATCTGGTTCCATCACACCTTCCATCTGCATGCCTTGCTGCACTGTGCATGCATCTGGTTCCATCACACCTTCCATCTGCATGCCTTGCTTCACCGTGCATGTATCTGGTTCCATCACACCTTCCATCTGCATGCCTTGCTGCACTGTGCATGCATCAGTACAATACTGACCTTCCATCTGCATGCCTTGCTGCACTGTGCATGAATCTGGTTCCATCACACCTTCCATCTGCATGCCTTGCTGCACTGTGCATGCATCTGGTTCCATCACACCTTCCATCTGCATGCCTTGCTGCACTGTGCATGTATCTGGTTCCATCACACCTTCCATCTGCATGCCTTGCTGCACTGTGCATGTATCTGGTTCCATCACACCTTCCATCTGCATGCCTTGCTGCACTGTGCATGCATCAGTACAATACTGACCTTCCATCTGCATGCCTTGCTGCACTGTGCATGTATCAGTACAATACTGACCTTCCATCTGCATGCCTTGCTGCACTGTGCATGCATCTGGTTCCATCACACCTTCCATCTGCATGCCTTGCTGCACTGTGCATGCATCTGGTTCCATCACACCTTCCATCTGCATGCCTTGCTGCACTGTGCATGTATCTGGTTCCATCACACCTTCCATCTGCATGC
The DNA here is from genome assembly GCF_019279795.1 of Protopterus annectens. Lineage (NCBI taxonomy): Eukaryota > Metazoa > Chordata > Ceratodontiformes > Protopteridae > Protopterus > Protopterus annectens. The sequence continues at coordinate 54,675,855 of NC_056749.1, forward strand.
CTTGCTGCACTGTGCATGCATCTGGTTCCATCACACCTTCCATCTGCCCT
>NC_056749.1:54676404-54742377 GCF_019279795.1 Protopterus annectens
AAGCAAAAACCCCCGAGTATAAATTATAGGGAATACAATAAAATTCCATTCCTATACTTAGGGTGCATGAATATAAAGTTCTGATAACTAATAATAATATTTAATGGGTAACAGACCATATGTTTAGGTGTAATAGGTGAAGTACAAAATTCCTTTAGCAACCACAACATGGAGTTATTTATAATCATATTTTTATGTGTTAAGGAGATTTTCATGAAGTGCATACTAATTAGCTCCCAACAATCTTTCCATTTCGACATATGACCGATCTATTAATAAAGTAATAACTTTTATAATAGAAGAGATAATATATAAATTAAAGTCTGGAAAAGAAATACCCCCTTGAGACCAGCTATTAGTATGTTTCTTTAATGCAATCCTAGGTCTATTAGGTGCCCATAAGAAATTTAACATTAGTGTATTCAGTTTCTTGATAGTTATTTTTGTAGGTGAAAGTATTATTGATTGTATTAAGTATAAAATATTGGGGAATATTATCATTTTAATAATTATAAGTCTCTCCTCCATAGTAAAAAACATATTATTCCAGGTATTAAAACGATTTTGTATATTAAGAAAACAGGTATTATAGTTATTATATATAATAGATTTAATATCTTTAGATAGTATTATACCTAAGTAAGTTATCTGACCTGAGTTGGGTACATATTTAGTAAAATCACTAATGAGAGTATTTTTTCGTGTATATATAGGTAGTATTTTAGTTTTTTCTTCATTGAATATTAAACTAGAAATACTTTTAAAATTCATCATTTTATCAAATAAAGACTGCATAGAAGAATTAGATCCTGCTGATGTAATTAGAACATCATCTGCAAAAAGTTGAATTTTTGATGTTGTATTTTCTTCTATTTCAAAACCCTCTATGTCAGTACTGTTTCTAATCAAATTAGCCCAAGGCTCCATTACTAAAGTGAATAATAGTGGAGAAAGTGGACATCCTTGCTTTGTACCTTTAAGAATGGGTATTTTTTGTGAAACATATGTTCCTACCTTAATATAAGCCAGCGTTCCTTTGTATAAATGCTCAATTAAATTTACAAATGCATCAGAGAAATTTGTGCATTTCAGTAAGGTAAACAGATAGTCCCAACTTACTGAATCAAATGCTGAACCTATATCAAGACTAATAAGTGTTAAATCTTTCTTTTTCCTATTTGCAAAATCAATTAATGTTAAAGTTCTTCTTATATCATCAAAAGTATTTCTATTTACAATGCAGCCTGTCTGATCTATGTCTATAATGCCGGGATAATTGTCTTCAATCTATCAGCAAAAATACTCATAAACATTTTATAATCAACATTAAGTAATGAGATGGGTCGATATGAAGAACATCTAGTTGGATCTTTATTAGGTTTTAAAATTGGTGAAATAAATGTATATTGCCAAGATGGGGGGGGTTATTAACTCAGTTTAGGCCAGAATAAAACCTTATGTATTAATGAATATGTAGTTTTAGAAAGGATTTTATATATCTCTGGTATAATACCATCATTACCCGGTGCTTTGTTTGATTTAAGCTTATTTATTTGTGTAATAACTTCTGTATATGAAATACTCTTGTCCAATAGTTTAATCTGTTGTTCATTAAGCTTTTTATTCATGTTTGTGGTTATAAACTCCTTTATTTTATCTTTAGGTTCCATGTTAATGTTGTTATGGTTAATCTTGTGAAAGTGATTTCTAAATTCATCCAGTATTTCTGGTATATTAGAAACATTCTTCTTTTTCCTTAGAGAAAAGATTTATTTGATATGGTTTTGTTTATTCAATCTTTTTGTTTTATTTTTAAGTCTATGTAAGTATTTGGGGCTTATTGAATAAGACAAAAACTTGTATTTCTCTAAAGTTATTTTAACTTTATGAGTTAAAATTTCTTTGTATTTCTCATTTAGTTTGTTTATTTCTTCAATAACTTTCTTGTCCATAATATTTTCTTTATTATTATGTTTATAAGAGTCTAGTTTACTTTGAATATCTAACAATTCCTTATCCCAAGATTTCCTTTTGTTATTATACCATCTGATACTTTGTCCATATATATATGATTTTAAGGCATCCCAAACATAGACAATGGAGACTTCAGGAGTATTATTTATGTCTAGAAAATGTTGTACTTCTGAAAGTATATATTCTTTATAGTCTTTTAGCTGAGTTAAGTATGCTGGTATCCTTTTGATCTGAACATTATGAATATTTTTTTATCATGAATTGAAAACAATTGAGTTATGATCAGATATAGGACATGAAATGATTTTGGAATTAATTAAATCTGTTACCATCTGGTTAGAAATAAAGACCCTATCTATTTTTGAATAAGTTTTGTATCTGTTAGAAAAAAAGGTGTATGGTAATGATTTTGACTCTATCTGATTATTAATATCATTCAAATGATAAGAATTAGCAAAATCATTTACATGTTTTGCATTAGATGTAATTCTTCTTTTCTTTATAGTGGTAGTATCACTTTCATGTAGTATACAATTAAAATCACCAGCTAAAATAATATCCCCTACAGAGAATGATATGATCTTATCAATATGATGTTTCACTGTATTAATACCAATATCAGGTATCCAATATACATTAATTAAAGTGTAAGTCTTCCCATTAATTTGTATTGTAACCATACAAAACATTCCTTTGTCATCCTGATAAGACTTAATGGTTTTAGGAATGGGCATACTTTTATTCCATAAAATAGCCACTCCTCTTTTTTCTGAGTGTGCTCTGAACTAACCAATACTGCATACTTATTAGTGGCTAGTTTATCAATATCTTTTTTCAAGAGATGGGTTTCTTGCAGGAAGACTAGATTGGCCTTGTGTAGATTAATGTATCTTATTAGGCTTGCCCTTTTACATGGATTATTCAATCCATTAATGTTTAAAGAAATTCCTTTTAAAGATGTCATTTGGCATTTTTAAAACTCAAGAATCTTATGATCGAAATAACAAATAACAAGATAAATAATGTTACATCTCCTCTTTTAGGTGTACCTTTAAACATAGCTGTATTTATTAAATCTCTTATGGGATTTTGTATAGGATTCAATTTTGTTTGTAGTGACAATGAGTGTACAAAATATATTGTGGATGTCAAAACTATATACATATAACAATGAACAAGTGAAAACAATGTAAGGATTAAACCTTGCATCCCGCCTGGAGTTGAAAACTCCAACTTAGAGCAGTATTTACTACTCAAGTTAACCCCCTACCCTAAGCAGCAGTACCTCAGCTACCACCTTATCAATTTAATACTAGTTATATTTAACTGAGGTTAACAGTTTTCAATTCAATTATCTATCAAGACAAAACTACACATTTGGTAAAACAGCATCATATAAACTAAAATAAACTTTTTTTTTTTTTAAACTGTTCATACTATTATATAGATCTATGTAATATATAACACTTGTATTCTAATAGCATTCAAATAATCTTAATGTTAGAAATCAAGAGGAGAGAAAATTATGTTCTAACATTCATTTAAATCAAAAACTTTGGCTAATATGATTCAGACATTACATGCATTAAGATGCATCTATTTTCTGTCATGTGAATTCTATCAACAGCTTCCAAAAATCTTGAATTGTTTGCATATGAGCATTTACTTAAACTCATTATTGTCAATAGAGTAAAATATTGTATTCATAAAAATTATTATAAATCATATTGCATAGTTATGCAGATTCTCAGAAACACCTGCGTTATTACCTAAAAAAAAGCCATCACACACATAAACACAGACACACACACATACACACACACACATACACACACACACACACACACACACACACACACACACACACACACACATACATATACACATACACATATATACATACATACACACACACACATACATATACACATATATCTGATCTCACCGAGCCGTGCCCCTGCAGAGCACCATCCCACTTGCCGTCCCCAGAACAAATCTGTCCGCTTCACACAAAATAATGCACAGCAAACACACACTAGCAACCAGATTTTACAATCATGCTAACCTACTGCTTTAAAATATATCACATGACATTTCTTCCAGAATAGAGTTATAAGATTATTTATGCTTGTCAATCAGATGAATTAAATGAGTTATAGTAAAGTATATGTTTGGGACACAAGTTTTTAACACAGATTATTATGCTACTGTTAAGTAGATTTTCAAAAACATTTAAATAAATGTTTCATTTTCTATGCCTTCTAAAATAAGATATTTACTTGCTACAAGAAACTACATCATCTAAACTCATCATAACTGACACATTTTATGAATAGAGTATTTTTCCTGAATCTGTGGTGTGTCAGTGTGATAACCTTGTCAATGTTTATACTAACTGCTTTCAGTTTCTCTGTGAAAATTCTGTGAGTGAAGCTTCTGAGGAAACTCATGGACACTGTGCATGAGACAGCCCACATCCCAGATTGTCTCCCTTAACATTTTGGCGGAAACTTATTAAAACTTGTGGCAAACATTCATTTTGTCAATAGAGTAAAACATTGTATTCATAGAAATCATTACAAATCATATTGGATAGCCATGCAGACTCTCAGAAAAAGCCATCACACTCACACACACACACACACACACACACACACACACACATATATATATATATATATATATATATATATATATATATATATATATATATATATATATATATATATCTGATCTCACTGAGTTGTGTCCCTGCAGAGCACCATCCCACTTGCTGTCCCCAGAATAAATCTGTCTGCTTTATACAAAACAATGCACAGCAAACACATATTGGTAACCAGATTTTACAATCATGCTAACCTACTGCTTTAAAATATATCACATGACATTTCTTCCAGAATAGAGTTATAAGATTATTTATGTTTGTCAATCAGATGAATTAAATGAGTTATAGTAAAGTATATGTTTGGAACACAAATTTTTAACACAGATTATTATGCTGCTGTTAAGTAGATTTTCAAAAACATTTAAATAAATGTTTCATTTTTATGCCTTCTAAAATAAGACATTTACTTACTACAAGAAACTACATCATTTAAACTCATTATAACTGACATATTTTATGAACAGAGTATTTTTCCTGAATCTGTGGTGTGTCAGTGTGATAACCTTGTCAATGTTTATACTAACTGCTTTCAGTTTCTCTGTGAGAATTCTGTGATTTGAAGATTCTGAGGTAACTCAAGGACATTGTGCATAAGACAGCCCACATCCCAGATTGTCTCTCTTAACATTTTGGCGGAAACTTATTAAAACTAGTGACAAACATTCATTTAGCAGTGTAAATGCATCTAAACATGACAGAACCTCCACAATGTATTCCACAGATCATCACAGCCTCTATGCAAGTGAAATTAAACTCAAAATTACCAACAAGCAATAAAACTCAGCATTCTTCTCCCAACTCAATTTTCATACAAATCCTATTATTCACTGTGCCCACACAGTCAAAAGCATTTCTATATATTAATAAAGAAAAGAAAAGAGAGTAGAAAATAAAAGGGAGTGAGGCAGAAATAAAAAATGTAAGAGAAAGCTGTAAGAAGTATATACAATGGAATGTTACTTACTGTTTATATTAATAGAGTTAAAATAAAACATATTATTTACTCTTATTTAGTTCTGATTATTATTAGTTAAAGCATGACAGATTATTTACAAACAAGCATAAGCAGTATAATCAAGGAAGTATAATTAGAAATAGCATTTGAAGAACTTATAAACTTTTACAAGAAATAAATATGTTATTATTCTATTAATGATATTTTCATTACTGTTCTCTCCCTGCCCTCCCCACCCTTTACCCACTACATAATCTAAATAGAATGTCATTGTTTAAACAAAGAAAATAATAAAAGAAGAAGGAAAAAAAAAGATAAAGATAAAAAATGTGTCAAATTACTAACCTTACTTTTTCAGAAAGAAAAACAAATCGAGTCACAGCCTGCCATTAAATCCTCAGGCATTTTGACTGGTTATGAAACAAAACATTTCTTTGCACATAGAGAATAATTTTGATTAAATCTTTTCCAAAATATTTGTGGCTTTCTGGAAATGCAGGAACTATATTCAAAAGATTAATAATGAACTAAAATGATGAGAGAGAAAAAAAACATATAACAAATCATTTGTTTTTAGTCTCTTCTTCTTCTCTGAAGTCTTCCAGGAAGCTTCAGTTGCCAATCTCTTTAATGAAGAACTAGCCCATTCCATTTCTTCTATTTTATCCAAAATCCTTTTTCTTTGACAAACAGTAAAGCAGAGTCTAAATCATGAAGACCTTAGGACCATCAGGAAGGAAGATTTTAAGCTTGGCAGGAAACAGAAGGTATGTTTTAAACTGTGCTTTTTAAGCTCCCTTATTAGTGGCAGAAAACTTTTCTTTTAGCAATTACCATGGAAGAATAGTCATTGTCAAAACGCACAGTTGTCTCATTAAACTTAACAGGGGCTTTAGCCCAAGCAGATTTAAGAACCATCTCTTTATCAAAGATGATAGAAATCTAACTATAACTTATCTAGGATAGTTTTGTTAGAGTTGGTATTAGCTATAGATCTATGTGCTCTTCGATACCAAAAGAGAATGCTTCTGGTAAATCTAAAGTTTTAGGGAGCCATGTTGTTAAAAAAGAAGTAATATTGTTACCTTCAATATTTTCTGGCAGTCCAAAAATCCTAATGTTATTGCCTAGATCTATTTTCCAGGTCATCCAGCTTTGTTTGTAAATGTGTATTTTGTTTCAGCAGAAACTCAATGTTGATTTCCTCTTCTTGTATTTTATTTTCCATGTCATTCACAGCTTCTTCTATGCCTGTCATCTGGATCTTCTGTTGTTGCAGGTCCATATGTAACAAGTCTATTTGTTTTGTAGTTTTTTCTATGAAAGTGTCTATTTTAGTATCCATTTTATCCATCTTAGCAGTAAGTTGCTGGACTATAATTATCAGAGACTGAAGTTCTTTCTTGATGCTGGAGTCTTGAGAATTTGTCTTACTGGAACTCATTTCAGACTGATAAACTGACAGGAAAATTTCCAAAGTAATTTCTGACAGGAATATTATTAAGATTTCCTTTCTTTTTTAGATATAGTTCAAAAACTATATAAAACAAACATATTTAGAAAGAAAATTACTTCAAGAATTAATTTTTTAAGTAATTAATTCCTGTCAATGTAATGAAATTGGTGGAGCTGAAGAAATCTGCTGCTATCCTGTGTTCATCCTTGGCCACGCCCCCCTTCAAGAGGAATCTTGATGAGTGGATGGGAGATCGTAGGTTAACCCCAGGTATCACTTCTGTGTCACTGTTAGACAGAGGCACAGTATACTAATCTCGAAAAAGGGCATAGCAAAATAAATTTAAAATGGGTGGTGAAAGCCAAACACATTCTGGCTAGGCATATAAATGCCCTAGGGCAGATAGCCTAGTATGAACCTATGAAGCAAAATCTTTCCCACTGCAGCACTATTAATACCACACACAAGTCTGTCCTTTATCAGCTCATCTTTTAAATCACCAAACTAACACGTCTTAGCTCTGTTTGTTAAGCAGTTACGTAGGCTGCAAATGTCTCCCCTGGTTTCTGGTTCCTTGTGTAAAACAAATGCCTCTCTAATCTAATATTTGTCTGTGGGTTGCACATTTCTGTGAACTTGCGCTTCAAACACTCAGGGTCTTCGCTTGATTCAGCTTGCACAACAACATGGCGTTCAGCACGTTTACTTTCATACACTGCTGGTGCATACACAAATGAAAGCTCTCTTTCTATGGCCTCAGATCCTGCTAGGTTTAACAAAATGAATGCCCTAGTACGTGCATCTTTATCTGTGTAAGCTGCTTGTATAAAAATATCATACTCTTGTTCAAATATTCTCCAGTTCTCTACAATATTCTGATCAAACACAAGTGGTTGAGGTTTTTGAAATTCAACTGCCATATTAAGACATTCCAGCTAGAACTCTTGCAATCAAGCACAAACATACACACGCACACGTGCATAGTAATTGGCATAAACACAATTTGCACAATGCTTTTTTGTATTTTTTTACTTATACTTGCTCTCTTTAAGCTTGTTGGAATTATGCAAATGAACAACCTCATAGCACTCTCGAACAACTGAACTTTGTGAAATAACTTCTTGGGTTTCTTAATGCTTTATGACACTCTACAAAGTAGCTTTTCAAATTTCTTGATGTTTTACTATACAAAATAAAGACTTCTTGATGCTTTATTGTGCTCTGCAAATTACCTTCTTCAGATTAACAATGCTTTACAAAACTTTACGGAATAGCTTTTCAAACTTTTCGATACTTTACAGAGCTTTGTGAAATATTTTCTTGGACTGTTTGATGCTTTGTAAAATCTTCGGTTGATAAAGGCAAAAATGCTAAAGTCACTTACCATCATTTGCCATGCTTGTGGAATCGGCAGAAGTAGAAATGCCAAAGTCATACACATTTGAAATCGATAAACACTGAGATGCTAAGGTCATGCACGTTGAAATCGGTAAAGACAGAAATGCAAAAGTCATTTGCTTGCAAAATCGGTAAAGCAGAAATGCTAAGGTTATATACTTTCAAAGCTTCAGAATCAGTATAGGTACAAATGCTAAGATCATTTATTCTCGGAATTGGTAAAGGTATAAATGCTAAAATGATTGCTTGGAGCTTTATTGATGAAGGCAGGCATGCTACAGTCATACACCAATACTTGTTAAAGTCATCTCTTTAAGAAACATTTGAGAACCTTACATTGCAACTGAGTAATTCACGAGCACTGTAACACTCTTGTAATTCTTTGCAACAAATACCTTTTATCAATGCCCAAGAAACATATCAAGCAATCGTACAACATAAGTAAACTGAACCTGTGCTGCCCAAATTCAGTATCCTTTGAAGTATTTGCACCTTGCAAACAAGTATGTAGTATACTGAAATGTCCCCAAAATGGCAGTACCTTGCTAGGCAACTCTTTACAGTACAAGAAGCACTCTGCAATGGCGGCACTTTATGAGCAGACACACCCAGCACAAACGTTTCCTTGAATAACTATGCATTGACTGGATTTTCACGAGATAATTGCACCTTGCACAGAGTGAACTCATTGAAATATGTGCACAGTAATAAGCACACATTGTAAGCAGTTTTACACACTGAGATACTTCAAACAACTTTAATTATGCGCTTGTTGCAATACAAAGTCGTAGTTATGCCCAAACACAGCACTTTGCCTAAACACAAGCAGTTGCCTTGCTTTATTCTTGCTTCCTGTGCCATTTTCTCTTTTCTTTTTATATTATTTTGCTCATTCAAGCCATTTTTTATGCATAACATGCTTCTTTTGTGCTTGTTTTGCTCTAAACATGCCCAATTCTGCCTTGAACACACTCATTCTGCCTTAAACATGCTTGCTTTGTATTTTAAAGCCAATTGTTTTGCCAAAACTTTTATCTCAAACATTCTCTTTGGTTAGCAAACTTTTTTGTACTTTCCACTTGCCTGTTAATACAGTTTGTGCCCTTGTAGTGCCCTTTCTGTCTCTTTTCTGCATCGAGTAAATAACTTTTATTTTCTTGCATTACCTTTGATTTGTTCTGGTTGTGTTTATACTGTTTTCTCACAATTCTACCTTCGTTGGCGTCTCTACATCTCATGGCTCCAAATGTTCTTCTCTCTTCCAACCCGGTTTTGACATCATGTCACTTTCGTGTTGTTACATGAATAAACGAGTCTTCTTGGGTTCTGTTTAAGCAACTTTATTCTATACAAACACATCACTGTAAAGATGTATTGACTATGACTAAGTAACTTATATACAAATTAACTACTGCAATCATACATGCTCACTCACTGGCTGCTTCTACAAAATGGCACTAGTGATTGCACATCTGGAATTTATACGTGCATGCACAGACTCGCATGCTTCTTAAAGACACAGCACACACACACACATTACACTCTGATCTACAGGTGGTATAAAGCAGGAATGTCCAGCAAGTAGTATCTTATTTCTATTATCCATGAATGCAATCGTTAATGAAATAAACTTAACATTGAAAGAAGCAGAATATTGTACAGCAGAGGGCATTCAGATTCCAATAATGTTTTCTTTGGACAATATAGTATTAATTACAAAAATAAAGAATGGATGAAAACAGCTATTAAGAAACTTGGTAAAGAATGAAGGGTGATAGGTTTGAACATTAATGAGGAAAAGAGCAAAGGACTGGGATTTTCAGATAAAATAGCTGGCATTCAGTTTAATAAAGAAGAAATAATAATTTTGGGGCTAGAATTTGGTCATGAACAACAGAGATCGACACAGTGGAAGAATGTGATGCATAAAATAAGACATGTTTGTATGTTCTGGAGAACATTCAAACTTATGTATAAAATATATTTATTCAACTCAAGTATATTAGGTAAGATGCTACATCTAGCAAGTGTGTTTATAATACCAGCTGAATTTGAGAAATAATTATTGTCTGTTCTGTTTACATTTATATGGGGATTAAGATTATATCCAATTAAAAGAGGAACTCTTTGTTTTAAAAAATGAAGGAGGATTCGGTTTAATAAATCCAATTATGTACATGATGTAGCTCAGTGTGTGTGTATGTACTTTTAAGAACTATCTAAGGGCTTGCACAAGTGTATAAGTAGTGAACACATGTGAGCCTGATTGACATTTTGTAGTAAGCTGTTGAGATGTAATTGTGTATGTCTGTAAGGTCTGTCTGTTAATCAGTTTGTTTATATTTTATGATGCTGCTATCCATCCTGATGTGTTTCTATGTATTAAAGCATCTAAGCAAACTATACCACCTGTTCAACTTTTGATAGCAAAAAGTAGCTATGTACATTAGATATAGGCTTTAAGGACCAGCATACAGTGCACATTAGTTGCTAAGCACAGGTCAAAATAGGCTTAATAAAAATGGTTGTTAGGTAGTCAATGTTAAGTCTTAGTTGCAAGGTCAGAAATAAAGCACTGGAACAATCACAGACACAAACAATTGGTATGCATATGGTTTCAAAATAGCACAGTGAAACATTAGCACTAAATAATGACTACTAATTGAGTGTGAAGGCACTTGGAGGCACACTCACTAAATAAGATATAAGGAGAGAGTAGCTGTGTTACTCATATAGGCAAGGCCATTCTGAGTTTGGCAGAACTGAGTAAAGAAGGATTCCTTGGTTAGTCAAGCAAAATAGCAAAAAAAAAAAAAATGGTCGCAATTCAAAGTAATCTTATAGCACTTTCAAAATATATGTGGCAGGAAATATTCTAAGCAACCAAAGGAATATTTTACACAGTCTATCACGGCCATAGTTTAGGCCATGTGATTTGTGACTACCATTAAATAAACTTGAGTTTGAAGCAACTGGAGCTTTTGTAGCTAACAGCACATTAAACATGCGTGAACAGCAACAGGAGTTTTCATAAATAACAGCAAGTTAAACAAAGGAAATACTAGCAGCAGCATGTTTCACTAAAAGTAGGAAAACAGCCCACAAGTAGCATTCCATTTAGAAAAGTAAACTAAAACATAATGAGCAAATAGCTAATTACTATTGTATGTTGTATGAAGTCGCATGCATGAACAAGAAGCTAGTAGCGAATAGCAAACACAATTTACACAGCAGGGTGTAACAGTAGTTAAAGCTAGGAAGACATTTGCAAAATAGGACCCAACATTCAAAGTGAGAGAGAGTAAAATGTACATAGACTATATAGCAATATAAGAACAGATAAAATAATTATTTGCATAAATTCCCCTAGTGATGTGAACATCCTCCAAGAGGGCCTTACTCAAACTAATGATTGGTGCCAGAAGCATGGCCTCAAACTGAATGCCAAGAAATGCATCATTGTCCCCTTTGGGGAAAATGGCATCCCCACTAATTATCACATTAATAGCAACATACTAACCATGCAATCAGTCATGAGGGACTTGGGCATCCAGATTGATAGCAACCTGACTTTTGACCACCACGTTACCTCCATTGTATGGAAGGCTTTCTAGATTCATAGATTCATAGAATAGTACTAGGCTAACTGCGCTTGTGGGCTATTTTAAGCCTAGCCAATTACCCCCTGTAAGAATCAAACACTGTACCTTGTGTCTGTAAGGCAAACACCTTAAAGGAACACTCCACCCTAGAACTAAAAAAATATGTTTTTTTCAGTCTATCTTTGTTTCAAGACCTATTTTAACACCTAAAATTGACTCTAAGTGCTTTATTAGTAATTTTAGCTAGTTTACCACAACATGGCTACCGATGGGGCTTGCTATATCAACGTGATCTTCTTCTCCTTCAAGCCTTTCTCTTTCCCATAAAGCATTTCAAGTCTCCTTTCTGTGACTCATGCCAGACATAAGGAAGTAACAGTGATTTCCCATGCCATTGACACATAATGGGAAATGTGTGACTCATTGTCAGTTTGGATTCCTTCTGTGTTAGGCCTGCTTCTTTTCTGTTGCTAATCACCCTCATTTGTGTTTAGATCAGAGCTTGCTTTACAGTATAATTTGAAGTTATCTAGCAGCAGACAGAGTTGTAGCTAAATTGGATGCCTTTGTTCTAAGTGTTCTTTTGTAGTCCTGCTTGAATTGACAGTCCCCTCCTCCCACACTACTGCAGAGGTGTGAAAACTGCCACTGCAACTGACAGCTCACAATTGAAAGGAAGGGAGTGCCATTTCAAATGTCTTCCCCTCTGCCTGCAGAATCATTTGTTAGACAGCAGCAGAAAGATTTCTGTAAACAATTTCAAATAAAATTTTGTACAACAGTGCAGGATAACTTTTGATTATTTCATTGTCTACACTATTTTTATTTCCTCCTTATTTCTACACAACATTATTATATTCACTTATGTATGTTTTACAATCTCTTTGAGGAACATGAGCCTAGTGACATGTTGTTTCTGTATTTTCACTGGCATTAACATCATCTCCACAAACAGTAGACTGCAAACCTGTGTCTATGATGCTGGCACAGTAAAAGCATGTACTGAAAACTCACTGTTTTCTATACTCCATGCAGTGAATTATTTTTTTGCGGTGGGCTACTAATTAATATCTGCATGTATGTATCACTTGCATAATGCAGATAACTGAGGCACTTTGGGAGCTTAATATGATCATCTCTAATTCAGCTGATACTATTTAGCAATCCTTTTGTCCTTTTTCCATATTACTAAATTTATTTTGAGGCCGTCCCTGCCTTTCTTTGTGCATATTTCAAATCTTACTGCTACACTGATCAAATATCGAGCAGTTAATTGGCAGTAGACACTACTCAGCCAGATAGTTATTCATATTTTTCACATTAATAATTTGACTTCTGTATCTTTAAAACAACAAAAGAGATGTGCAGTTCACAGAAAACATAACGTAAGAGGGTTTACACCCTTCACTAAAAGAAGCATTGCAGCATCCAATTTGCAGTTGTAGTAATTAAACTTGTCAAGTCAGGCAGTAAAGCACACAGAAGTAATACTACTGTCAGTTTCATGAGTACAGACTGACAATTTTGACTCCATAATTTTCCTGTCTACACTATTACAAGTCACTGTACCAGGCAGTGCTGTGTGCCCTTTTGGCAATATTGCACAGCTTACTCCAAGTTCTCCTAAATATTGCCACCTGATATCCAAAGGCACATGTCATAGTGCTCTCCCCTTTTTATAAATGTGTGTAAGCCCTACAAATTACTGAAGGTTACCCAACATACATGCATTACATCACAGAAACCCCTCTGGCATCAAATTTGTAACAGCTGCATAATGTTACGCTGTCTCACACTGTGCATCAGACTTTAGTACATGTTCACACAAGTTACAGTGTGTCAAGGGCACCAGCCTTCATCATCTGCACAGGTGACAGGGAGCACACTACACAAAGGCTTGGACTAGAAACACTGTTTACAGGGCATAACTGCAACACAGGATTTTGAACATTGTGATTCCTGTGCCATGTCACCACCCACTTGCTTATCAAGCTCATGGCTAACAATGAATGCCTTCTCAGTGACTGGGCAAGAGTGTCTACAGAAACTGGTTACTGCTAATTATATAGGCTCAATGTATTTTTGGTTTACAGTACATACTTCATACATACAACGGCTTTGCTTAGTATGATTTTTGCCTTTATTCCTGTGCATGGTCTGATCTAATTCAGTGCACTACTGCAACTAGCAGACTCTCTGTAATACCAAAGTGTATCAAACAAATCTAATGATGCATTTACATATATGAAAAAGTCCAGAACACACAAAACCATGCACGACCAGCAATATACTTATCCTACGGGTGTGCCTGCATTCAGTGTGCCAAAATAAGGATACAAAATTTCCAATTAAATTAACTATGTGCATGAATGTTTGCTATAACACATAGCAATTCATCAACTGCATGTCCACTAATTAGTAGCATTGATCTACCACTGCCTCTCATTTTTATGTTACAAGCAGTCCGTCCACCAATCCTTGCACTTCCCTTCCAATTGCACGTCAAACATTCATAATAGTGTCACAACCCCATGCTGTCAAGTCAGCAGACCATAACCTTTCAGTTTCCCTTCCCTTACAATATCTAACATAGGTGTGTGTCAAGCACGTCAAGTCACCAGACAATGACTATTGCAATTGTTAAGTGTATCGATTATACCACCACAGAATGTAATCAACTGACTGTCACTGAACTCTCCCATTACCTATCCTTTGCAAGTGCATCATGCAACAGACATAGTCTCAACAACCATCCCTCTAATGGTTCAGTTTCACTGTCCATCATCCTTGATACAGCATGCCTCTGAAGTGTTCATGTCCAGCAATGTGCAGTGAGCTGAAACCTGTTCCAGCTGGTATTCCTGAATGCTGTTATCACTATACATTTTATCTGCGCACTATAAACACTTTGAATATGGCACCCTAGAACTAATGTCACTCTTGCTTAAACATAATTCCTTCACTATAAAGAAAACAATCATGTATCACACACTATCATGACAGTTCCTTTCACTAACAAGTATGGGTATTGTCTACCTTTCAAACTCACTTATGAGCTGTCATTGTTGCTTCGAGGGCTATAGTTATTAACTAAATCACACTTACCTTGGCTGTAATATTTCCTTTGTGCAATATTTACCATGAGGACTCTGCCGATACTTTCACTTTGTTCAGGTTATATTTCTTCACTTGAGCTCTCCACATTCACATCGCCTGTAAATGCCCATCAATAACACATACTGTTAGGTTACAGATGAAAACACTTATGTATGACTTAATCTTTACTTCTTGCATGCTGTAAAATCACTGGTGATACCCACCTTTACTGTCAGCTTGTTAATTCTGGCATCCATGTCAAATACCATTTCCATCGTAAGTTGGACGGTTCTCTCCAGCAATGTTCATGACAGAAAAGATCTCATTACTGCAAAATGGATCACCCAACTTTCAGATCACCTTTTCTCAATCACCAGGACTCATAGATGAGAGAGAACCATTGTAAAAAATTATACCATTATATGCATACACACTATACATGGATCAGCTGTTGCTCTGTATACATTAATACCCACTCAGAGAACTCATTTTCAGCTACTATACACTGACATGCCACCAGAAATATAACAGTTCCATATCATTATCTAAGGCCATTCCCTATTTTACTCACACATACCACCCAGGTTCAAAGCGATACAAGCCTTCAACTGTAAAAACGGGTAAAAGTGGATGAAAACCAACACTAACTTCAGCTGATACAGTGCAAGTGACACAAATTGAATGTACCCTCTCATCCAACAGGTACATTTAACAATCATGAACGAGTTCACATCTACTTCTGTAACTGCCTCACCATGACTGTCTCATTTAATAAAGAAATATGAAGCTTGACGCACTCTACCATTTCTCACATTTTCAATACTGACGCTTCTACCAGTAGTTTTTTCTGTACTAAGTGACAGTAGTCAGATCGGCCGCTGCTGTCAAAGTCTCGCAGACTGTCTGACACTGTTTTGTCTTTAATATGTAGCAATGGCACTGCTTACAAATTTGGCTCTTTTCACATACGCACATGACAAGCAGCTTATCCTTAATGTACCCTGGACTCAGTTAGTTATCAAATTGTCATAACTGTACACTTTTTCACGTCCACCTTAGGACTTACTGTGGAAGCGGGACTGTAACCGTGCAATCACAGTATTTTTCTCTGGCCGCTCACATCTAGCTATGTTTCTGGGCAGCTCTGGTACTTGCATTGGATCCACACTCAGACTACCTGTCTTGGCAGACACTACGTTCATCATGAGGTGATAGATGTAGTCATACTTCCTACCATCAAATATAGGCTTTGCTATCCACTCCTGCTTGGCCTTGGGATACACTATTCTGTATCTCTTTTCACCAACTGGCCCGGAGCGACTAGGGGGCATCTAATCACTGAATGCTCCCTATTTTGATTTGCATTGTGGTCCAAGACCGCTAACATTGTTCTTGCTTTCATGCCTCCATAGCTAAAGTGTTCTAACTTTGGACAGTAACGACACAGCAATGCATGGAATACCTCCAGATTGCCAGTATGACAGAACTTTGTCGTCTGCTGCAGATCTTTTATAAACAGTGTGTTACTTACTATCTTGTGCAGTGCACTGTGGCACTCCCCTCCTTCCTCTAACCATTTCTTATCAGTCCCACGAGGTACTGGTACTTCATGTGGACATTTCACATATTTGGTTGCACCCCCCCCAGCTGTGTTGGTCAGTCACATGATATGACAGGGACAACCACTTTTCCATAAGTAATACTGGATCACCCTCACATGTTGCTGTACACCACCACAAGTGATTACAAATACTGCGGCACCATGGCAGTAAATCCTCTTGTCCTTTATGTTTGGCAGCCAGCATAATTTTTTTTCGAATGCTTTTGCACATGTGCCAAATGTCAAACTGATGATCTATGTCAGCAAATTGAGTACGCATTAGTAATGCTATACCCCGATGCCTATCTGTTGCTACTACTCCGATACTCACACCCTTACTAATTAAATTTCTCATGCACCTCTCAAATCCTATCTTCTCAGGTCCCACTGATGCCACCCCTTCACAGACCTGCTCCACAGCAAAATCCAGTATGTATCCTGTGTCTAAATCCATCATAGTGTAGGTGCAGTACTTAGCAGAAAATCCTGGACTGTCACAGCGTCCATCACCACCTAACCTTATCAGTCTCCCTTCAGCGTCCTTCAACAGCTCCTTCTGCTGCTCGTGCCAATGGAATTGCACAACTGTGAAAAGATATTGGCTCTGTATGTCGTAGTATGCCGTCTTTCCTATGAATTCTACACCTAGGTAGGCACAAAACCTTGATATGTGTGCGTAAGTAGTACCGCTAAACAGTACTGCGGCAGCACTCATTAGGTTGCCTGCTGGCATTCGACCAAGCAGTGGTTGGCTTTCCCAGCTTAGAATTTCATGTCCATTAAAGCAGGACACTTTAACACAAACAAAAGTTCCAAGTATGGTCTTCTTCTCAATTTCACAAGCTGCTGCCCTGCACACTGGACATATAAGTTTCATCAACAAGTTATCGAGGCATGCCTCGAAAACAATGAATTTTTTTTGTCCAACAATGTCTTCCTCCACTGACAATTCATGGAATGAATCATCCGCCTCAGACTGAGACATGCTTATAGAGGATTCTCCCCAGTCTGGGTCTTCCAGATTCTCATTACCCATATTTGCTGTACTTACTTCAGACATACAGTCCTCACTACTGTTGTCACTACACATGCTGCCCTCATTTTCTTCTTGGACCTGCACTGCTTCAGTGCAAGACTGTACCACTGAATGATGGTTACTCACACTCTCTACATTAGTATGACATACATCCTCTTCTGTGCTTGGCTTCAAAGCGTTTCTCTTCTGTATGCATTTTGACACCTTACTGTAATTGTGATCTACAAATGTTTGCACAACTATTTCTGGAAACTGAATAGCAACATTATGACTTTGGATCAACTTTGCTTCAGATGTGTTACTACTACTTTCTGTCATATTTGCCTGTATTCCTACACTTACTGCAGTCAGCATATTTTGGGTCTGACAGGACTTATTCTTCAACTTACCTGTTTTTCTCAGTCTACTAATCATTACCTCACTGTTGTCCACAATGACCTCTGTGCAGACTGTTCCAAGTTCCATCTCCACCTGTTTAGAATACATAGTATAGGCATCCTTAGCACTGTATCTCAGAACTGATTGTCATACATTACAATTAGCATACACAATAAGGTTGAGTACATAAAAAGCATTGTAGCATTTTCATGGCTAAAAAGCAACCTTTTCACTGCCACAGATCAGTGTAGGTATGTCGTAATGAATCATGACAATCATGTTACGAACTGATGTGCTGTGACTATAACTTGAGGGGCATTCATGCTTGTAATGCTTGTGCTGTGGTGGCCATTTACAATTACATCACAAACACTAAGCCTTATAATAGATGTCCGGAGTAACAGTCTTTCTAACGTGGTCATTTCAACACCTGCACTTCTGGTTGCATATCACACCTCATTTACAATTTCTAAGCCGAAATACACAACAACCACAACTTAAGCTTCCATTCAGTTGTCTGCCATGTCCTCAGACTGACATTGTGACCTACCAGCCCAACAATTTCAAGAGAAACGCACCTCTGAAATTGCTACTGTAAATATATTGGACACATGCAGCTATGCTACACTCATCCGTGTCATATCCCTTCATAATTTTTACATGCTGTCTGCTCTCTTTTGTGGGACAAGCTGACCATGGACAAAGTGCTACAATGATGGGCCCAGGTGCCAAGGAATGTAATCAAAAGGTCCACTACAAAACCCGAAAGAGAATCAGGTGATTACTGATTCACAACCGAAAGCAATCACTGCACACTGATATAATCTGCTATTTCTCAAATGTACTAATTGGTACATATCACTTACATAAGTAGGATATATGCCTGACTCCATGTAAACACTGCCATTCTGCTCAGTAACGTCCATCTGCATTCCCTCACAGCGATCATGCTCCAATACTGATGCAGGCTGCTGTTAAGCCAAATGGAGAACAATTAAGAGTTAGACATTGATGTATGCATGGCTATCCGTTTATGTATAGGCACCCTTTAGGTTTGTAGAATGTGTCAGCGCCATGTGTTTATGTACCCTCTTCTACCAAAGTGGGCCATACTCAACATTTTTACCAAAGTAGTGTGAATTGGTAACCAGGATTGTACAACTTCCCCTTTCTAACAGACATTACTTCAGCACGAGCTCTTCACACAAAAAGAGTCCTACACACCCTCCTCTTTCAGTCATCTCTACATGCAAAATTCCATTACAGGAAAGTGTAAATGACAAGACTCTTATCACCTTAACTTTTGGTTCATCAGAACATCCATCCTGTAAATGCACATTTTATTTGGATTTAACTACTCATACTTCCAAGCCTGTGCAGAGTCTACCGGATACTCACAGAGATGTACAACTGTTACTCAACTGTACCCTAGTCAGTTACATATCTATTTTCCAATTATCTACTAATGAAATTTCTCGCTATCATTAAAGTACAAATGTGATAATGCATTGCACATCACGCCTTACTTATAAACCATTCTTCCAAAATTTAAAAATGGAGTGCATAGCCTAATTTCAAGTGTACTTTTGCCAGATGCAACTCATTTGATTTACCTGCATATTACTGCTTCCGGCTGTATCCTCCAAATGCTCTTGTATGGGCTGTGGTTCTGACAGCAGGTCCTCCACAAGCTGCAAAATACAGGAGAACAACTTCATATACTACACTTTCACCTTTAATTGACACAGTGATCTTGATGCACTTGCAAGTGTATCTACAACAGTAACATTTCTGCACACCTTTTAGGTCGCAAATACAAGTACAACAGTAATATTTGTGCACACCACTGATGTAGTACAAATACAATCAAATACTTAAGAACCAACTCTGTATCTCCACCTGACTTTAGACTAAAGATAATGTTGTGATATTTCACATGAACTGCAATAAGTAACTAAAAAGCGACATCATCCTTAGAGTGACTATATACAAGCCCGGTATTGCTTAATGGTCTTTAAGCTCGCTTGCTCAATACTGGTAGTTGGACAGTAGTGTCCAGACATCTTTTAATAGTAGTTGTTACTGTAAAAGCAGACATACCTTTCTTCTCATATTCCGATCAATACGTTGCACCGAAGTATTCCGAATGTGTTTTTGGGCAAAGTCAAACATCGTTGGTAGTGCATTGGCCTTCAATATACGACGAGGTCTACGTGGTTTCATGGAATCTGGCATCAATTCATAGCGGTAATCGAGTTGAAACATGTCTTCCGTAAAGTGAAGAGAACACAGGTAATGCTTTGGGGGGTTGCTCACTATCTCCACCTTAACAAATTCGCGAATGTCACCAACATCTGTTCCACATCGACGGACCCACACTGTGCATAGTTGTGCATTCCGCGGAAATCGGTGGAATGACATCCCTTCGGGCATGCGCCCTCTTCTGGTCTGGCAGCCAAAAGCCAAACACTGCGGCATTCTGACAAATCCTTGTGGAGAATACTGATTAACCTAATAAAAAAAATTAAAAATTATTTATAAATCCATGCAGTTATTGAATGAAAAGTTACACACCAATATACTGTAATACACTACATATTGGCTGCATCAAATAACTTTAAACAAAATATATTTCAGTGCTGCAATGCAATATATGGCTATCTGTAAATAGAAATATAAAATTATTGTTAGATGAGCTCATTTATACAAAAAAAGTTTAATGCCCCTGACTACACCTTCACAGAAACGTAAGATGTACTATGTATGCATAACAGTTTGGTGGAATACACACCGGCCATGTATTTGCCTCAAGGTCTACTTAAAATGTTACAAACCACAACTGCTGTTGTGGTGGTCGGTCTGTGTGTGTGTGTGTACCTGACCACTTCTTATCAATCGCTCTTGAACAGTCGCCCTTCGAAGCCATAGCTTTCAGTTAACTACCTTCAGTAATCCGGCCTTAGTAATACTGCTGGACTAAGCCTATTTCAGTGATTTGGTCATAATCGCAGAGTAACTCAATGCCTTGGCAATTTTTAACTGGCCTGCATATAAAGTACCATCATTTCTAGCAGCCTGAATGACCATTACAACACACTCACACACCCTGAATTGTTAATATGTTGTACTACACATTGTGTCTACAATATTTCACACCAATGATCTGTCACCCATGATTGGCTTGTGTGTGCATTCACATATTACAGCAAGGACAAGATCACACTAGGCGATGACAATCGTACTTCGCAACCTCCCATAACCCCTTCGGTCAATCGATGAGAAATACTCAGCAGTGCAGTATCAAGGCATCATACAATGCCAGTACACATGTAACAATGATATTACACTTGTCATGACTTGTGCCTGACTTCAGAAACATATTGAAAATGTTCAATTTACTTCACAGATGTACATCACAGTACACAAAACCGTAAAATGGGTCTGGATTATGTCTATAGTGAATGTGTCATGTCCAATGCGACATTATGGACATGGACACATTTCCTCATCAGTAGTCAACTTCATTGACTCAATACAGCAGTGTACTTAGGTAGGCATCAGCTATACATGTCCACAGTGTCAACTATTACCAGTATCGTCTTGAGCCAGATCCATGGTCTGATAAGGCAGTAATACCCATATCTATGTTGGTGACATGATGTATGGCAGGACCATAATTGGCTCTATTGCGTACACTGCCATCAAGCAGAACACACATTACCTACAATGCACAACTTGCATGCAATACATGCATAGGCAGTATTTGCAAATAAACATGACAAATCCATCTTTACCTTTCCAGTACATCAGTTATTCACACAGTCTGATTCAAATAATCGTAAGTCAAAACAATTTACAAATAATTAGAACTTTTATTGCCATCGACAAGCACAGGACATTTTACACTTTCAAACATCCTTATAGCAGAGAAACATAATGTTCCGGTGTCCATTATAGACACTGAATAGTCATTCAACTTCCATTACACCAATGTATGCTCGTTACTCCGGGTATACCCAAAACCCATCAAAAGGCAGGAAACCAACATATTCGTTGTCGTCTTCAGGAAATTTTTGTCGTATACGTGACACTACACATGCCGGAATTACAACTCTGTTCCCACGTCCGAGTCTTCGATTTTTGAAAATCCATAGCACATAAGCCCGGTATGCCACCACGCGGTACAACCTGTCAAATCACAACACCTATTATAGCAACTTACACCTCATCCTGAATTCATCACAAGTATCAAAAAAACATTCGTTTCACATTTCTAGTTAGGACTATGACATGTTTGTGTGGGCTACCTGCAACAAACATTGGCCAACATACAACTCTTCACTTATCACCGGAATCTAGACAACGGATAATATTTTCCAATCTGACCCTAATACGTAAATGTTTGACTGCAGCATCAGATTTACACCTTTATACACTAAGCTACCAATGTATTACCACAACCTAGTCATTTACCTATAATAGCTGGAAAGGAAGTCACCATGCTTTTCTCTGGCTATGAAAGTTAACCTGACATAATTGGTGTTGTTCTAAAAGTAATGTTCATACAGTGCAAGGTAAGAAATAGCACCACGTAAATAGCACCGTTGAGTATTTATGTGCAGTAACAGCAACCATCTTTGAATCAGACACTTCTCCCTTACCTATTGGTCCACTGTATGTTGCGTGATAAGCCTTGTAACGTAGTGCATTGACCGCAGAATCAATTCCAGTACAAGTGGTGTTAGGCAAGCCATTTCAAAGTCTGTGTGATCAGTGATGCACACTGGCTGAACAGCGAGTTCAAGCTGAGCAATTTTAGCACGTGCACGATGGGATGATACACAGCAGTAGCATTCATGTGGGGTATTCATTAAAACACACTTTTCACACGTGCACCAAGTCATGCTCTCGGTGTTCTCTTCATGTTCTTCTACATCACTGCTTCCATTGCTATCTCGGCGTCATTTTGGTCTTCTTTCTCCCGGTGCATATTTGGGTTCAAAACTGAAAGGAACTGGACCGTGCATATTCATCCCGAACATCATGCCAAATAATTCTGTGAAGTGCAAAAGCAACACATTGTCCATTGAAACATGACATCAATCCAGTTGCAGAGCAGAGATGCATGGCATTTCCCAATTTTAATCACTGCGGAATCATTCCACATTTTAAGCATGAACAGGGATACATGACATGTGTAAGCTGATGAAACGTGTGACTACAGTTTCACGTACTCTGCAAGTTTCACCATAGACAAGTAAACTTCATCTACACCCTGAATTCTGAATTTTTCCTATACATGTACTGACTGCACAGCACAATACAAAAAAGTTACAGTATCACTTTAACTTTGAAACACAATTACCACTCAGAAGATGAAGCACAATTACCACTCAGAAGCCGATTATGACACAGTCATATCCTTGTACTGCTGCTATAATCTATTTATTACGTTTGACAAAAACGTAACTTCATGGAGTCTATGATGGACTGGCAGAGACAGTAAATGGGTATAGGTTTGGAAACCATGCTTTTTCTGAACAGAGTAGGTGATGGTAAGCGTCAAAAGTTTATGTACGGCTTAGTTGGCAGTAAGGGTGGAAATGCATGCAGTGATGTCATATGCCAGTTTAACAAGTTTGATGTACATGCCAAACACAAGAAAACACAATTAAAAAAAATTACGCAAATTGTCACTCAACTGTGCATCAGGACATTTACCTGTACTCTGACATTCCCCTATAGTTAACAAAAGCAACCGTTATAGGTATTCACGGCATTGCTTTACTGTCAAGCAGAGTTAATAACATTGTAACTAGTACTGCACCACGAACACTTGTAAAAACAAATAAACCAAAAAGCAGAGATAACGTTGTTCCAAACAGCTTGGAGAAATAATCCACAACAGTTTTTAGCGCTTTCAGTCACCAATTTATTATGCGACCTTCTTCAGAAACCATTAATTTACTCTGTTGCTTCATTTTATACCTCTTAACAGGAAATTACCTCATAATTACACGTCATAAATTAAATTGCCATGTCTTACCATTTCTATATAACACATTATATTCAAGTGTCAACCTTCAATAAAAGTTCTTTGTATAAAAAGTTCTTTGTATAAAAACATGTTTCAGTAAAACTTGTTTCTATGCTTTACAATTCTTAACTATTAATATATATCACATAATGTATATTGTATCACAAAATTATTTTATCTATATTTTAAAAAACATTTTAAATTTATTGTGTCGTTCAATCCAGGGAACTTATCAGCTCCTAAAAGGAGCTGCCAATATGCTTCCTTACATTCTAAGATGTTGTTTAGGTCACCATTCAAACTAATGTTGTCCACACTATCCAAAACAAAGAACTCAAACTTTTTGAATTCTTCACAAAGGATTGAATGTCTAAACAAGGCATTAAATTTATCTTTCTTTTTTATAGCCAAATTATGTTCATAGACACGTCTTTTTAGACTTCTTTTAGTTTTACCTATATAGTATTGTCTACATGTCACACATCTTGCTACATAGACCAATAGTTCACTGTTACAATTAAAATAGTTCTTAGCCCAGAAAGTTTCATTTAATAACCCTATTGTAATGAACGAAGTGTTTGAAATAAATCTACACTGTTTACAATTAGTACAACTGTATGTTCCTTTTTTGATTGTACATGCCCTAGAAGGTTTTGTCATTTCTCCATGGAATTCCAACATGCTTTTTATATTGCAAACCTTTTTATAGGTGAATTTTGGACCTAAACCCACTTTATCAACTAGGTCTTTGTTTCCCACTATGATGTTCCAATTTTGTGTAATTATGTTTTTTATCTTCCATAATTCATATACTATGGGAACAGGGAAAGCTATTCGAAAATTGTCATTATTTTCAAATTCACCAACATGTTCGAACAACCTTCCAGCCTGCACCACGACTTCTGTAGAATGTAAAATGGGTCTTGCCACATTTTTCCTTAGTAACTTGACTTCTTTTTCTATTTCCTTAATCCATTTATTATTGTAACCTCTTTTTCAAATAACCTGTTCAGAATTCTTCCTTCTTTTGAAAAAATCTCATCATCTGATGTTAACCTACTCAGTCTTATGTACTGTCCTTTAATGACCCCCTTCTTCATATGAACAGGGTGCAAGCTGTCGTTATGTAAATATTGATTTGCAAAGTATGGTTTTCTATAAATTTGACTCTGGAATTTTTTGTTCTCCTCATCAATCTTCATGTTTATATCTAAAAAATTAATAGACTTTCCAAATTCACCAAATTTGAACTTCAAAAAAGAAGTAGTATTGTTTAAGTCTTCAACTAATTCCACGAATTCTAGGTAATCTCCTGACCACAAAAAAATCAAGTCATCTATAAATCTATAATATAATCTGACTTTTGAATAGTTTGGGTGCGTTTCTAGATATTTTTGCTCCCAATTTGCCATTACCATATTCGCAAATGCGGGAGCTACTCTAGCACCCATCGCTACTCCTGATGTTTGCTGATACATTTTTTTGTTAAATGTAAAGAAATTGTTTTCTAGTACAATTTCCATCAGGGCACAACAAGTATTTATTTTTGTGTTTGTCAGAGTAGAATTTTTACTCAAATACTCTCTCATGTATTCAATCCCTACCTGCTGGTCTATAGAAGTGTAAAGGCTCCTCACATCTAATGTACCAAAATTTAAGTTGTTACTTTCAATCCGAAAATCTCTTAAAATTTCCAATAAATGCCAGGAATCCCTTAAATAATGTTTGGATTTCTGAACTATTGGATTTAATGTTTTGTCTAACCAAATAGATATGTTTTCTGTTTTTGACATCTTGGCTGATATAATAGGTCTAAATGGAATCTTTTCTGTGTTCTCCTGAATTTTTGGGATTCCAAATAGATTAGGCAATTTGGGTTCTTCAACCAACATGTATTCATAAGTTTTGAAATCTATTTCTCCTTGGCTTAACATGTCAAACAGAAAACTATTTATTGTGTTATACTTTGTCTTTATTATTTCCTTACCTATGTTCCTATATGTGTTCTCATCTGCCAAAGACTCTTCCATATTTTGTGTGTATTCATCACTATTCATAATCACTATTTTGCCACCTTTGTCGGCTTTCATTACTCTGATACTTCTATCATTACTCAAAGAACGTGCCTTTACTTCTAAATCTGACAAATTGTTGTCACAAGTGTTGTGTTTTATTTTTCTGAATTCTTTTTCACAACAATTTTGAAAACCTGTAAGGTATTAAGCAAAGGTGGGTTATAAGTGCTTGGCCTTGTGACATTTGGTGTTCCCCCACTGTTAATACTGGCTATATCATGCGTGATGTAATTTAAATTTAATTTTCTTAAATATAGTCTAAAGTCTATTAACAATTTCCCCATGTTGAATTTATTCGAGGGAATGAATGAAAAGCCTTTTTGAGAACACTTCTTACTTCATCAGACAAAGATATTCTTGACACATTTAAAATGTCCACTTCATAATTATCTATTTCTGTTGATTCGACCACCTTTTCTTGTTCTTTCCCTTCATCTTGTGCTTTTTCTGTGTGGCATTGTACCACCTTGTAGTTCTTTTGTGTAAATTGTTGTTTACTTGAAAAGGGGCCCCTGAAATATTGCTCGATGTGCTAGCTACCTCAGCATAAGTAATGTTGTCATTGTTGTTATTATTCACTTTATTGGAAGTCACCACTTGTTCAACATTCTCATTTACCTCCAAAATCTGAATGTTAGCATTGTCATCCTTAGATGTAGATTTAGACATTTCTAATGGTGAAACTCGTTCAACCCTTGTTGTAGTTCTTTTGTCATTTAATTCAGTGTTACTCTGAATTATAGTGTTAGGGTTTTCATCATTCCCTTCTTCATTAATGATGTATGCTCTGTTTGAATTATAAGCCAAAAGATCCCTTTTCAGTTTGTGTTGTTTTCTCATTACTACTGTCACTCTATGTCTCTCAGCTTTAGCTTCTACACCATTATATAAAGCTGTAAAATTATGGAAGGAGATGTGTCCCTTAATTCTTTGATCTAAAGTCTTAATTACCTCCTTCAATTTTTTTAACTCGGCCTTGTAATGATCTATTAATATAGTCATCATCTTTATTCCAGTATCGTTATATAATTTAATCAAGTCTAAACATAATTTGTCCCCAGGCGAAACGCAATTAGGAAATTTTGCTGTGCGCAAGCCTTGCGGGACAACCTGACGCCTCACACACTCTTCCAAGTATTGCACTTCCAAAAGTAAGTTTACATGCTGTATTACTGCTTTTCCATATCAAAATACTTTTGCGACAGTTAATATACTCCATATTATCATTACTTACTCTAAAAGACACTGTAATGTTCTCAACATCCGCAAAAGGATTTTCGTTATCTCTGGATACATATTTCCAAACGTCGCTACCGTTAACTGCCAACGTTGAACCTCCTTCTTCACGGTTGTTGTTGTGTTGAAGTTCTACAGCTTGCCCTCTATTCTCGCTCGTACATTAACTTGAAAAGTAGACTGCCATTAGCGGGCGCTACTGTTTTCTCCTTCCTTGACTGAGTTCACGTCTCCACGCCCAACTCCGTCATGTGACTTACTAGTTGCGCCTGGATTGAAAGTTTGTTGAATATTCAATTCTGCCAGGCACTCCTGACCGCCGACTACAATTTTTGAATGTCCAAGTGGAAACAGTCTTGTCTCTCCCTTTAGGTTCGACATCATCCCTACTGAGTACACCGATAGGTTGAGTAAATCATCCTGTATTAAACTCTCGCTGCCATAAGGTCTCACGAAACCTCAATCAACAAAAAGCGAATCTGCACCACGAACACTTGTAAAACAAATAAACCAAAAGCAGAGATAACGTTGTTCCAAACAGCTTGGAGAAATAATCCACAACAGTTTTAGCGCTTTCAGTCACCAATTTATTATGCGACCTTCTTCAGAAACCATTAATTTACTCTGTTGCTTCATTTTATACCTCTTAACAGGAAATTACCTCATAATTACACGTCATAAATTAAATTGCCATGTCTTACCATTTCTATATAACACATTATATTCAAGTGTCAACCTTCAATAAAAAGTTCTTTGTATAAAAAGTTCTTTGTATAAAAAACATGTTTCAGTAAAACTTGTTTCTATGCTTTACAATTCTTAACTATTAATATATATCACATAATGTATATTGTATCACAAAATTATTTTATCTATATTTTAAAAACATTTTAAATTTATTGTGTCGTTCAATCCAGGGAACTTATCAGCTCCTAAAAGGAGCTGCCAATATCTTCCTTACATTCTAAGATGTTGTTTAGGTCACCATTCAAACTAATGTTGTCCACACTATCCAAAACAAAGAACTCAAACTTTTGAATTCTTCACAAAGGATTGAATGTCTAAACAAGGCATTAAATTTATCTTTCTTTTTATAGCCAAATTATGTTCATAGACACGTCTTTTAGACTTCTTTTAGTTTTACCTATATAGTATTGTCTACATGTCACACATCTTGCTACATAGACCAATAGTTCACTGTTACAATTGAAATAGTTCTTAGCCCAGAAAGTTTCATTTAATAACCCTATTTTAATTGTAACATTAAATTCAAAAGTTTGAGTTCTTTGTTTTGGATAGTGTGGACAACATTAGTTTGAATGGTGACCTAAACAACATCTTAGAATGTAAGGAAGCATATTGGCAGCTCCTTTTAGGAGCTGATAAGTTCCTGGATTGAGCGACACAATAAATTTAAAATGTTTTTTAAAATATAGATAAAATAATTTTGTGATACAATATACATTATGTGATATATATCAATAGTTAAGAATTGTAAAGCATAGAAACAAGTTTTACTGAAACATGTTTTTTATACAAAGAACTTTTTATACAAAGAACTTTTTATTGAAGGTTGACACTTGAATATAATGTGTTATATAGAAATGGTAAGACATGGCAATTTAATTTATGAAGTGTAATTATGAGGTAATTTCCTGTTAAGAGGTATAAAATGAAGCAACAGAGTAAATTAATGGTTTCTGAAGAAGGTCGCATAATAAATTGGTGACTGAAAGCGCTAAAAACTGTTGTGGATTATTTCTCCAAGCTGTTTGGAACAACGTTATCTCTGCTTTTTGGTTTATTTGTTTTTACAAGTGTTCGTGGTGCAGATTCGTTTTTGTTGATTGAGGTTTCGTGAGACCTTATGGCAGCGGAGAGTTTAATACAGGATGATTTACTCAACCTATCGGTGTACTCAGTAGGGGATGATGTCGAACCTAAAGGGAGAGACAAGACTGTTTCCCACTTGGACATTCAAAAAATTGTAGTCGGAGCGGTCAGGGAGTGCCTGGCAGAATTGAATATTCAACAAACTTTCAATCCAGGCGCAACCAGTAAGTCACATGACGGAGTTGGGCGTGGAGACGTGAACTCAGTCAAGGAAGGAGAAAACAGTAGCGTTCCGGCTAATGGCGAGTCTACTTTTCAAGTTAATGTACGAGCCGAGAATAGAGGGCAAGCTGTAGAACTTCAACACAACAACAACCGTAAAGAAGGAGGTTCAACGTTGGCAGTTAACGGTAGCGACGTTTGGAAATATGTATCCAGAGATAACGAAAATCCTTTTGCGGATGTTGAGAACATTACAGTGTCTTTTAGAGTAAGTAATGATAATATGGAGTATATTAACTGTCGCAAAAGTATTTTTGATATGGAAAAAGCAGTAATACAGCATGTAAACTTACTTTTGGAAGTGCAATACTTGGAAGAGTGTGTGAGGCGTCAGGTTGTCCCGCAAGGCTTGCGCACAGCAAAATTTCCTAATTGCGTTTCGCCTGGGGACAAATTATGTTTAGACTTGATTAAATTATATAACGATACTGGAATAAAGATGATGACTATATTAATAGATCATTACAAGGCCGAGTTAAACAAATTGAAGGAGGTAATTAAGACTTTAGATCAAAGAATTAAGGGACACATCTCCTTCCATAATTTTACAGCTTTATATAATGGTGTAGAAGCTAAAGCTGAGAGACATAGAGCGACAGTAGTAATGAGAAAACAACACAAACTGAAAAGGGATCTTTTGGCTTATAATTCAAACAGAGCATACATCATTAATGAAGAAGGGAATGATGAAAACCCTAACACTATAATTCAGAGTAACACTGAATTAAATGACAAAAGAACTACAACAAGGGTTGAACGAGTTTCACCATTAGAAATGTCTAAATCTACATCTAAGGATGACAATGCTAACATTCAGATTTTGGAGGTAAATGAGAATGTTGAACAAGTGGTGACTTCCAATAAAGTGAATAATAACAACAATGACAACATTACTTATGCTGAGGTAGCTAGCACATCGAGCAATATTTCAGGGGCCCCTTTTCAAGTAAACAACAATTTACACAAAAGAACTACAAGGTGGTACAATGCCACACAGAAAAAGCACAAGATGAAGGGAAAGAACAAGAAAAGGTGGTCGAATCAACAGAAATAGATAATTATGAAGTGGACATTTTAAATGTGTCAAGAATATCTTTGTCTGATGAAGTAAGAAGTGTTCTCAAAAAAGGCTTTTCATTCATTCCCTCGAATAAATTCAACATGGGGAAATTGTTAATAGACTTTAGACTATATTTAAGAAAATTAAATTTAAATTACATCATGCATGATATAGCCAGTATTAACAGTGGGGGAACACCAAATGTCACAAGGCCAAGCACTTATAACCCACCTTTGCTTAATACCTTACAGGTTTTTCAAAATTGTTGTGAAAAGAATTCAGAAAAATAAAACACAACACTTGTGACAACAATTTGTCAGATTTAGAAGTAAAGGCGTTACGTTCTTTGAGTAATGATAGAAGTATCAGAGTAATGAAAGCCGACAAAGGTGGCAAAATAGTGATTATGAATAGTGATGAATACACACAAAATATGGAAGAGTCTTTGGCAGATGAGAACACATATAGGAACATAGGTAAGGAAATAATAAAGACAAAGTATAACACAATAAATAGTTTTCTGTTTGACATGTTAAGCCAAGGAGAAATAGATTTCAAAACTTATGAATACATGTTGGTTGAAGAACCCAAATTGCCTAATCTATTTGGAATCCCAAAAATTCAGGAGAACACAGAAAAGATTCCATTTAGACCTATTATATCAGCCAAGATGTCAAAAACAGAAAACATATATATTTGGTTAGACAAAACATTAAATCCAATAGTTCAGAAGTCCAAACATTATTTAAGGGATTCCTGGCATTTATTCGAAATTTTAAGGGATTTTCGGATTGAAAGTAACAACTTAAATTTTGGTACATTAGATGTGAGGAGTCTTTACACTTCTATAGACCAGCAGGTAGGGATTGAATACATGAGAGAGTATTTGAGTAAAAATTCTACTCTGACAAACACAAAAATAAATACTTGTTGTGCCCTGATGGAAATTGTACTAGAAAACAATTTCTTTACATTTAACAAAAAAATGTATCAGCAAACATCAGGAGTAGCGATGGGTACTAGAGTAGCTCCCGCATTTGCGAATATGGTAATGGCAAATTGGGAGCAAAAATATCTAGAAACGCACCCAAACTATTCAAAAGTCAGATTATATTATAGATTTATAGATGACTTGATTTTTTTGTGGTCAGGAGATTACCTAGAATTCGTGGAATTAGTTGAAGACTTAAACAATACTACTTCTTTTTTGAAGTTCAAATTTGGTGAATTTGGAAAGTCTATTAATTTTTTAGATATAAACATGAAGATTGATGAGGAGGACAAAAAATTCCTGAGTCAAATTTATAGAAAACCATACTTTGCAAATCAATATTTACATAACGACAGCTTGCACCCTGTTCATATGAAGAAGGGGGTCATTAAAGGACAGTACATAAGACTGAGTAGGTTAACATCAGATGATGAGATTTTTTCAAAAGAAGGAAGAATTCTGAACAGGTTATTTGAAAAAAGAGGTTACAATAATAAATGGATTAAGGAAATAGAAAAAGAAGTCAAGTTACTAAGGAAAAATGTGGCAAGACCCATTTTACATTCTACAGAAGTCGTGGTGCAGGCTGGAAGGTTGTTCGAACATGGTGGTGAATTTGAAAATAATGACAATTTTCGAATAGCTTTCCCTGTTCCCATAGTAGATGAATTATGGAAGATAAAAAACATAATTACACAAAATTGGAACATCATAGTGGGAAACAAAGACCTAGTTGATAAAGTGGGTTTAGGTCCAAAATTCACTTATAAAAAGGTTTGCAATATAAAAAGCATGTTGGAATTCCATGGAGAAATGACAAAACCTTCTAGGGCATGTACAATCAAAAAAGGAACATACAGTTGTACTAATTGTAAACAGTGTAGATTTATTTCAAACACTTCGTTCATTACAATAGGGTTATCAAATGAAACTTTCTGGGCTAAGAACTATTTTAATTGAAACAGTGAACTATTGGTCTATGTAGCAAGATGTGTGACATGTAGACAATACTACATAGGTAAAACTAAAAGAAGTCTAAAAAGACGTGTCTATGAACATAATTTTGCTATAAAAAGAAAGATAAATTTAATGCCTTGTTTAGACATTCAATCCTTTGTGAAGAATTCAAAAAGTTTGAGTTCTTTGTTTTGGATAGTGTAGACAACATTAGTTTGAATGGTGACCTAAACAACATCTTAGAATGTAAGGAAGCATATTGGCAGCTCCTTTTAGGAGCTGATAAGTTCCCTGGATTGAACGACACAATAAATTTAAAATGTTTTTTAAAATATAGATAAAATAATTTTGTGATACAATATACATTATGTGATATATATTAATAGTTAAGAATTGTAAAGCATAGAAACAAGTTTTACTGAAACATGTTTTTATACAAAGAACTTTTATACAAAGAACTTTTTATTGAAGGTTGACACTTGAATATAATGTGTTATATAGAAATGGTAAGACATGGCAATTTAATTTATGACATGTAATTATGAGGTAATTTCCTGTTAAGAGGTATAAAATGAAGCAACAGAGTAAATTAATGGTTTCTGAAGAAGGTCGCATAATAAATTGGTGACTGAAAGCGCTAAAAACTGTTGTGGATTATTTCTCCAAGCTGTTTGGAACAACGTTATCTCTGCTTTTTGGTTTAATTGTAACTAGTACTGTTTGTCCAAGAACAACATATACCACCATCGAACCCATTTGGTTAGTCAAGGTTGCTCTTGATAGATTTCGTAGTCAACTGAATGCCGCAAGATACTACTGGAAAGGCCCATGCAGAAACTCTGTTGTCTGGATGCATTGATTCCAGTGTTCTATTTCCCTAACAGAAGCGATGATCAGCGAGTACTGGCTGTAAACATAGGGGATGTGTAGTCCACCAGTTACCATGACGAATATTCAAATTGATCGAAATAGTAGGTGTGCTATCCACAACCGTCGTGGTATACAAAAAACAGAGGCTAATTTTGCCATATACAAATGATTTCTGCTCTTGTGAGAGCTAAACACTCACTTGGTCACTAAATGATCAACACATGCCATGCCGTACTAAGTTATTAGTAGTGTTAATGCAATACCCATGGTACATATTGATCTTCACCCCTCAACTGGCAACAGAGCTTTCCGTGCCCCCACCACATTATCCATGACAACTGAGACAGACCCAAGAGTACATTAACTGTTTTTATTTATTTTACATGTGTTATCAAGCCCGTGGCTATGTCATACTGCTGTGTACTGACCTATGGACCGCTTACTTGTGTCACTACAAACACTTAAATTAACCAGTCAAACACATTTTCTTGCATGCATGGTCAGTACATTTATTTACATACCAGGACAACTGAGCACCTTAGTTTTTGCAAATATTACAGACTCTCTCAAATAACATATAAATATATCTAGTCCACTGTCACTAAGGTGAACATGGTCAAACCGGTATAACTCTGGCCGCCGAGCATTAATAGCGTTATGGTGAATCACAGATCCTTTGCACAGCTCCATTTGTCGCCACATGAAGCCATTGTGCAGTCTTCTGATTTTATCGATGGCCTTAATGCTATGTGCGCCCTTCCAATCCATCATTTGTATGATGTCTGACCATACGATATGTAGAGTAGGCCACCATGTAAGCAGTCTCCACAAAATTTTCTTAATTTCCACTTTCAGATCCGCAAGGGGACATGTGGTCAGGTCATTTCCTCCCAGATGCAGTACTAGGATATCTGGTTTTTCACCTCTGCCGTTTTTCTCACGCAGGCAGCATAGCAGACCATCGCACTGCAAGCCTCTTTTCCCGACCCACGACACCTGCATTTCGGACTCACTTTGCCACAAATTTTTGGATCCTATTTCTACAGCTCTTCTCGCTGACCAGTGCACGTAGGAATGGCCACATATCCACACCTGGATAGGTCTCTGAGGGACACCTAAACCAACACAGATCATGGTGTTATCAACCCACTACTGTGACCATTACAGTATGAGCATTCAAAAAGAGAAAGCAGCTCAACTCAATACAATACTGACCTTCCATCTGCATGCCTTGCTGCACTGTGCATGTATCAGTACAACACTGACCTTCCATCTGCATGCCTTGCTGCACTGTGCATGTATCAGTACAACACTGACCTTCCATCTGCATGCCTTGCTGCACTGTGCATGTATCTGGTTCCATCACACCTTCCATCTGCATGCCTTGCTGCACTGTGCATGTATCTGGTTCCATCACACCTTCCATCTGCATGCCTTGCTGCACTGTGCATGTATCAGTACAACACTGACCTTCCATCTGCATGCCTTGCTGCACTGTGCATGTATCAGTACAACACTGACCTTCCATCTGCATGCCTTGCTGCACTGTGCATGTATCTGGTTCCATCACACCTTCCATCTGCATGCCTTGCTGCACTGTGCATGTATCTGGTTCCATCACACCTTCCATCTGCATGCCTTGCTGCACTGTGCATGTATCTGGTTCCATCACAGTACCCACACTGAAAGAATTGAAAATAATACTGTTACAAAGCGTTCTTCATTTATGTCCCTGACAAATGATGTCAGTCTTATAGTGGCACACCGCTTTCTCAGCACAAAAACGCAGTCTCTTAATTTACAGTTAATACAAGCTACCTTCCTACACATGAAAATCATTAGCTGTTGGCAGCCAGGGTTGAAAGGGAATATTAGAAACCCACAAACCAGCATCAGGCAAAGTCTGTAGTTATACACTGCCCACAGTAGTAAGAATCTGGCTATGTGTCCAAAAAACTATTATCAACAGTAGATGGGTCATGGCCAGGTGTCAAAAGCATGTGTACGCTACAGGCAAAACACTATCTACGCTCACAAAGTCAGTCAATGAGATATGATTCCATATGTATGCAGTCACCTTTTTACAACTCATCCCTTATCATGCCTGCCTACTGCATAGTTCGAGAAGGTGACATGTTGTCAAAGTAAAATGACATATGTCACATCAGCATGCACATTAACACATGCAGGTATGTGTTTCTGATAATGTGTACACACATACTATGTGGAGGCCATGTAATTCAGGACATACACACGTTTGTACTGCTAGAATAGGAAATATTGTTGTGACATATTTTTCAGTACAGGAGTTATCATAAAGAATTATGACCACCTGTAAAAAAACAGACATCTTGTGAGCAACATGATGTGGTACTGGACCCTCAAAGACATATGCATGTGGTGGTGTAGCACGGAAGCAATTTTAGAGATAGAGCACAAACAATTACGCAGACTGTATTTTTGCCAAGTCAATCTGGCATTTTTATAGATTATTAATTTTTCTCCAGCTACAGCAGTCATCCGTCATGTAATAACCCCCCTTCCACCATAGGTTGGCGAAAGCATATGTACCAACAATCATAACCCCCAAAGTGACAATTGCTAAAGCTACTGACCAAATACACTATTTGAAATGTTTTACAGGGGGCAAGT
The DNA here is from genome assembly GCF_019279795.1 of Protopterus annectens. Taxonomy (NCBI): domain Eukaryota; kingdom Metazoa; phylum Chordata; order Ceratodontiformes; family Protopteridae; genus Protopterus; species Protopterus annectens. Next base: position 54,712,558 of record NC_056749.1, read on the forward strand.
CTGCAACACACTACTAAGTGGGGGGCCATCACAGCCCATCAATTAATATGTACCATATCCATCATTGCAGCAAGTGGAATGTGAAATTCCTAAGCACACATCTAGAATACTGGGATACAACCAAAAATACCGTCACACTCGGGAGAGGCAACTTCCCCTCATCTACCAATACCCGTAAATGTTGAGCAAGTGAATTACTAAATTCGAATGTCCTGGAAAAAATCATTGCTACCCCAACTACAGGTAGCAACATTGTTGCCGTTTCATTATCAACAGGGGCGACCCTTGCTGTACAGGAATAGTCAACTCTTGCCTAGTCTAATTTGACCACACACCCTTGAACCTATGAACCTGTCAACCGTATACATCTTGCTTCTTTTTCACCTCACTTATTCTTCACTATTACTATTGCGCTATATAGGCCTTTCCACAAACATTGTAGATACATACACACACTGACATACACACACATACATACACATTTATTACAGTAAGCACTTTGAAAATGCACACATACTGATATACACACAAGTATGGGATACATACATAAATGCCCATTAGTCAGCATACCCAAACAGAGGCAGTTAGAAAAAAATATCAAACATATTTCTTGACAGGCATATCTTGTAACATATTACATATGGTACTTGTGTTACAAGTACCATATATGTAAATATGTGTAGCTGTCTCTCTCTGGTTCTCTTTCTCTCTGTCTAAATGTAGGTGGCGGTGCTCGGATAGAATAAAAAAACATTTAGATGCTTTGAAGTTTAAACCTGTCCTTAAATTTTTGGACACATTCAACCCTTTTTAAAGGCAAGACACAACTATCACCACCACATGAATCATAAAGGATCGGGTACCACAAAGCCATTTAGGAAGGTGAGAGAGGTCTATCATGTCTAAATAGTCACCTTTAGACAGACAACAAAAGAGCCAAGATTACTCAAAATCGGACTGACTAGCAGAGAGAGACAATTATGAAGCCAAGCTGCCCCACAAAGGTTTGAATACCAGGATGTCAGTTAGGAGGGTGAGAGAAGTCTTTCATGTGTAAATACTCGACTGGAGACAGAAAACTATAAATAAAGGAGGAACATTTTACTATTGTTCACTTCAAACCACTCAACACAGTAGGGGTTAAAGGAGAGCTAACACCTCTGGAAAGTCTTGCATTTGCAGCTCAGCTAAATGATAATATGTAGAAAATGCTTGATAAGCTGCTTAATGGGTTTTGAAAAGTCCTTCACAGCAGGAAATTACAGCAAAGTCAATAGGATGCCTATGTGTCTGTAGACAGTGGCCTAGCAGGTGTCCATCACTGAAGCTTGAGACTAAATGGCATTTAAAATTCTTTAAATAATGATATGCATGAGAAAAGGTAAATCCCAGTAACAGCAGGGGTTGAAGGAGAGGTAACACCTCAGGAGAATCATTGATATGCAGCTTAGGGATAAATGGTAATGTGTAGTAAAAGCTTTCTAAGTAGAAAAAAACCTTTTTGAATAGTATTTCACAGCAAGTCCAAAAGATGCCTGTGTCTGCAGACTGTGACTCCTTTTATTACTCAAACCCTGCCGCAATACACCTAACAAGCATCTCCAACCTTTCTCATTCTATCTGCAGACAGCATCGCCTTCCCCATATCTGTACTTATAAAGAGATCCTTGCAAGAATTATATGTCTTTTCCATGGGGCGTTTTGCCCTCAACATCACCCTAAACACAGGTGGAACTAATACTGACACCAGAAACTCAGGGCCAATCATCATCCTTACTCCTCCGCCTCATAATGTACTGTCCAACTTAAAAATCAGAAATAAGTACAGCCTATTGCAACCTCTATTATAGGTATTTAACATGAATGTTGCAACAGGCTATATCCCCGAGTGCTGGAGAACAGCCAGCATGATGCCCATACAGAAGGATGGGTTCCAAACACGAACCACAGATATTACAGACCCATCAGTCTAAGCAGCCTTGCTTATCAAGCCATGGAATGTCTCACATCGGACATCATAAATCTACACTATGATAATCAATTAACATGAGCCACAACAATTTGGTTAAGTTACCGGTAGGTTTTGCCTTCTTAGTGCTATAACTTCCTCGGTGAAAGCCTGAATACAACTGCTCAGATGGCTTAACTCATGCTAGACAAAGTAATTCAATTGACAACATACTTCCAACAAGTTGGACCAAAAACCCAGCTATCTGCAAGAGAAACTCTGCAGGCTTTGGGGTTCATGGCAACTTGCATTCTACTAATTCCATATGCGTGTCTGCATCTGAGGAAACTTCAATGGTACATAAAAACCTTATGGAGTCAACATTGTCACAGCCTGGAAACAATGATTCCTTTCATTCCCTGCTTGCAGCAAGAGTTCCTTTGGTGGGCAGACGCATGTCACAAAAACAAGGGACTGTCATTCATTCTACCCCATGCCACCCAAACCTTAACATAAGACGCATCAGACTATGCTTGGGGGGCCCATCTGGCCGTGAGATACATTCAGGGCAAATGGAGCCCAAACCAATTGCATCTACATATCAACCTAGAAACAAATGATAGCTGTACAAAATGCTCTGACAGCCTTCAAGGACTTCCTTCATCCAGGACAAATACTGATAAAGACAGAAAAGAATACCATTATGTGGTACATAAGCAAGCAGGGGGTACCCACTTCTCCCCCCTTTGCAGACCAGCCATGGCCTTGTGGAACACAACCTTCACTTAACAACTACATGTTCATGATCAATTCCTGCCAAGAAAGGCAAAAACTCTGGCAGACAACAGAAGCAGAAATCTTATGGACATGCACGTATGGAAACTGGAACCCAAAGTCTTCATCATGTTAACACAAAAATGGTAGAGACCAGACATACATCTATTTTCCTCTCACCTAAACTATCATATGGAAAAATTCTGCACAAGAACTCATCACAAAAAAGCATGGAAAGTGGATGCTCTCTCCTTCAGCTAGAATAAACAATCTATGCCTTTCTCCCTCTGCCTCTACTCTCCAAGGTCTGACTAAAAGTCAGACAGGAAAAACAAGAAATGATTCTGATTGCTCCACTCGCCTTGCCTACAATGGTACCCGCGTCTAAGGAGTATGTCACACAATCCTCCATGGTACTTGCCTCAAATAGCTCACCTACTGTCTCAGCTGAAGTATCAAACTCTGCACACTCAGCTCCAAACTCTGAATTTTGCAGCATGGCTAATCAACTAATTTCAACAATCACATGTCACACTAAACCTGTGATGGACGTCATTTTGGAGGCGAGCAGGCCTAGTGTTATTGCAATCTTAAATTGATAAATGGAAGATATTTGGTGCTTGGAACCAAGCACAAGGAATAGACTCCCCAAAGCCCAATATTGCACATCTAATCAGATCAAAATCAAAAAGCGCATCTAATCAAAAAGCACATCTAATTTGTAAGGAGCCATCAAGATTTGAAAAAAATATTTTCTTTTAGAAATGGTCTTTTTTATTGGCAAGATGCAACACACTAGTATTTAAAAATAATTATTATTTTCCTAAATAACTCATTTGAATTTATGACAAAGTTACATTTAGAGGTGCTGCATTTCTCATCAAATTAATTTTATTTTTCTGAGTTTATTCAGCTGCATCTTACAGTGTCTGGCATGCATACAGTGTGGATGTGGCCATATGCATGGTTTGAGGATCCAAATACAACGTGTAATGCATGTCTTTTTAGCTGTTAAATAATCCAAACAAACCTAAATATCTACAGCACTGAGTTATCAACAATTGGTACAGTTGATATGTTGTTATGCTGTCATGGCTGTGCAGGAAGTACATTATCTTTCATTTCTAAATACCTCGGGCAGGCACACTCCATGCTGAACTAACATCAGCAGAAAATGCCATACATATCCTGCAAACCAGCAGGTCCGCCAATTATTCATACTGTTACTGAAACTTGTAATCATTAGTGGTGTACTTTAGCAGCACTAGATATTGTGATGCTTGTACAGGCAAATATTTCCAGCACAACATGCATAACATATCTGTACCATGTAGTGGACAATACGTATACATTTTGTCACAGATATGCTTCTCTGAAGCACAGCTATTCCTAGACATCAGCAGAATATAATCTCATTAGCAAAATATAAGGAGAAAAGTAGTACTTGTCTGTGACACTTACGTCTGACCTGCCATAATAGCTGCCAAAGCATTGTGCAAGGAGGTACTGCAGTAGCAGTGTTTTAGCAGCTTAAAACACTGTGTAGCAGCAATGCCACAAGATAGATCTCAGAGGAGGTGCACCGTGTTTAATAGTATTGTGGTAAGGTGTATGTGTGTCACCACATCTATTCCCTCCACTTTCGTCTCATTACCTTTATCTGCCGTTTGCATCTTCTCCACCCACCATCACTCACTCCTTTCTTTGTTTTACTCTAAATTTTTATCTTATCTTACTATGTCCTAGATTTTAAACTAGTTTTTATAATAACAAACATTCTTATGTAAAACCTTCCTCATTACCTACATGAAAACATTTTTGGTACTTACTTTCCTCAATTGCTTAGAGAAAAACAGCTTGTGTACTCACTTTTCACTCTTTTGTAGAGGAAAATATTTCTGCTGTTCAGGCATGTCCAACGGTCAGCTCCCAGTGTTGTCTCCTGTCTATCTGATGAATCTGGGCATCTTGGGGAAATGCAGAAATTGCACCTGTCACCCCTGGGATTACAGATACTGGCTAAGGTTCTTGCCGCCCCTATAGTGCCTTTTTTAGACAAGGTTCAAATGACAAATTCACCACCATAACAGGAACAGGCAGGTAAAAACTGAGGGTGAAGCTACTCAATGCTAGAAGTCTAAATCTCAAAAATCACTCACTCGAGGCACTCCTATAAATGGAAAACAATTCTATCTGTGCAGTGACTGAGACCTGGTTCAAGGCTCCATTGAACACACCGGCACTATCGGGCGATAGCTCATACCATGCTTTACGGCCATGTAACCTGGACCCGAACACCTAAGGCAGAGGGGTGTCCTTATTCATTAAGGATATCCACACCTCCAGGCTAGTTGCTCAGCATAATGCAGTTGAGGTTATCCAAGTGCCACTAAGTCTGGGCAAAACTGAAATCCAAATTGTAGCTTGCTACAGATCACCCACCATGACCCAGGATTCCGACTCCTCTTTTCTTGATGTACTGGAAAATATTAGAGTTGAACCAAACACCCTAATAATGGGCGATTTCAACTACACCACCATTAACTGGGAAAACTAGTCACGTACCAACTCATTCGCTCAACGCTTTCTGGAATTCATAAACTCCAATGCCCTGGATGAACTTATCCACACCCCTACCATGGGCAACAATATCCTGGATCTAGTCATTAGCAGTAGGAGTGACCGGTGTGGCACACCTGAAGCCAACGCCTCATTGGTCCACTCCGACCATAAGCTAATTACCCTAGATATCCACATCCTGCCTCCACCCTCCATTAAGGAAACCATACTAAAAAATTTCTCCAAAGACAACAACATGCTTCTTAAGACAGAAGTGGTGAACTTCATGACACCCATGCAGATGGACAATACAGATACGACTAGTGAATCTTACACAATTGCACTTTATAAGCACATACATGAGTGCACGGATTGTGCTATCCCAAACAGAACCAAGACGCTATCCTCCAAAAAAAGAGAAGCCAATCTGGTGGTCCCCTGCCATAAACAAACTGTACAACAGAAGGAATAAACTCTTGCAAAAGAGAGTAAATTCCCAGGAGTGGAGGAGCCCCCTGGTCAGCCTCAATAAGAAGCTGCGATCCCTGATAAATCCTCCAAAGCTAGTTACGAAAACAAAATCGCCACTGATTCTAAAGACAACCACCAAGCATTCTATAGCTATGTCAAGAATGTCAGTGGCAACACTCATATCTGCTCTGAGTTACAGCACAATGACACTAAATATACAGACACTACTGATATTGCCAAAATCCAGGACGATAGGTTGAGTGCTAACTTTACCCTTCGCACCACCTAAATAGCCTATCTATATACTGTAAGAATGCAAAAATAACTGGCCTCAAACAGATGCCCCACGCAGACCCTCCAAAAAATCCAGCTTTACTCCATCGTATATCGCCTACTCAGAGGTGATCTCTGCCTAACAAACAAAGCTATGTCAAACCCAGAGCTGTTGGACATGCTCCACTTAAAAAATTCCTTATGCCTCCGAGCTACATGCTTTAGGGACCTAAACCTTGTCAACACATTAAACAGAACATGCCGGAGGGATAGATTCCTGTCCCTGAAAGTTCCCACACACTGGAATAAACTACCTGTCTGTATCAAACAAACATCCTCAGTAGCACTCTTCAAGAAAAATCTTGATGACTGGATGGGAAATAGGAAATTAAGCCCAGTGATCACCTCTGTGGCTCTGCTCGACAATGCCACAGGAAAATAATTGTCTTGGGTGGCAAAAGCCAGGGTACCTTTTTGGTTGTGCTTGTATAGGACCCAGTGCCAATAGCCTAGTACCTACCTATTAACCTAAATTCCTGTATTGAGGGGTTACAGTGATTGTACAGAAGTAGCTAAAACTACAACATTATCGCAAAGCACAACACTCTAAAACTTGGCCCTCAAAGACATATGCATGTGATGTTGTCGCTTGGAAGCAATTTTAGAGATAGTTTTACATCTATAATGCTGACAGCTTTTTAATAAGTGAATTTGAAATTTCTCTAGATTATTAATTTTGCAACAGCAGTCATCCCTCTTGTAATAACCCCCCGCCCCCTGCCACCACTGGTGGACAAAAACATATTTGCGGTAATTCCTAAATTACAATGGCCTGGATAAACTGTTTCCTACCCCCACTAGAGGTAGGAACATCTTCACCGCGTCATTATCAACAGGGGTGACCCTTGCTCTACAGCAATAGTTTACTCCGGCCTGGTCAGATCCAGCCACACACCCTTGACCCTATGAACCTATGAAGTGTGCACATCTTGCTACTTTTAATCCTCACATATTCTTCACTAATATTATTGTGGTAAATATCCATTTCCACTAAAATTGTACATACATACACTGACATACACACACATACATATATAATTATTACACTAAGCAACTTTAAAATACATAAATACTGATATACACCCAAGTATTGGATATGTACATACATGATCATAAATAATCAGACCCAAACAGAGTCTACTAGAACAAAATTTCAGGCGTATATCTTGACCAGCATATCTTGAAACGTATTACATATGGTACTTGTGCTAAAAGTAAGGTATATCTAAATATGTGTTGCTGGCTCTCTCTCTCTCTTTCTCTCTCTCTATGGGGGTGGTGGTGCTCTGATAGAAAAAAAAAGCATTTCCATGCATTGAAGTTAAAACCTGTCATTAAATGTTTTGACACATTCACCCCTTTTTACAGCCGAGACACAAAACTATCAACCCCAAGTGAATCAAAAAGGACTGAGTACCACAAAGCCAATTAGGAAGGTGAGAGAGGTCTTTCTTGTGTAAATACCTGTACGCAGACAACAACAGAGCCAAGATTACTCTGAATAGGACTGAATAGCAGAGACAGACAATTTTGTAGCCAAGCTGACTCCCAAAAGGTTGAATACCAGGATAGCAGTTAGGAGGATGAGAGAAGTCTTTCATGTGGAAATACTCGACTGGAGATAGAAAACTGTAAAGAAAGGAGTATTATTTTGCTATTGTTCACTTCAAATCACAACACAGTAGGGGTTAAAGGAGAGCTAACACCTCATGAAAGTCTTACATTTGCAGCTTTGTGCAATGGTAATATGTAGAAAATGCTTGATAAGCTGCTTAATGGGTTTTGAAAATTCTTTCACAGCAGGAAATTACAGACAAGTCAAGAGGATGCCTATGTGTCTGTAGACAGTGGCCTAGCAGGTGTCCATCACTGAAGCTTGAGACTAAATGGCATTTGAAGTTCTTTAATGATATGCATGATAAAAGGTAAATTGCAGTAACAACAGAAGGGGTTGAAGGAGAGGTAACACCTCTTCAGAATTTTGCATATGCAGCATAGGGATAAATGGTAATGTGTAGTAAACGCTTTCTAAGCGGATAAATGATTTTTGAATAGTATTTCACATCAAGACCAGAAAACACCTATGTCTGCAGACTGTGACTCATCCTCCAACTCAAATCCTGCTTCAATACACCTGAATTTTGTAACAGGCTATATGCCTGAGGCCTGGAGGACAGACAGCATGATGCCCATACATAAAGGGGGGGGGGATCCAACCACCAACCCCACATATTACAGACCCATGAGTCTAAGCAGCCTTGCTCATAAAGCCTTGGAATGGATAATTATGACCTCATAAATCTAGACATTGATAATCAATTAACTATACCCACAACAATTTGATTATGTTACAGGTAGGTTTTGCCTTTTTAATCTTATCTTAAGGTGGTGGTGTCTCCATATTCATAAAGGATATGCACACCTCCAGACTAGTAGCCCAGCATAACGCATGTGAAATACTTCTGGTAGAACTAACATTGAGTAACATGGCAATTCAACTTGTAGCCTGCTATAGGTCCCCAACCATGCCCCAAGACTCTCATTCCATGTCCCTAAGCAACCTTTGAAACTATTACAGTGCAACCCAACACTCTCATACCAGGTGTCTCCAACTACACCTCCAGCAACAAGGAAAAACAGTCATGTAACAAAAAAGTTGCCCATCACTTCATGGAATCCATCAATTCCAATGGCCTGGACCAGCTCATTCTTTGAGAGCCCTCCTCAAAATTTCTAATGCCACCTATGAAGGCAGAATTGCGGCAGACACTAAAAGCAACCACAAAGCCTTCTATAGTTGTATCAAAAATCTCCATGGCAAAACCAGATTTGCCGTGAGTTACTGCACAATGGTACCTCCTATACTGAGTCAACACATAATGCCAACATGTTGAAAATGCGGAAAAAGACCACGGACTCCTTGTACCAGCAAGCAACCACAAACGTAATCTTAACGCAACTTTTATTAATTAAAAGCGTTTTCGCCACACAACAGTGTGGCTTCTTCAGAGAACAAATGTAATCACAAAATGAAAAAATGCACACCTCTTTTTAAATTGCTGAGAAGGGAAATGACATCACAGAAAGTGAGAGAGCTCAATAAGCTCGTACAATAGTAATACACATTTTTTGAAGGGTAATCAACTAATTAGACATACTCCAGCCTAAGTATTTACAACCTCAAGAATAATAGAAATAAAATAAAAACAAGAACTGAAAAGTAGTGTATCAAAACAGCTATAAAACAAGCTACTTAATAAAAAATTTTTTTTTGTTTATCCCTGTTAAAAAGCATAACCTAAAACAAAACACCACAGGTTAGTTAAAAAAGTTCCAGTGATAAAAAAGGAAACACATTAAATTCAAAATAAAATAATGTAAACAAAAATAATGAAAATTGTTTTACTATAAGACAGTGTATAATGAGTGCACGTGCTCTACCGCAAATAGCTCCTCATTCTAAGTACTGCAGAAATGTTGCAGTTTTCGTTTAAACCTGGATGGCAAAATGCGTCCATGCGTAATTGCCACTCAAGTTCCCTTAGTTCTAAGAGCAATGATATGGGGCCCCCCCGGATATTACTGCTAACTTGATCGATAGCCATAAATGAAAAAGAATGCCCAGGATGGGTGTCTATGTGTTTTGCTAGTGCATTAACGTCGCTATTTTTCTTAATAGCGTACGTATGCTCATAGACCCGGTCTCGTAGCCTGCGGTCGGTCTTGCCTAGATAGATAGAGTGATAGCCTAGATAGGAGTGAGAGAAGCAAGCCTTTACAGTAATGTTCTCTCCCTGGTGCCTCCGTAGCACTGCTATGAGTGCTGTGCTAGCAAGCAGACGTACATACCTTATGTAAGCTGTGTACATCAGCAAGCAGTCAAGAAAATGGTGCTATGCAATGACACTATTTAAGAAAGTTAAGCAATTTTGTTTCTTAAATAATGTAATTGGTTAATAGCAATAACCCGTGACTTTGTTGCGGTTCTCACAGAACTCACTCTCAGGTGGCTTTTGGACTTCGCTGTTATGATCAAACTGAACCGACCATGTATAAATACTGTGACACCTACATCCAGTCATGAGTAATTGCTGAAGTAATACAGTTATCAGTGTTTGGTGTCTGCAGCAAGTACAACAGCGATACAGTGACACATGTCAATGCAACCAGTGGTAGTTCCCTGGGACAGATGACTGCCCGAGGAATTCAGTACTGCATTTTTGGCATTTAGTTTCATTCCATGAATTTGCCACCAGTTATTTCTTAGCTTGCATTTATTACTTTTATTATTAATTCTTTTTTTAATATGATTTACTACTTCCTCTTCAACAATTATTACCTTGCCTGTGACTATCACAGTTTAACAGACAATCATTTTCCTAAAGCCTACCTTCAGGATATTTAACAAGTTAGTATTTCTGTTTCTGTTAAGCATACTTGATTTCCTTACACTTTCTGTTGCCTAAATGATTTCAGTACATCAATTACAGTCCTTTTCATAAACAAGCTTCACCCTTCATTTTCCAGATAGCAGTTTTTGGCTTGCCAATCTGCATGAAATAAGTTGATGAAAACACAGAAATCTAATGTTTTCACTCTCACAATACCCTTTTCAACTAGCATAATAAGCTAGTTTAGCTTCAAATGAAAACTCCATTTAATGAGGCAGTTCAATATCTTGTTTGTATGACAGTGACAACTTTGTAGCACTTTATCCTCATTATTTTAATTCCCCAAGCAGTTTTATTTTCCATATTTTGCCTTAGTAAGCGGTGTAACATCTGCATAATTGGTAATCACTGAAAAATTTATATTTCCTAAAAGCATGACTTTAAACAACATCTGTATATTTTTTTCATTTTATATATTTTTTTCCAAAGTTTTCAATTATGGCTTACATGTGATTTATACTATTTGTATCATTCACTATCTATTTTGGTAGCATTTGCAAAGAGATATAACAGTAAAGCAACACATTTGGCCATGCTAGAAGTAAGCAGCATAATACTGGCTCAAAAAGAAACCCCTGTGGGAGTTCATTTGTTGTCTTCTTCCTGTGATATGCAAATATTTACTAGCCTTGTCTGTTTTGTCACAAGGATTTCTTTAGTTATGTTAGGAACCTGGGTGGGAATTCCCAGATATGCTCAGAATTAATCCAAAATGATAAAACGTACACCGAACCCACAGACATTGCCAACATCCTAGCCGACCGGTTCAGCACAAACTACTCCCCCCTCCACACCAAAAGGGCAAATATGTATCCCAGCAGAGTGCTGCCACCTTGACATCTCAGATGCTCAGGTAAGAGACACCCTCTCCAAAGTAAAAAACACAGCATCAATGGGACCAGACGGTGTCCCAGGCTGCATCCTACATGAACTCCAAGAAGAGCTAAACCCAAACATAAAATGACGTTCAATCTCAGCCTTATTACAGGATATGTACCCAAAGAGTGGCGTACAGCAACAGTGGTCCCGCTCCACAAAGGTGGTGCCTCAACAGACCCTGGAAACTATCGCCCCATAAGCCTGACTAGCTTGGTCTGCAAAGCTATGGAAAGGATTATCATGGACCTCATAAATAAAGTTATTGGGGACCTACAGACACTGGATCCTACCCAGTTCGGCTTTGTTAAGGGCAGATCCGGCCTCTTAAACCTGGTCAACTTCTTTGAAACAGTCACCAAGGCCATTGACGAAGGGAAGGTGGTCCACACAGCCTACCTGGACCTCACAAAAGCCTTCAATACAATACCCCACTCTGGCATTATAGATAAGCTCACCAGCTTAACTTTAAACACCTATGTCACTAGATGGGTTGCAAACTGGCTCAAGGACAGAACCCACATGGTTAGAATTGCAGGAGACATACAGAATCCAAACCAGTTACAAGTGGCATCCCACAAGGCTCAGTCCTGGGACCTCTCTTGTTCGGTATATATTTCTTGGAGGTACAGGCCAACACGGAAGGACTGTGGCTGACCAAGTTTGCAGATGACTGCAAACTGGGCGCCATAATCAACTCTCCAGCCGACACAAGCATCCTCCAAAAGGGCCTCATAGAAACAGACAACTGGTGCCAGAGTCATGGCCTCAAGCTAAATGCCAAAAAGTGTATAGTCATCCCCATTGGCAAAAACAAAGTGCCCAAAAATTACCACATAGGTGGTACTCCATTAAGTACAGAAGAAGTAATTAGGGACCTGGGAACCCAAGTTGATAGCAATCTCTCATTTGACAACCACAGGGCCAAAGTGGTTACAAAAATATTTTATATAGCCCACCTAATCATGAAGGGATTCACATCTAGATTAGGAGAGGTCATCGTGCCTCTTTACTCATCCCTCATCAGGCCTGTAATTGAGTACAATGCCCCTTTTGGGATGTACCTTACCAAACACCTGCAGCAATTGGAAAGACCCCAAAAGTACCTCACCAAGAGGATCAAAGGGCTGAAACAGATGCCATATGCTGCCTGGTTAAAGAAACTCCAGCTCTACTCAGTGGCATACCGCCTGCTCAGAGGCGACCTGTGATAGACATATAAAGCCATGTCCAACCCGGAATTAAGGGACATGCTGCACCTCAAAAAATCCAAATCCCATCAAGCTACACACTCGAGAGACTTGAACCTCAGCATTGAAATAAATAGGACATGCTGGAGGGACAGAGTCATAACCCAGAGGCTCCCTTCACTCTGGAATAAAATCACAGTCCAGGTTAGGCAGAGTCCCTCATTGAGTGGATGGGAGATCGTATGTTTACCCCGGGTATCACTTCTGTGTCACTGTTAGACAGAGGCACAGTATACTAACCTAGAAAAAGGGCATAGAAAAATAAATTTAAAATGGGTGGCGAAAGCCAAACATACTCTGGCTAGGCTTATAAATGCCCTAGGGCAGATAGCCTAGTATGAACCTATGAACCTATGCTGACTTGAAAAAGAAAGGACTGCCAAGGACATAATGACAATGAATATGGCACACTTTGCTGTAAAGGGAGTTGGTGTGCTATGAGAAGAAAACAGTTCTAATTAGTGTATTCGACTACAAATAAAATAAGAGGATTAGACATTCACAAAGTATTAAATAAGCTAGTGCTGCTCACTTATGACAGCAGTTTTGGCATTAATACACAGTTGCAATAATCCCAGTCGGTGATATGTGGATACTCTTGCATGTTTATAGCTCTCTTCTTGCAGCTGCCTTACACATCTGTACACAAGTTGTACAATGATCTTTTTCACATGATTACAGCCTATGTGCTCCCTAGTAAATTGCAAATATCTCCTTTGTCTTATCAGTCAAAGATGCACAATCGTGATTACCAAGAGCTTTGCGCGTGCATCTTTTATAACATGAAAAAATAAACAGTGGCAAAAAAAATTCACAAGATATTCCATTTTATTGGAATGGCAATACTTGTTTGATCCCCTTTATCCAAGTGAATGTGTGCTAAACACAGGAGTCTAGAGTAACTGGAAAGTGTTTGTGTTGTCTATCACAACACCAGGCCAGCATTAGTAAAAATAAGCACTTTCAGTCTTTTTAACAAACTTCTTTTAAAGAAGTTCTAATATATTGTCAATTTAATAATGGTTGATGTACAGCCCTCTGCTCTGCCGTTTACTGGCAGCACCAATTCCCCTCAACAAGAACTGAAATGGGTAAAAAAAATAAATAGACAGACTGTACAGTAATAAGCCAATGGGCTTATTATTGTATGATGTACTCTTTGATGTACAATGCCCTGCTCCGGAAAAGGCAAAAAAAAAAAAAAAAGAAGAAAAAAAAGAAAATACGGACTCCACAGTTGCTAAGCCGATCGCTGCAATGGTAGCGACCGGCTAGATGTGCAACCCTCTGCTCTGCAGCACCAATTCCCTTCAGCAAGAACAAAAATGGCTAAAAAAAAAAAAAAACAGACTATGCAGTAATAAGTCGATTGGCTTATTAATGTTTGATGTACTCTTTGATGTGCAAAGCTCTGCTCCGGGAAAGGCAAAAAAAAAGAAGAAAAAACGGACTCCACAGTTACTAAGCCGATCGCTGCAATGGTAGCGACCGGCTTGCTACAGTTAGATGCACAGCCCTCTGCTCTGCCCTAGCACCAACTCCCCCCTGCAAAAACAAAAGGACTAAAAAAAAAAAAGACAGACTCCACAGTAATAAGCCGATCGATACAATGTAAGCGATCGGCTTATTACAGTTAGCTGTACAGCCCTCTGCTCTGCCCCAGCACTAACTCCCCTCAGCAAGAACAAAAGTAAAAAAAAACAGACTCCACAGTAATAAGCCGATCGATACAATGTAATCGATCGACTTATTACAGTTAGCTGTAAAGCCCTCTGCTCTGCCCTAGCACTAACTCCCCTCAGATTGAACCAAATGACAAAAAAAAAAAAAAAAAAAAACGGACTCCACAGTAATAAGCCGATCGATACAATGTAATCGATCGGCTTATTACAGTTGGCTGTACAGCCCTCTGCTCTGCCCTAGCACTAACTCCCCTCAGCAAGAACAAAAGTAAAAAAAAACAGACTCCACAGTAATAAGCCGATCGATACAATGTAATCGATCGGCTTATTGCAGTTAGCTGTAAAGCCTTCTGCTCTGCCCTAGCACTAACTCCCCTCAGATTGAACCAAATGACAAAAAAAAACGGACTCCACAGTAATAAGCCGATCGATACAATGTATCGCCCATTCGACATGGCTGTACAGCCCTCTGCTCTGCCCTAGCACTAACTCCCTCAGCAAGAACAAAAGTAAAAAACAGACTCCACAGTAATAAGCCGATCGATACAATGTAATCGATCGACATTACAGTGGCTGTACAGCCCTCTGCTCTGCCCTAGCACCAACTCCCTCTGCAAAAACCAAAGGACTAAAAAAAAAACCAGACTCCACAGTAATAAGCCGATCGATACAATGTAATCGATCGGCTTATTACAGTTAGCTGTACAGCCCTCTGCTCTGCCCTAGCACTAACTCCCCTCAGATTGAACCAAATGACAAAAAAAAAAAACAAAAAAAAACGCACTCCACAGTAATAAGCCGATCGATACAATGTAATCGATCGGCTTATTACAGTTGGCTGTACAGCCCTCTGCTCTGCCCTAGCACTAACTCCCCTCAGCAAGAACAAAAGTAAAAAAAAACGGACTCCACAGTAATAAGCCGATCGATACAATGTAAGCGATCGGCTTATTACAGTTGGCTGTACAGCCCTCTGCTCTGCCCTAGCACTAACTCCCCTCAGCAAGAACAAAAGTAAAAAAAAACAGACTCCACAGTAATAAGCCGATCGATACAATGTAATCGATCGGCTTATTACAGTTGGCTGTACAGCCCTCTGCTCTGCCCTAGCACCAACTCCCCTCTGCAAAAACCAAAGGACTAAAAAAAAAAAACAGACTCCACAGTAATAAGCCGATCGATACAATGTAATCGATCGGCTTATTACAGTTAGCTGTACAGCCCTCTGCTCTGCCCTAGCACTAACTCCTCTCTGCAAGAACCAAAGAAAAAAAATGAATCCACAGTAATAAGCCGATCGATACTATGTAAGCGATCGGCTTATTACAGTTAGTCTAAATCTCCTTGCTACATCAATTTCAATGGGACAAAAAAACAAATTATAAAGTGTGTTACTGGCACCCTTACTCGATAGCTAGATACATGACACACACACATCTTTTCACACTCACAGACACGCAGACATTCTGCTTTCACACACACACACACACACACACACACACACACACACACACACACACACACACACACACACACACACACACACACACACACACACACACACACACACACACTTCATTATCTCATGCATCGCTAACTCAATAACATGCATTCACAAAAACACACACAATGGTTTCAGGGACACAACCTTCTCTGCATGCACACAGACATACATACTGCATTCACTCGCACACATGCAGACAGAAATACTTCGCAAACACATACATGCACACACAGCAAGAGGGTAAACTAAGTGGATGACAAAACCTTTAAATAACTAAAAATACTTTGGCAGCAACATCATAACCCAGCAGCAAACAACAAAAGGAAAACTAACTGTTTATAGTTCTGCACAGATACTTACCAAAAGAAATGCAGTATATTATGTATGTGTGAGCTGAACGGACTTTACGATGTTTTTGCACCGGATTGAAACTAGAGAGGCTAATCAGTTCCACAACAAGTTTCACTGTGTAGAGTAGCTGATAAGCGGGCCAGGCAAAATAATGGTGACGTCACAGTGTGGGAGGATCAGGATAAGAGAAGACTACTGATTTGCTTGTGTCGAAGGTACGTCAGGAAAGAAGAGACCAACTAGACCTGAAGGAATGCGATACCAAGGGATGGGGGAGGGGCTTTCCTGCCCTACGCTACAGAAAGGGAGACATGTAGAACTGATGAACTTGTGTTCGTGTTCTGCTAACTGATGAGTGGTGGGATGAGTTTAAAGGGAAAGAAAAAAACTGTGGTTTGAGTTAAATTTAAGTTGAGCCCGGAGTTTTCCTTTAACCATTACGCCACCCTCCCACTCAACCTCATAAATAAGGGTATTTCATCCAAGAACAAGGAGCTCATAACATCCCTGTACTCCTCCATGATCAGACCCATTATTGAGTACAATGCCCGCTTTGGCATGTGCCTTGCCAAGCACATTCAGCAGTTGAAGAGACCACAGAGGTTCCTGACCAGGAAAATCCAGGGTCTCAAACACCTATCCTATACAGATAGGCTAAAAGCTCTGTCCTTCTACTCAGCCTCATAGAGATTGTTCAGAGGTGACCTGTGTCTGGCATACAAGGCCATCTCAGACCCAGCCTTGATGGAGTTGCTGCATATCTGTAAGTCAAACTCGACTCGTGCAGCCTGCATGCATGGCCTCAACCTGGTCTGTGACATTAATAGAACTTGCTGACGGGATAGATTTGTGTCCTAAGACTCCCCCATCTGTGAAATAGACTCCCTCTCCATGTCAAGCACAGTACCTCTCTAGCCCTCTTTAAGAGGAACCTGGATGACTGGATGGAAAACAGAAACTACACCCCTGGGATCCCACCTGTGTCCCTGCTGGACAGGGGAAACAGATGCTGACTTTCTAGGAACATGGGCAAAATTCTTGGCTAGGCTTATAGGGGCCACTGGGCCAATAGCCTAGTATCATCCTATGAACATGTAAGTCATATTGGGTAGTGTGCTCACTGCCAGGGGATGCCATGAGAGCTAGCTCATACAGTAGAGAAGTTCACAGATTGTTCTGTGTTACAGAATAAGATTTTAAATGCCACAAAGAATCATGTGAAGGGGGAGCATCGATAATGCATATTCCATTCCTAGAGAGTATTATGTGTGAGATAATAATAAGACCAGCCATCATGGCTGTAATATGGTAGTAAAAGAAAATAGGAGCCAACATTCAAAGTGAGTACAATGTAAATAGACTATATAGCAAAATAAGGACAGATAACATACCCATTTGCTTACAAAGTCATATGGGTAGCATACTCATTGCCAGGGGACATGATGGAAGCAAGCTTGTAGAGTAGTGAAGTTCACAGATGCCTCTCTGTTAGGGAATACAATTTTAAAGGCCACAAAGAATCATGCGAAGGCGGAGTGGCGATAATGCATATTCCATTCCTAGGATTATTCTGTGTGAGATAATAATAAGCCTAACCATCATGGCTGTATTACTGTAGTAAAGGAAAAAAAAACAACTAGCGAGGAGTGGAGTTCTGTAAACTAATGATAAGGAAACAAGCAAAGCTGTAGCAAGTATTGTATGATGGAGAGTAAAAAAAATGGAGTTCAGAACAAAGTAAAGGTTAAGCTGGAAGAACAGAGATAAGAGAAGTGCTGGAGATGCTGGACAGAAGGGTTAGAAAGGAAGGAAGGAGGGCAGAAGTTGGAATAGAGTTTAATTACAGATAGGAGAAGCTAAAATTGCAAGCAGAATCAGGTTGGGAAGAAAAGTTTGTGTTAGACAATATTGCATGTCAAGCAGTGGATGCTGGATGTTTTATTTAGGTTTCAATATAGGGGCTGGTGAAACTGCAAATAATATCTTACCCTTGGGTGTGTGTACACTAAAAGACATTTACAAATTCATGTAGTTTAAAGCATAGTAACACAGGTAGGGTGAGGAAGCCTAGCCAAGCATACTTTTATTTTTTTTCAATGGAGGGTTGCTGGAAGAGTAGCAGCTGAGTGCAGCAGTCTTTCAAGCAGAAGATGGAGTTTTTTTATGTATGGCTCGGTCTGTCTATGTTGAACAGTAGACTGGGATGAGATAAGCAAAAAACAGAAAAAGTAAAGTAGAGATGGTACAGCAAAGTTACATGTGAATGCAGCAAAGATGGAGACAGAGAAGACTATTTGGCATACACCTGTATAAATTAGCACAGTAGGTTTCAGGTACACAGTCAGCTGTATTTGATTTAACAGCTTTGCTAACCAAGTTTCCACTTTGTCGGTCAATATTGGGGGTAATTCACATACTAGCAGAGAGTTTGTTAGCAAAAAATAACTACATGCTGTAGATATAGGCTTTAAGTACTGGTGTGCAATGCACATTAGTTGCTAAGCATGGGTCAAAATAGGCTCAATAAAAATGGCCATTAAGCAGTCAATGTTAATTCCAAGTTGCAAGGTCAGAAATAAAACAATAGGCCAAACGCAGACACAAAATATTGGTATGTATATGTTTTAAAAATAGCACAGTGTGACATTAACCACTAAATAATGACTACTAATTGAGTTTGAAGGCACTTGGAGGCACATTCACTAAATTAGATATAAGGAGAGAGTAGAGTAGCTGTGTTACTCATATAGGCAGGGCAACTGTGAATTTAGGAGAACTGCGTAAAGAAGGAATTCAAAGTAATCCTATAGCAGTATAAAAACATGTGTGGCAAGAAATATTCTAAGTAGCCAAAAATATTTTACACAGTCCAACACTGCCATAGCTTTGACCATGTCATTGGTGACTACCATTAAACAAACTTGAATTTGAAGCAACTGGAACTTTCATAGCTAACAGCAAGTTAAATATGCATGAACAGCAACATAAGTTTTTGTAGCTAACAGCAAGTTAAACATTGCAAATAATAGCAGTGCAAATTTCATTAACAAGTAGGTCAGCCCACAACAAGCGTTTTACTTAGAAAAGTAAAGTAAAGCATAAGGAGCAAATAGGTAATTATTATTGCTTGTAGTATGCAGTCGCATGCATGAACAAGAAGTCAGTAGCAAATACAATTTACACAGCAGGATGTAACAGTAGTTAAAGCTAGGAAGACATTTGCAAAATAGGATGCAGCATTCAAAGTGAGAGAGTAAAATGTATATAGACCATATAGCAATATAAGAACAGATAACATAACCATTTGCTTACAAAGTCAATAACATAACCATTTGCTTACAAAGTCATATGGGGCAGTATGCTCACTGCCAGGGGATGCCACTGCAGCTAGCTCATACAGTAGAGAAGTTCACAGATGGCTATCTGTTAGGGACTAGGATTTTAAAGGCCACAAAGAATCATGCAAAGGGGGCTGTGGCGATAACACATATTCCATTCCTAGGATTATTGTGTGTGAGATAATAATAATAAGCCCAACCATCACAGCTGTAATCTTCTTCTGGCTTTTCCCAGTTAGGGGTCACCACTGCGGATCACCTGTCCGCTCATGATTGGCAGTGGAGATTTTAAGGTGTGGAGTTGCCACACACACACACACACACACACACACACACACACACCTGGGGCCAATTTTAGAGTGTCCAATCCACCTACAGCATTTCTTTAGGATGTAGGAGGAAACTGGAGCACCCGGAGGAAACCCACGTGACCACAGGGAGGATATGCAGACTCCACACAGAAGGCACCCCAGCCGAGGACCAAACCAGAGAGCCTCTTGCTGTGAGGCAGCAACGCTAACCGCTGCACCACCGTGGCCACCCAACCATCACAGCTGTAATACAGTAGTAAAAGAAAACAGGATGCAACATTCAAAGTGACAGAGAATAAAATGTAAATAGACTATATAGCAATATAAGAACAGATAACATAACCATTTGCTTACAAAGTCATATGGGATAGCACGTGCACTGCCAGGGGACACCACAGGAGCTTGCTCATTGGGTAGAGAAGTTCAGAGATGGCGCTTTGTTAAGGAATAGGAGTTTAAAGGCCGCAAAGAATCATGCAAAGGGGAGCAATGATAATGCATATTCCATTCCTAGGGAGTATTTTTTGTGAGATAATAACAAGCCCAACCATCATGGCTGTATTACTGTAGTAAAAGAAAAGAAAACAGTCAGTGAGGAGTGGAGTTCTGTAAACTAATGATAAGGAAACAAAGTTGTAACAACTATTGTATGGTGGGAGTAAAAAAAAGGAGTTCATAACAAAGTAAAGGTTAAGCTGGAAGAACAGAGATAAGAGAGGTACTGGGGATGCTGGAAAGAAGGGTTAGAAAGGGAGTAGGGAAGGCAGAAGTTAGAGTAGTTTAATTACAGATAGGAGAAGTTAAAACTGCGAGCAAAATCAGGGCTTATAAGTGCAGAGTGAATCACTATTCAGGTTGGGAAGAAAAGAGTTTGTGTTAGGCGATAATATTATGTCAAGTAGTGGATGTTAGATTTTTTATTTAGGTTTTAATATAGGGGCTGGTGAAAGTGTGAATAGTATCTTGCCTTTGGTATTATGCACATTAAAAGATATTTACAAATTCATGTAGTTTAAAGCATAGTAACACAGGTAGGGTGTGGAAGCTTAGCCAAGCATACTTTTATTTTTTTTCAGTGGAGGGTTGTTGGAAGAGTAGTAGCTGGGTACAACAGTCTTTCAATCAGGAGATAGATTTTTTATGTATGGCTCGGTCTGCTTATGTTGAACAGTGGATTGGAATGAGAATAGAAAAAAAACAGAAACAAGTAAAGTGGAAATTGTATAAAAGAGTTACATGTGAATACAGCAAAGACGGAGACAGAAAAGACAGTATTTGGCATACACCTGTAGAAATTAGCACAGTGGGTTTCAGGTACACAGTCAACAGTATTTGATTTAACAAATTTGCTAACAAAGTTTCCACTTTGTCGGACA
Organism: Protopterus annectens; assembly: GCF_019279795.1. Taxonomy (NCBI): domain Eukaryota; kingdom Metazoa; phylum Chordata; order Ceratodontiformes; family Protopteridae; genus Protopterus; species Protopterus annectens. The sequence goes on from NC_056749.1 coordinate 54,733,782, forward strand.
ATATTGGTAGTAATTCACATAGTAGCAGAATCTGTTAAGGAATAGGATTTTAAAGACTACATAGGATGAAGGGAAGCGGGGACGGTGTTACCTCATATTCAATTACTAGAGAGTATTGTGTGTGAGATGATAATAAGCCCAACCGTCACGGCTGTAATACGGTAGTAAAAGAAAAAAAAAACAATCAGTGAGGAGTGGAGTTCTATAAACTAATGGTAAGAGAACCAAGTGAAGCTGTAAGAACTATTGTAAAGGGAGGTGTAAAGTAAAAAGAGTTCAGAACAAAGTAAAGGTTAAGCTGGAAGAAAAGAGATGAGAGGTGCTGGGGATGCTAGACAGATGGGTTAGAGAGGTTGGAAGGAGGAGAGAAGTTGGAGTAAAGTTTGAATACAGATAGGAGAGGTTAAAACTGCAAGGAGAGGTTAAAAACTGCAGAAAGATTCAGGGCTAATAAGTGCAGAGTGAATCACTACACAGGTTGGGAAGAAAAGGGTTTGTGGTAGGCAAGCTAAATTCTCTATCCACCTCCAAACACATAAAAAACTCCCAAATCTCACAAAAAACAGGTTAATAATGATAAGAAAAACTTCTATATACAGGCTGAAATAAACTATTGCAGCAATCCTAAAAAATTGTGGAATACCATTAACAAGGTTCTTCATCCAGGTAGCCCTACTATTCCTAACCCTTGTCCTAACAAGTCTGCACTGGAAACAACATGTCTTACTAGCACATAACGCAAGCACTCGGGTCACTCCACGGCAAGTACAAATATGACACAGTCATTGTCCATGCTGGTGTGAACGACCTGAGACGTACCTCCCTGGACTACATGAAAAGAGACATAGAGGAGCTCTCTGATTATGTAGCCCAGGCAGGTATGACCCTAACCCTGAGCAGTATCCTTCCTTCACCAAGAATGATGCCACAATATAGAGACAAGATGATCAGCTTTAACAATTGGCTTAATGTCTGGTGTCATTCAAAGGGGATCCAGTGTCTGTCTGCCTGGGATGACATGCTTGACAAGCCACGCTGCTCGCAAGGGACGGCTTGCATCTGTCACCCTGGGATTCCGGATATTGGCTAAGGCTCTTGCCACCCCCATAGTGCCTTTTTAGGCAAGGCTCAAATTCTAAACCTACCACCCTAGAAAACAAAAATGGGAAGAAATTGAGGGTAATGCTGCTCAATGCCAGAAGTCTAAATCTCAAAATGCACGCACTCGAGGCCCTTCTCAGTATGGAGAACATCGATGTCTGTGCTGTAACTGAAACCTGGTTCAAGGCTCCTGAGGGCACCCCGCAACTATTGGGTTTTACCCCAAACCTTGCGTTCCGCCCCAAAACCCGGACCACCCCACCAAAGGAGGGGGGGGATCCAAATTCATCAAGGATACTCCCACCCCCAGGTTGGTGGCAACGCATGAAGCTCCGGAAACCATCCAGGTGCAACTAACCATAGGCAAAACTGCTCTACAAATTGTAGCATGCTACAGGCCACCCTCTCAAACTCAGGAACCCCACACAGCCTTCCTGAAGACACTGGAGGGTATAAATGTATCTCCAAACACCATCATATTGGGTGACTTCAACTACCCGAATATAGACTGGGAACATTACTCAAGCCCTAACTTTCTAGCCCAACGGTTCCTGGAGTTCATAAATTCAAATGCCATGGAACAGCTAGTCACTGTTCCACGAGAGGAGAAAATATACTAGATCTCATTGTCACAAACATGGGGACAAAATGCTCCACACCGGAAGTATATCCCTCATTGGTGAGATCTGATCATAAACTAATCTCACTGGAAATCCACATCCCGCCCCCACCCCAAACAAAAAAAACCATAGTGAAGAACTTCTCTAAAGCAAACTTCACACTACTCAAGACTGGTGTGGTATCCTTCAAGGCCCCTGAGTCAGAGGAAACCACAACCCAAGCTGCGGAAGCCCTTACAAATGCCTTCTATGAACACCTCCAGGACTGCATGGATCAGGCAATCCCAAATAAAACCAAGACTCTTTCCACAAAGGGCAAACGTCCAGTCTGGTGGACCCCAGCCATTAACAAACTTTACAATAAGAGGAGAAAGCTATTACATGATAGAACAAAATCCATAAAAGGGAAGTCACCCCTGATCATTATTAGTAAAAAATACGAGCACTCATAAAATCAACTAAGGCCAATTTTGAGAGAAAAATTGCCATGGATTCAAAGGACAATCATAAGGCCTTTTCAGCTATGTTAGGAACCTGGGTGGAAACTCACAGATATGCTCAGAATTAGTCCAAAATGATACAAAAATCACTGAACCCACAGACATTGCCAACATACTGGCAGACAGGTTCAGTGCAAACTTCACCCCTCTCCCCTAAAGGAGAGATAACTATCCCAGCCGAGTGTAGCCTCCCGGACATCTCAAATGCGCAGGTGAAAGCTGCTCTCTCTAAAGCTAAAAACACAGCATCAATGGGACCGGATGGTGTCCCCGGCTGTGTGCTACACGAGCTAAATGAGGAATTAAACCCGCACATAAGGCAGCTGTTTAATCTCAGCCTTACCACAGGATCGTGCCCAAGGAGTGGCGTGACGGCAACTTTGGTCCCACTCCACAAAGGTGGCCTCTACGGACCCTGGTAATTACCGCCCCATAAGCTTAACAAGTCTAGTCTGCAAAGCTATGGAGAGGATCATAATGGAGCTCATAAACAAAGATATAGGGGACTTGCAGACATTGGACCCGACCCAGTTTGGCTTTGTCAAGGGAAGATCATGCCTTTTGAACTTGGTCGACTTCTTGAAATAGTCACCAAGGCCATTGATGAGGGAAAGGCAGTCCATACAGCCTACCTTGACCTTGCAAAGGCTTCGACACAATACCCCACTCGGGTATTGTAGAAAAACTTACCAGCTTAAATGTAAACCCATATGTCACAAGATGGGTTGCAAACTGGCTTAAGGACAGAACCCACAGGGTTAGAGTTGCTGGCTGTGTCAGACTCCAAGCCGGTCACAAGTGGTGTCCCACAGGGCTCGGTCCTTGGCCCCTATTGTTTGGCATCTACTTCTCAGAAGTACAGGCCAACATGGGAGGACTTTGGCTGATAAAGTTTGCTGATGACTGCAAGATGTGTTCGATAGTGGAAAGTGCATCGAACACGGATATCCTTCAGAAGGGACTCACGGAAACAGATAGCTGGTGCCAGAGCCATGGCCTGAAGTTAAACGCCAAAAATGTATAGTCATACCCTTCGGGAAAAACAAGGTAACCCCAAGCTACCATATAGGTGGCAATCCACTAAGCACAGAAGAGGTTATCAGGGACCTGGGGACCCAGGTTGACAGTGGCCTTTCTTTGACACTCACATTGCTAAAGTGGTTAGAAAGACCTTCTACATTGCCCACCTGATCATGAAGGGATTCACATCCAGATCTAGTGAGGTCATTGTTCCTCTGTACTCTTCACTTATCAGACCAATGATCGAGTACAATGCCCCATTCGGGATGTATCTCACCCGACATCTGCAGCAATTGGAGAGACCCCAAAAGTTCCTCACCAAAAGGATAAAGGGACTCCAAAATCTGTCATATGCTGCCAGATTGAAGAAACTCCAGCTCTATTCAGTCGCATACCGCCTGCTCAGAGGTGACATGTGCCTGACATACAAGGCCATGTCCAACCCGGAATTAATGGACATGCTCCACCTCAAAAAAAATCCAAATCCACCAAAACCACTAGAGCAAGCGACTTAAACCTTAGCACGGATATAAATAGGACGTGCTGGAGGGATAGATTTATCACTCAGAGACTCCCTATGCTGTGGAATAAAATCCCGGTCCATGTGAGGCAGAGCACCTCGCTGACTCTGTTCAAGAGAAATCTAGACCTGTGGATGGGAGATCGTAGGTTTACCCCGGGAATCATCTCTGGGTCACTGCTGGACAGAGGCATAACAAACTAATGGGCACAGTATTTTTTCATATAAGGGGTGGCGTAAGCCACAATAATTTGGGCTAGGCTTATAAATGCCTTAGGGCAGATAGCCTAGTATAAACCTATGAACCTATGAACCTATAAACAAACCTGAGTTTGAGGCAACTGCAGCTTTTGTAGCTAGCAGCAAATTAAACATAAATGAACAGCAACGGGTGTTTTCATAGCAATCAGCAAGTAAACAAGGCAAATAATCACAGCTTCTAGGGAGTATTGTGTGTGAGATAATAATAATACGCCCAACCTTCACAGCTGTAATACAGTAATAAAAGAAACAGGCTGCAACATTCAAAGTGAGAGAGAATAAAATGTAAATAGACTATATAGCAATATAAGAACAGATAACATAACCGTTTGCTTACAAAGTCATATGGGGTAGCATGCGCACTGCCAGGGGACACCACAGGAGCTTGCTCATTGGGTAGAGAAGTTCAGAGATGGCGCTCTGTTAAGGAATAAGAGTTTAAAGGCCGCAAAGAATCATGAAAAGGGGAGCAGTGATAATGCATATTCCATTCCTAGGGAGTTTGTGAGATAATAATAAACCCAACCATCATGGCTGTATTACTGTAGTAAAAGAAAAGAAAACAGTCAGTGAGGAGTGGAGTTCTGTAAACTAATGATAAGGAAACAAAGTTGTAACAACTTGTATGGCGGGAGTAAAAAAAAGGAGTTCAGAACAAAGTAAAGGTTAAGCTGGAAGAACAGAAATAAGAGAGGTACTGGGGATGCTAGACAGAAGGGTTAGAAAGGGAGGAGGGAAGGCAGAAGTTAGAGTAGTTTAATTACAGATAGAAGAAGTTAAAGCTGCGAGCAGAATCAGGGCTTATAAGCGCAGAGTGAATCACTATTCAGGTTGGGAAGAAAAGAGTTTGTGTTAGGCGATAATATTGCATGAAGATTAGTGGATGCTAGATTTTTTATTTTGGTTTTAATAAGTGTGAATAGTATGTTGCCCTTGGTATTATGCACACTAAAAGACATTTACAAATTTGTGTAGTTTAAAGCATAGTAACACAGGTAGGGTGAGGAAGCTTAGCCAAGCATACTTTTATTTTTTTTCAGTGGAGGGTTGTTGGAAGAGTAGTAGCTGGGTGCAGCAGTCTTTCAATCAGGAGATGGATTTTTTTATGTATGGCTCGGTCTGCTTATGTTGAACAGTGGATTGGAATGAGAAATGAAACAAAACAGAAAAAAGTAAAGTTCAAATTGTATAAAAGAGTTACATGTGAATACAGCAAAGACAGAGACAGAAAAGACAGTATCTGGCATACACCTGTAGAAATTAGCACAGTCGTTTTCAGGTACAGTCAACAGTATTTGATTTTAACAAATTTGCTAACAAAGTTTCCACTTTGTAGGTCAATCATGGTAGTAATTCACATAGTAGCAGAATCTGTTTAAGCAACAGGATTTTAAAGGCTACAAAGGATGAAGGGAATGGGGGACGGTGATACCTTATATTCAATTGCCAGAGAGTATTGTGTGTGAGATGATAATAAGCTCAACCGTCACGTATGTAATAAGGTAGTAAAAGGAAAAAAAATGAAATCAGTGAGAAGTGGAGTTCTGTAAGCTAACGGTAAGGAACCAAGTGAAGCTGTAAGAACTATTGTAAAGGGAGGTGTAAGGTAAAAGGAGTTCAGAACAAAGTAAAAGTTAAGCTGGAAGAACAGATATAAGAGAGGCGCTGGGGATGCTAGACAGATGGGTTAGAAAGGGTGGAAGGAGGAGTGAAGTTGGAGTAAAGTTTAAATACAGATAGGAGAAGTTAAAACTGCAGAAAGATTCAGGGCTCATAAGTGCAGAGTGAATCACTACACAGGTTGGGAAGAAAAGGGTTTGTGGTAGGCAAGGTAAATTCTCTATCCACCTCCAAACATATAAAGAACTCCAAAATCTCACAAAAAAAACAGATTAATAATGATAAGAAAAACTTCTATCCACAGGCTGAAATAAACTATCTCAGCCATCCTAAAAAATTGTGGAATACCATTAACAAGATTCTTCATCCAGGTAGCCCTACTATTCCTAACGGTTTACCTTTGTATCATCGATCACATATCATCAACCGACCACATCATCGAACCGTTTCCATCAACTCAGAACCGCAAAACTTTTCAAAGGTCGAATAAATGACATTCCCGGCTGCGCCACACCTCCACACCAGTGCTACCATGGATCAAAAAGGGGGCGAGATTTAGCCGTTCGCATATGTGGTTTTCGTCGTCTGAGATGTTCGCACTTTGGTGTTCACGGAAGCGGGGTCGACCATATTGAGATTGGCGTTATAAAGGTAAACCCTTCCTAACCCTTGTCCTAGCAAGTCTGCACTAAAAACAGCTAGTTTTACTAGCATTAAACAAACCCGAGTTTGAGGCAACTGGAGATTTTGTAGCTATCAGCAAGTTAAACATAAATGAACAGCAACGCGTGTTTTTATAGCAATCAGCAAGTAAACAGGGCAAATAATCACAGCTGCAAATTTCAGTAATAAGTAGCAAAACAGTCCACAAGTAGCGTTTCAGTTATAAAAGTAAAGTAAAAAATAATGAGCAAATATTATTGCATTTAGTATGCAGTTGAATGTTTGAACAACAAGTCAGTAGAAAATGGTAAACACAATTTACACAGCAGGATGTAACAGAAGTTAAAGCTAGGGAGATATTTGCAAAATAGGTTCCAACATTCAAAGTGAGAGAGAGTAAAATGTAAATAGACTATATAGCAATTTCAGAATAGGTAAAATAATAATTTTCTTACAAAGTGATTTGGGGTATCATGCTCAATGTTAGTGGATGCCACGAGCACCAGCTAGTAGTGTAGAGAAGTTCAAAGATGGCGCCATGTTAGGCAATAAGATTTTAAAGCCACAAAGGATCATGGGAAGTGAGAGCAGTGATAATGCATATTCCTTTCCTAGGGTGTATTGTGTGTGAGATAATAATAAGCCCAATCATCATGGCTGTAATATGGTAGTAACAGAAAAAGAAAACAATCAGTGAGAAGTGGAGTTCTGTAAACTAATGGTAAGGATCCATGTAAAGCTGTAGCAGCTACTGTATGGGGGAGTATGTAAAAAAGGAGATCAGAAGAAAGTAAAGGTTATGCTGGAAGAACAGAGATAAAAGAGGTGCTAGGGATGCTGGACAGATGGGTTAGAAAGAGAAGAAGGAGGGCAGAAGTTGGAGTAGAGTTTAATAACAACTATGAGTAGATAAAACTGCAAGTGGAATCAGGGCTCATAAGCGCAGAGTGAATCACTACACAGGTTGGGAAGAAAAGAGATTGTGTTTAGTGATATTGCATGTCAAGTAGTGGATGCTGGATATTTTATTTAGGTTTCTATATAAAGGCTGGTTTAACCGTAAATAATATCTTTCTCTTGGCTGTGTGCAGGCTAAAAGATATTTACAAATTCATGTAATTTAAAGCATAGTAACACAGGTAGGGCGAGGAAGCTTAGCCAAGTATACTTTTATCTTGTCTCAATGGAGGGCTGCTGGAAAAGTAGTAGCTGGGTGCAGCAGTCTTTCAAGCAGGAGATGGAGTTTTCTTTATTTATGGTTCGGTCTGCATGTGTTGAACAATGGGCTGGAATGAGAAAAGGGAAAAAAAGAAAAAAGTAAAGTAGAGATAATATACCAGTTACCTTTGAATAAAGCAAGACTTCAGACAAAGAAAGAAGTATTTAGCATACACTGTATAAATTAGCACAGTAGGTTTTCAGGTACACAGTCAGAAGTATTTGATTTAAAGGAGTACAACAGGTTTCTCTAATGTATTCCTCAACTTCACAGTCCTTTTCCTCCCTATTTACATTGTCCTCTGTAAAGCAACAACAGTAAAGCATTTACAATTTTTATAATTCCCCTTACTTCTGTAACAGAAGCCTACCTTCTCATACTGTGATGGTTTCACTTACAAAATGATTCTCTCACGTTTGAATAAAGCTTGCTGGAGTCACCCAATTACTGACATCATCGAGGCCAGGCAGTGCAGGTACTTTTTTTTTTTTTTTATCTGTTCCCTCCCCCAAAGTGACATCACCACAGCCGTCATCTGATTCTAACTAAAATAATAAGACCCACCCATTCTGTGATGTCATGGCTCCCTTGTTCTTCCCCCAGCCTGAGTGCTGTTCATTTTATTCAGTAGTAGTGTAGTAACACCGATGTTTGGAAACACAGAAATTTGGTTTGCATACTTGTATATTCTGCATGGCAAATGATGCTTAGGTGGTATATCTTGCATACTTCTCTGTTGTATTTGCACCAGATACTACTAGTGTGCAGTGCGGGAATAGAAAGATTAAAACATTACCCTGGTATCAGAGGTGGCAGTGCAACATATTCATAGTGGCTCATCATGAGAGTAGCTCTAAGCAAGCACCATGTGAAACCTGAACAAGTACCTAGAATTATTCAGTGCAGCTTCCACAACTTAAGTCTGAAAATGAATTCACATACTCACATGAACAGGAGTAGCTACATATTGATGGCTGAAGGTGTGTGGGCATGTCAGGTGGTTACTACACTGCAAAACTGGTATGTAATGGTGGAGATATTTGGAAGGCATGAGCAAACACACCAAAAAAAT
>NC_056749.1:54742877-54812877 GCF_019279795.1 Protopterus annectens
GGACTGATACTCAGGAAGTGTTCATATAGCCTTAGTTTGTACTGCACTGATACTCAGGAAGTGTTCATATAGCCTTAGTTTGTACTGCACTGATACTCAGGAAGTGTTCATATAGCCTTAGTTTGTACTGCACTGATACTCAGGAAGTGTTCATATAGCCTTAGTTTGTACTGCACTGATACTCAGGAAGTGTTCATATAGCCTTAGTTTGTACTGCACTGATACTCAGGAAGTGTTCATATAGCCTTAGTTTGTACTGCACTGATACTCAGGAAGTGTTCATATAGCCTTAGTTTGTACTGCACTGATACTCAGGAAGTGTTCATATAGCCTTAGTTTGTACTGCACTGATACTCAGGAAGTGTTCATATAGCCTTAGTTTGTACTGCACTGATACTCAGGAAGTGTTCATATAGCCTTAGTTTGTACTGCACTGATACTCAGGAAGTGTTCATATAGCCTTAGTTTGTACTGCACTGATACTCAGGAAGTGTTCATATAGCCTTAGTTTGTACTGCACTGATACTCAGGAAGTGTTCATATAGCCTTAGTTTGTACTGCACTGATACTCAGGAAGTGTTCATATAGCCTTAGTTTGTACTGCACTGATACTCAGGAAGTGTTCATATAGCCTTAGTTTGTACTGCACTGATACTCAGAAAGTGTTCATATAGCCTTAGTTTGTACTGCACTGATACTCACGAAGTGTTCATATAGCCTTAGTTTGTACTGCACTGATACTCAGGAAGTGTTCATATAGCCTTAGTTTGTACTGCACTGATACTCAGGAAGTGTTCATATAGCCTTAGTTTGTACTGCACTGATACTCAGGAAGTGTTCATATAGCCTTAGTTTGTACTGCACTGATACTCAGGAAGTGTTCATATAGCCTTAGTTTGTACTGCACTGATACTCAGGAAGTGTTCATATAGCCTTAGTTTGTACTGCACTGATACTCAGGAAGTGTTCATATAGCCTTAGTTTGTACTGCACTGATACTCAGGAAGTGTTCATATAGCCTTAGTTTGTACTGCACTGATACTCAGGAAGTGTTCATATAGCCTTAGTTTGTACTGCACTGATACTCAGGAAGTGTTCATATAGCCTTAGTTTGTACTGCACTGATACTCAGGAAGTGTTCATATAGCCTTAGTTTGTACTGCACTGATACTCAGGAAGTGTTCATATAGCCTTAGTTTGTACTGCACTGATACTCAGGAAGTGTTCATATAGCCTTAGTTTGTACTGCACTGATACTCAGGAAGTGTTCATATAGCCTTAGTTTGTACTGCACTGATACTCAGGAAGTGTTCATATAGCCTTAGTTTGTACTGCACTGATACTCAGGAAGTGTTCATATAGCCTTAGTTTGTACTGCACTGATACTCACAAAGTGTTCATATAGCCTTAGTTTGTACTGCACTGATACTCAGGAAGTGTTCATATAGCCTTAGTTTGTACTGCACTGATACTCAGGAAGTGTTCATATAGCCTTAGTTTGTACTGCACTGATACTCAGGAAGTGTTCATATAGCCTTAGTTTGTACTGCACTGATACTCAGGAAGTGTTCATATAGCCTTAGTTTGTACTGCACTGATACTCAGGAAGTGTTCATATAGCCTTAGTTTGTACTGCACTGATACTCAGGAAGTGTTCATATAGCCTTAGTTTGTACTGCACTGATACTCAGGAAGTGTTCATATAGCCTTAGTTTGTACTGCACTGATACTCAGGAAGTGTTCATATAGCCTTAGTTTGTACTGCACTGATACTCAGGAAGTGTTCATATAGCCTTAGTTTGTACTGCACTGATACTCAGGAAGTGTTCATATAGCCTTAGTTTGTACTGCACTGATACTCAGGAAGTGTTCATATAGCCTTAGTTTGTACTGCACTGATACTCAGGAAGTGTTCATATAGCCTTAGTTTGTACTGCACTGATACTCAGGAAGTGTTCATATAGCCTTAGTTTGTACTGCACTGATACTCAGGAAGTGTTCATATAGCCTTAGTTTGTACTGCACTGATACTCAGGAAGTGTTCATATAGCCTTAGTTTGTACTGCACTGATACTCAGGAAGTGTTCATATAGCCTTAGTTTGTACTGCACTGATACTCAGGAAGTGTTCATATAGCCTTAGTTTGTACTGCACTGATACTCAGGAAGTGTTCATATAGCCTTAGTTTGTACTGCACTGATACTCAGGAAGTGTTCATATAGCCTTAGTTTGTACTGCACTGATACTCAGGAAGTGTTCATATAGCCTTAGTTTGTACTGCACTGATACTCAGGAAGTGTTCATATAGCCTTAGTTTGTACTGCACTGATACTCAGGAAGTGTTCATATAGCCTTAGTTTGTACTGCACTGATACTCAGGAAGTGTTCATATAGCCTTAGTTTGTACTGCACTGATACTCAGGAAGTGTTCATATAGCCTTAGTTTGTACTGCACTGATACTCAGGAAGTGTTCATATAGCCTTAGTTTGTACTGCACTGATACTCAGGAAGTGTTCATATAGCCTTAGTTTGTACTGCACTGATACTCAGGAAGTGTTCATATAGCCTTAGTTTGTACTGCACTGATACTCAGGAAGTGTTCATATAGCCTTAGTTTGTACTGCACTGATACTCAGGAAGTGTTCATATAGCCTTAGTTTGTACTGCACTGATACTCACAAAGTGTTCATATAGCCTTAGTTTGTACTGCACTGATACTCAGGAAGTGTTCATATAGCCTTAGTTTGTACTGCACTGATACTCAGGAAGTGTTCATATAGCCTTAGTTTGTACTGCACTGATACTCAGGAAGTGTTCATATAGCCTTAGTTTGTACTGCACTGATACTCAGGAAGTGTTCATATAGCCTTAGTTTGTACTGCACTGATACTCAGGAAGTGTTCATATAGCCTTAGTTTGTACTGCACTGATACTCAGGAAGTGTTCATATAGCCTTAGTTTGTACTGCACTGATACTCAGGAAGTGTTCATATAGCCTTAGTTTGTACTGCACTGATACTCAGGAAGTGTTCATATAGCCTTAGTTTGTACTGCACTGATACTCAAGAAGTGTTCATATAGCCTTAGTTTGTACTGCACTGATACTCAGGAAGTGTTCATATAGCCTTAGTTTGTACTGCACTGATACTCAGGAAGTGTTCATATAGCCTTAGTTTGTACTGCTCTGATACTCAGGAAATGTTTATATAGCCTTTGTTTGTACTGCACTGATACTCAGGAAGTGTTCTTGAGACCATTTTTGTCATGCAAGAACATCTGACTGCAGTTATTTAAATGCACATTCAAATGTCATTCCTTCATTGAACAGAAGTTACTCATCAGCATGTGTCTAGAATTAAAGACTGCATTTTTCACTCTATCATATTTCTCAAATTATGCTTACCTGTTTTATACACCACTCTTCTATTGTAAATCCTCTGTACAAGGCTTGTACATTTAATGTTTGTGAATATTAATACAGATTTTATTGTACTGACTATTATGCTATATATTCACTGAAATTGCAATATAACATCTATCATAAATAATGATTGAATTAAATATGATACCCTAGACCTTTTCTCCTTGGGCCTCAGCTGAAAAAGGGCAGCTGTACCCATCAATAAATAAATAAATAAATAAATAAATAAATTAATTAATAAGAGTATTGATTTCTGCAATAAATAAAAAGAGGACATTAAAATTTAACTCTGTGGAATACCTCAAGTATCCTGAAAAACAATACAAAACCGGCCATTAACTCTGATAAAACTAGTTATATTCTCTATGCAATGCCATTTATCATTCCTGGAGTAACAATCCAAAATAGAATCAGATATTTTTTAAAGATAATGACCATGGCTTCATACGTGGCAGAATAAAATGTTTTGAAATAATTTACAAATGCAGTGTTTTTCCAGGATGAAATAATGTGAAAGCATCAGCATTGAAACAACTGTAGAATGATTTCTCCTAAGACCATGCAAATGACTACTTAATGAGTTATCCTTCTTTAAATAGTCATTAACAAATGACAATAGGTTTTATACATTCCCAGGTGTCACCCTTTTCACCTCAGGACACTTGCTAGGGTTCAGTCTAACAAAAAACAATACCTGGAATTAAGAAGTCCTTCATGTGCTACAGGGTACCCCAAGTGCAGTTTCCTTTTACTATCTGTACTAAAATGTCTCTTCATCCTCCAAATGAGCTGTCATTTCTTAAAGTGACTCATTTACATACTGCTTTACTGCTGAGACCACTGTACATGCTATGGCCAGTGCCTGCATACCACTGTAGTGGGAGAGAGGTCTCTGAATCATGCTGGCTTACTGCACTGTGAAAACGTGGCATATAAATGCTTCTACGGAGTGATAAGCTTTTCTGAATCCCAGGATCAGCCTAGAACACTAAGACATGATCTAGCTATTAATGCTTTGTTTTCTGAAAGAAAGATGTTTATAACTGTATTTCCCACTCCGAGCTTTGTGATTGACATTACATACCTACCTACATATCATACTGACAGTCTATATTAGGGCAAAAACACTCTTACATATGTTTTAAGTACCAAACAATTTACCAAGTAACATTTTAAAAAGAGCCAGGTGGTCCTTCATTCCAGTATGGAGAAGTCCTGTTGGAAAAAAAGACTGATTTCAGTATTACTGTGATATGAAGATATCGGTAGCTTTCTCTTTACTCCTCAACTGTCACATTTCCAAAGAAACAGATACTGATGAGTTTGTAATCTAACAATGCCAAGTCTAGAACTGAAAAAAATCTTGTTTTTAGCTCTTTTATTTTATTTAATTAGTTGATCATTTATCTCTTTGTTAACCTGAAAAGTGACCTAATCCTCAAGTATTTTTCAGCCGTGGCCCAAACTCAGTGGACCTTTTTTTATCTCTGACATATGGAAAATCATCCATTGATATTTGCCCATCCCCTAGAAGGTATAGTACAAATTTCCCTAATGTCAGTATATTCATTACTAGACATTAGCTTTAGTTTCTGAAACAAAAATATCTATACATATATCAATATCTATATCTATATCTATCTATCTGTCTATCTATTTTTTTTTTTTTTTGCAAAAGTGAAGCAGGTCTCTTGGCATCTCCCTGCAGCTTTCCAAGTCATCCTACTCACCACATGGCCTGTAACCCTGGTGTCCACCCACCAAGTATTGTCTAATGCCACTGCCCAGGATGCTACATTGATGAAGTCACATGTCTTTACATCACAGATGTCACTCACAAACTGTGTGCACAGTATATTCAATGTTTGTTATTTTAAAAATTTAATGTAATTCCGTAGACAGTTCAATAAATGGTTCTAAATTAAGCAGCTTACACTTTTTTTGGAACAAAATGCAGAGTGAGACAATTACAAAGCAATTACAGATAGTTGCATAGTACTTTGGACCAGACCTGACCCTTTATCAAAAGGTAAACTGCAGAATGGAGGTTCTTTTGTGAGAGTTTCATTTTGTTATCTTTCACCTGAAGTAGATGCAGTTCTGCTGTCTAATTATGTTATCACAATGTCTGTCAGCAAACGATACCTATCTTACCTATCTGCCTGTCTTTGGTTACCTACCTGCTCAACAGTCTAGTGTTCCCCACAGTTTCCTCTTATGCTAAGCATTCAACTCTCTCTACTTATCTCTGAAATCTGTTGGCAGGCCTGTTTCTGTCACATATCACTATAGCTATATGGGTACAGCTATGTGTCATAAATGCCTCTTTGAAACTGACACAGGAAGTCACAGTGAAAGGTCTAACTCTGATGTGGTTTGGAAAACTTGATCTCCTCTGCTTGATATCTCTAAACCACTGTGGTTTACTTAACAGCTTATCAGTGATTTTAAATAATAACACATTATCCGGTGCTAGAAATGTAAAATAAACCATTTAATAATTTCAGTGGCAATATATTAACAAGTGGCATGCAAAATTATATATTCCATAAGGCATACACAGAATCCACAATTGTGCTCAGCTTAAATATATGATTAAACATAAGACTAGACTTATAGACAAAGAAAGTAAATCATTTAAAGAAAAACACTTTCAAAGTTTTTGTGCTACATAATCAGAAACCACAGAAATGTTCCTACCAAAGGAATTATTTCCCTGAAACAATATAACGTTCATATAGCTCTACAGAAGCTTGTACAGTTTTACACAAACTGTTCTAAATATATGAATAATGTTCATCAATCAAGAATTTTTAAATAATGACTCAATAACGAAATGTGAAATATGAAAACAAAATCAGTTGTAGATACAGATAATTATCTCACAGACTTCAAAATGTTTTTTTTCACCACACTTCAAGATAAAAAAGGATTAAATATCAAACAGCATTAACACATTCTTCCACCTGTCCAGAGAAATGCTTTCATTCACGTAAGGGGTGAAAAACAAACAAAAAAACTATTCAAATAACTTCAATTACTTTTCAAATGGTTTCAGATATCGAATGTATTATATTATACTATATAAGAAAGATAAAGCCAAATGAAATTCAGATGTATAACCTACGTGTGGCAATACAAATCATTAGTAGGGCTATGAGATGTCTGACTACATTGACATATATTTATACAGTACAAATGGGCAGACATTTGCAGGGCCATGAGATATCTGACTACCTGGACATATATTTATACACTACAAATCAGCATACATTGATAGGGCAATGAGATGTCTAACTATATTGATATATGTTTATACACTGCAAACTGGCAGACATTTGTAGGGCTATGAGATGTCTGACTACCTTGATAAAGATTTATACAATACAAACTGGCAGACATTTGTAGAGCCATAAGATTTCGCACTACCTTGATATATATTTATAGAATACAAATTGGCAGACATTTATAGGGCCATGTGATGTCTCACTACCTTGATATATATTTCTAGAATACAAATCTCCAGACATTTGTAGTGCCATGCGTTGTTTGACTACCTTAATATATACTTTTACAATACAAATTGGTAGACATTTGTAGGGCCATGCCATGTTTGACTACCTTGACATATATTTATACAATACAAATGGGAAGAGATTTGCAGGGCCATGAGATGTCTTACTACCATGATATAGATTTCTACAATACAAATCAACAGACATTTGTAGGGCCATGACATGTCTGACTATCTTGATATATATTTCTAAAATACAAATCGGCAGACATTTGGAGGGCCATAAGATGCCTGACTACCTTGATATATATTTATACAGTACAACCTGGAAGACATTTGCAAGGCCATGAGATATCTGACTGCTTATACATTTATCCAATACAAACTGGACGACATTTGTAGGGCCACCATATGTCTGACAAGCTTGATATATATTTATACTTTACAAATCGGCAGACATTTGTAGGGTCATGAGATGTCTGACAATCTTGATATATATTTATATGCATAAATTGGAAGACATTAGTAGGGCCATGAGATGTCTGACTACATTGATATAGATTTATACACTACAAATCAGCACACATTTGTAGAGCCATGAGATGACTGACTACCTTGATATATATTAATACAATGCAAACATTCCTAGCTGTAACTCTCACCACGGAAGTATTACTAACTATGCACTACTTTGTCTAAGTAATTCTCCCTGCTTAATTTCCTTACTAATGGTATGTTCCTCCACATATATGAATTCAACCATATATTTATCTATAGTCAAGTGTTTAAAGTCTTGTTCTATTTGATATTATGTATATATTTTTGTTTTTACATTTTTATCCTGTAAATGTGTTAACACTAATTTTTTTTTGTCAATTTTATTTATAATTTCTATTACTTATTGTGATAATTTGCTTAAACTGGAGCGTTTCTCCCTGGGCCTCCGCTGAAAATGGGCACTGTCCCTGTCAGATCATCCCAGTAAACAAATGTAAAATAAAATAAATAAATAAATTGGCAGCCATTAGTAGGGCCATGAGATGTCTAACTACTTTGATACATATTTATACAATACAAATCAGAAGACATTTGTAGGGCATGAGATGTCTGACTACCTTGATATAAATTTATGCAATACAAATTGACAGACTTTTGTAGGGCCATTAGATGTCTGACTACCTTCATATATATCTATACAACACAAACTGGCAGATTTTTTAGGGACATGAGATGTCTGACTACTTTGATATATATTTATACAACATGAATTGGCAGACATTTGGGAGGGCCATAAGGTGTCTAACTGCCTTGATATATATATTTGTATAATACAAATCTGCAGACATTTCGAGGGCCATGAGGTGTCTGACTACCTTGATATGTATTTACACAATACAAACTGGCAGACATTTGTAGGGCCATCAGATGTCTGACTACATTGATATATGTTTAAACACTGCAAATCGGTAGACATTTGTAGGGCTATGAAATGTCTGACTTATCTTGATATATTTATTTATTTTATTTATTTATTTATTTAACATTTGTTTACTGGGAAAGTCCGACTGGACACAGGTCCTTTTTCAGCTGAGGCCCAGGGAGAAAAGCTCCATGAGTAACAGTAAATTTTCATGCACACATTACAATAATCAATAAAGTATAAAGTAAACAAAATGTAGTATACATAAGAAAATACAAATTTGTTATATCTTAACAAAACCTCAGCTAGTACTATTTGTAAAGTATGACTTATGTCAAGATATAAGGTTAAGACAGGTTGGTAGGAATAAAGGATTAAACACTGCGGAAGAAGTCGGATATGGTTGGGGTATACTGTGATGTATCATAGCATTCATGAGGGGTTAGTACAGGAACATAGCCACTTATTTTTTAGATAAGCTTTATGTGATGGCTTAAAGTGGTTAGTGGATGAGCCTGAGAGAATGGAATTAGGAAGACAGTTCCATGTACGAGATATATGGCTGGAAAATAAAGATTCTCCTGCAGTGTTGTTGGCCTTGGAGATGGTGAGTAAGTTCTTATTGTTAGAACAAAGTGGTCTGCTGGAACTGTAAGGAAGGATGAGAGTTTGTAGTGCAGGGATTCTGGTTGGTTGTGTTACAATTTTATGAGTTAGAGAGAGTTGGTTGTAAAAAATAATGTTGGGAAGCTCAAGCCAGTCTATTATCCTTAGAGCTGTACAATGATGTGTTTTATATGGGCAGTCAGATCCAAACTTAGCAATTTTATTATAACATGCTTCTAGCTTAGACATCAGTTTTCTTTAGATTAGTTAAAATTGGAGAGGCATATAATACAGTGGAGAGCAGATGGGTTTGTGCTAATGTAATTTTGGCCATTGTGGTCAGGAATGTTTTGTGCCTATATAGATTTCCAAGTTTTTGTATATTTATACAGTATATATTTACATTGCACAAAATGGCAGACATTTGTAGGGCCCTGAGAAGTCTGACTACCTTGATATATATTCATATGCTACAAATTGTCATACATCTGTAGGGCCATGAGATGTCTGACTACCTTGGTATATATTTATACAATACAAATTGAGAGACATTTGTAGGGACATTCGATCTCTGACTACCTTGATATATATTTATACAATATATATTTATACAATAGAAACTGGCAGACATCTGTAGGGCCATGGGGTGTCTGACTACCTTAATATATATTTATACAATACAAATCGGCAGACATTTGGAGTGCCATGAAATGTCTGACTATATTGATACATATTTAGTATGAGCTTTCATAACTGCCAATTAGTTTTACAGAAAGCCTTATATTCATTTCCTTATGCCTGGCTGTCAGATTACGTATACACCTGTAAGCACTCCTTTATCCATGAATATGGGATGCTGTCAAATGTTTTTTTGTAGTTTAGCCTTGTCATACTTAGATTCTTCCCCTTTTTTTGCAGTTCCCCATTATGCCTTTGTTTAGCAACAAATGTTCCTTTGTTCCATATGACTTTCATTTGTTGCCCTTTCTATCTATTGCCATGACTGAATGACTATAAGTACCATCAGCATCAATTCCACTGTATAGGTTACACAGGCAAGTTTTGGTCTATAGTTTTTAGGATAGATTTCCAATTCTCTCTTAAAGGGTTGTATTGTTTTTATTGTTGTTAACCAAGCTGGTATATATTCGAGGTGTACATATAAGTAGTTCTCACTCAGAGCTAAATCTTCATGTAAAGATGTTAATACTTTTAGCCACAAGTTAGGTAGTGCATCTGGGCCTGGGGTTTTCCAGTTATGAGCTTAACTTAATTTTGTTTCAGTTTCTTTAGCCATTACTCCCTATTACTTATCTTGTACATTTGAATTTCTTACTGTTTCTTTTACTTCCTCTATGCATTTATAGTAGTAACCATGTTTTCTTTATTTGAACTATTTATTTCCTAACTGACACTTTCAAGACAGACCTTCCATTGGAATGTTGAAACTTATTTTTCTATGAATGTGGGGACCCAGCATGATGTCAAGTTAGCTAACCGACTAGAGCTGGAAATATTGACGTATGGTAGTCCTTATGTGAGAGATTTGCTGTTATTTTTTTCCTAGGTTTCAAGTTTGACAGGACAGAAACAAAGTAAATTGATTCACATTCAGCTTTTAGTCTAATCAGTATTACACTGGGTGATTTACTATTTTACACAGAAGAACTTTTCAAGGAGTTACTGTCAAGTTTGTACACTGGTGTAGTATCTTGTACCTGTGGGTTGTACACTGGGACCCTCATGCTAGTTGCAGTTCATTTTTAGAAACAGCTTTAACATTGTGTTTTGTTTCTATGGAAATGCTTCCTTATTTGTTTGTTGTTTTCAGATGTCTTAGGATATATCAGTTGTGCTGTGTGTATCTCTCAGCCATCTTCTATAAAATTGTAAAATGTCTCTGACTGGGTTTTCACTCACACACACACACACACACACACACACACACACACACACACACACACACACACACACACACACACACACACACACACAAAACCTTAACTCAATAGCACTGCACGGTTCATACATGTCTCCCATATGCACGTCACAATTTGTCTCACAAGTGACTCCCAGCACTATCGTCACTCTACCTCCGTCACCATCAAAGTAGTTTCCGGAACAAGCCTTTGTGCTCTCATAAACTACACTGCTAGCCTGCCCTACAGTTTCACATGACATTTGTGCCAGCAATGAAACAAAAACATTCATATTCTTGTCATGATGTAACAAATTTGTATTGTCTTATGTATACTACATTTTGTTTACTTTATAATTTATTGATTACTGTAAATTGTGCATTAAAATTTACTCATGGAGCTTTTCTCCCCAGGCCACCTCTGAAAAAGGATCTGTGTCCAGTCAGACTTTCCCGGTAAATAAATGATAAATAAATAAATATATTACATACAGAAGAAAAAAATTGCTGTTCTGGAAGAAAAAAAAAACCATGTACACTTTAAACTTAAACTAATGTGGGGGGCTTCTCCCCCCACACCCCCCTACTTAAATATACCAACTCCGAGATCACACCACAGTGGAGGAAATAGCTTCTTCTTCTGGCTTTTCCCAGTCAGGGGTCACCACAGCAGATCACCTTGTCTGCTCATGATTGGCAGTGGAGTTTTACGGTGTTGAGTTGCCAGCCCAGCGCCCAACCTTCCACAGAAGGCACACACATGCACACACTCACACCTAGGGCCAATTTAGAGTGTCCAATCCACCTACAGCATGTCTTTAGGATGTGGGAGGAAACTGGAGCACCTGGAGGAAACCCACGAGACCACAGGGAGGACATGCAGACTCCGCACAGAAGGCACCCCAGCCGAGGATCGAACCGGAGAACCTCTTGCTGTGAGGCGGCAATGCTAACCACTGCACCACCGTGGCTGCCCTACAGTGGAGGAAATAGCAAAGCTGCAAAAACAGCCCACCGATTTTTCTCCCTGGGAAAAAAATCGGTGGTCCGTGGCTTCGCTATTTTCACATTTCGAACATATGGGTTTGATATTACAACATTCGGACTCCTGTGAGTTCGATGTTGTAATATAGGCCCCCTATCTCTGATGTGTCGGTATAAACTATGAAAGGTTTACTGAACTCTGGGGATGCTAAGTCAGGTTCTGAATGTGACACTTCTTTTAAATGTTTCAAAGCATTATCTAACTGTATTGTCACCTTTACTTTAAGGGACATCCTGCTCTTCTCCCGTTCTGTAAGAGGGCACTCTATAGCTGCAAAATGAGGTACAAAGGTTTGAGTGTACACAGCTGTCACATAAAATGCCCTCAATCGCTTGTTAGAGCCTGGAGTAGATTAATTTCTTACTGCTTACAGCGTTTCTTTTTGGAGATTGGCAGTTCCCTTCTTATTACATAACTTTAATTATTTTACTCTGCTATGCCTACCTTGTACTTGGAGGCACTCACTACTAATCTGTTTAGCACAGCCCCTACTTTAACTAGATGGTAGTCTCATTTTTTAGAGCATTTTATGACATCAACTAGATGAGAGGTAATATATTTAGCATAGGTCTTTCAGACTCCATCCATTAATCTTTGAAAAGTTGCTGGGGCACCATATAACCCAAAAGGAAGGATAATATTCTTAAACAAGCTCTTGGGAGATGAAAAGGCTGTCTTTTCCCTAGCATCAGCTTGTCATCATCATCAACAACCTTTATGTACCCCATTTTCAAAGTGAAATTGAGGGGTATTGCTTCAAATGTCACCGTCTCCATCTCTTTTTAGTGCCACTCTCCTACCTTCTTCGACAGTCATGCTTGACTGTCACATGTCTTCTCTCACACAATCCATCCATCTCTTTGCTGGACTGCTTTCCTGTCTTGTTTCATCCTGCCTTCTTGCTGTCTGTCCCAAATCTTCTTCACCAGACTGTCTTCTGCTTTACTGCACGTGTGACCAGACCACCATAATATGTTCTCTTTGACCTTTCCTGCACATGTGCCCAAACTCCTGTAATTTGTTCTCTTTGACCTTTCCTGCACATGTGCCTGAACCACCGTAATCTGTTCTCTTTGACCTTTACTGCACATGTGCCTGAACTCCTGTAATTTGCTCTCTTTGACATTCTCTGCACTTGGAGCTACATGGCTTCTTCTCTGTTGTCTTATTTTCTTTGTCTCTCCCACAACATGCATCCTTCCACCTGTCTCCTGCACTTCATCTCCATCACTTCTTTAACTGCTCTGCCTTTATTACCCAGGTTTCTGTACCATACAATAGTACTGCGTGTTTTGTATACCTTGCTTATCAGCTTCCTTGGAACTGTTCTGTCACACACTAACCTTCACACTCTATGCCAGTTAACTGCATCCCCTCTGATTTTTAGCTTTGACCTCCTCATTCAGACTTCTCTTCTCCTCAACCACCACCCCCAGATACTTGAAGCTGTTAACCTGTTTTACTATCTTCCCTAATATCTCAGTTCTCAGTTTCTTCTGATTTCCCCATTTGCTGCCATTACCACTGTCTTATATGCACTCACTTTCATCCCATGTGCCTTAAGTTTTGCATCCCACTCCCCTGTCCTTTTCAGAGGTTCTTCTTCAGAGTCTGACTGTGATGCATTATCATCTGCATGGAGCAGCTTTGTCAATCTGTCCCTTCCAATCTGTTTGCTAATGTAGTCCATCATCAGTATGAACAGTAGTGGGAACCTCTCTGTAAGTTTGAACAACGTTTGTACTTGTGTCACTGCGTCCTTCTACATATTCTGCACTAATTCTACCAGTGTTTCTGAGACTTTGAACCATCGTAGGACTGCTCAAATCAGCTTTCTTTGAACAATGCCATATGCTTTCTCTGAGTGTAGGAATGCCCATTTGGACTTTTTTTGCCACTGGCTTCTTTCTTCTTAACTATCTGTCTCACTGCAAACACCAGGTCAGTTGTGCTGCATCCTGATTTGAATCTGAACTGCTTATATCCAATCTTACTTTCTAGTACTCTGTGTAATTCATTTATCAGTCGTACTCTCCACAACTTTCATGCAGTGTGACAAGGGTCTGATTCATCTCTACTGCCAACAATTGTGAATAACCCCTTTTTTGTTGTACACTGACACTAGAATGCTTACTCTCCAGAATTCAGTCAGGATGCACCTTTCTCTCCATACTACTATGAGTCCACCCTGGAGCCACTTCTCCCTCAACCCACCCAACATCTTGGTCACATCTGCTGTGAGCTTATCTGAGACTGCTGTTTTGCATAACTTCATTTTTCTTAGTGTTGTTCTTACTTGTTCTAAAGTGGGCTCCTCCCCTCTTCTTCTTCTTTCATTGTAGGCTGCGACTTGGGCGGTATAGATCATATGGGGTTTGCTTCTTTCTGAAGCTACTGGAAGAACTCCTTTCCCCTGCTTTTGATATCCTGTGGAATGGAGAGCAGGCCATTGATGGCATCCTTTATTAAGGATATCTAATAGCGTATCTTCTTTATCTTTTTATCTTTGCCTTGAATCATGATATAGTTTCTTTGTGCAATTGACAGAGTCACTTTCCATAAGCTGATAGAGTGCCTCTGATGCCTTGTTCTTTATTATTGCAACTGCTCTCTAAGTCCTTTTTTTAGTCAATCAGTAGTCCTTCATTGCCTTCACCAGGGTCATAAAAAGGAGAAGCAGCATCAACATGAAAGGGAGATGCTGACCCTTCACCAGGGTCAAGAAATAGAGAAGCAGCATCAACATGAGAGGGACATGCTGACCCTTCACCAGGGTCATTAAAAGGAGAAGCAGCATCAACATGAGAGAGACATGCTGACCATTCACCAGGGTCAAGAAAAGGAGAAGCAGCATCAACATGAGAGGGAGATGCTGACCCTTCACCAGGGTCATGAAAAGGAGAAGCAGCATCAACATGAGAGGGAGAAGCTGACCCTTCACCAGGGTCATGAAAAGGAGAAGCAGCATCAACATGACAGGGACATGCTCACCCTTCACCAGGGTCATGAGACGCTGACCCTTCACCAGGGTCATGAAAAGGAGAAGCAGCATCAACATGAGAGGGAGAAGCTGACCCTTCACCAGGGTCATGAAAAGGAGAAGCAGCATCAACATGAGAGGGACATGCTCACCCTTCACCAGGATCATGAGATGCTGACCCTTCACCAGGGTCATGAAAAGGAGAAGCAGCATCAACATGAGAGGGATATGCTGACCCTTCACCAGGGTCATGAAAAGGAGAAGCAGCATCAACATGAGAGGGAGATGCTGACCCTTCACCAGGGTCATGAAAAGGAGAAGCAGCATCAACATGAGAGGGACATGCTGACCCTTCACCAGGGTCAAGAAATAGAGAAGCAGCATCAACATGAGAGGGACATGCTGACCCTTCACCAGGGTCATTAAAAGGAGAAGCAGCATCAACATGAGAGAGACATGCTGACCCTTCACCAGGGTCAAGAAAAGGAGAAGCATCATCAACATGAGAGGGAGATGCTGACCCTTCACCAGGGTCATGAAAAGGAGAAGCAGCATCAACATGAGAGGGACATGCTGACCCTTCACCAGGGTCAAGAAAAGGAGAAGCAGCATCAACATGAGAGGGAGAAGCTGACCCTTCACCAGGGTCATGAAAAGGAGAAGCAGCATCAACATGAGAGGGACATGCTCACCCTTCACCAGGGTCATGAGACGCTGACCCTTCACCAGGGTCATGAAAAGGAGAAGCAGCATCAACATGAGAGGGATATGCTGACCCTTCACCAAGGTCATGAAAAGGAGAAGCAGCATCAACATGAGAGGGAGATGCTGACCCTTCACCAGGGTCATGAAAACGAGAAGCAGCATCAACATGAGAGGGACATGCTGACCCTTCACCAGGGACATGAAAAGGACAAGCAGCATAAACATGAGCTGGACATGCTGGCCCTTCACCAGGGACATGAAAAGGAGAAGCAGCATCAACATGAGAGGGACATGCTGACCCTTCACCAGGGTCATGAAAAGGAGAAGCAGCATCAATATGAGAGGGACATGCTGACCTTTCACCAGGGCCATGAAAAGTTGAAGCAGGATCAACATGAGAGGGAGATGCTGACCCTTCACCAGGGTCATTAAAAGTAGAAACAGCATCAACATGAGAGGGAGATGCTCACCCTTCACCAGGGTCATGAAAAGGAGAAGCAGCATCAACATGACAGGGACATGCTGACCCTTCACCAGGGTCATGAAATAGAGAAGCAGCATCAACATGAGAGGGACATTCTGACCTTTCACCAGGGTCATTAAAAGGAGAAAGAACATCAACATGAGAGGGAGATGTTGACCCTTCACCAGGGTAATGAAACAGAGAAGCAGGATCAACATGAGAGGGACATGCTGACCTTTCACCAGGGTCATTAAAAGGAGAAGGAGCATCAACATGAGAGGGACATGCTGACCTTTCACCAGGGTCATGAAAAGGAAAAACAGCATCAACATGAGAGGGAGATGCTGACCTTTCACCAGGGTCATGAAATAGAGAAGCAGCATCAACATGAGAGGGACATGCTCACCCTTCACCAGGGTCATGAAAAGGAGAAGCAGCATCAACATGAGAGGGAGATGCTGACCCTTTACCAGGGTCAAGAAAAAGAGAAGAAGCATAAACATGAGCAGGAGACACTTAGCCTTCACCAGGGTCATGAAAAGGAGAAGCAGCATCAACATGAGAGGGAGATGCTGACCCTTCACCAGGGTCATGAAAAGGAGAAGGAGCATCAACATGAGAGGGACATGCTGACCTTTCACCAGGGTCATGAAAAGGAAATGCAGCATCAACATGAGAGGGAGATGTTGACCCTTCACCAGGGTAATGAAACAGAGAAGCAGGATCAACATGAGAGGGACATGCTGACCTTTCACCAGGGTCATTAAAAGGAGAAGGAGCATCAACATGAGAGGGACATGCTGACCTTTCACCAGGGTCATGAAAAGGAAAAACAGCATCAACATGAGAGGGAGATGCTGACCTTTCACCAGGGTCATGAAAAGGAGAAGCAGCATCAACATGAGAGGGACATGCTGACCCTTCACCAGGGTCATGAAAAGGAGAAGCAGCATCAACATGAGAGGGAGATGCTGACCCTTCACCAGGGTCATGAAAAGTAGAAGCAGCATCAACATGAGAGGGACATGCTGACCCTTCACCAGGGTATTGAAAAGGAGAAGCAGCATCAACATGAGAGGGAGATGCTGACCCTTCACCAGGGTCATGAAAAGGAGAAGCAGCATCAACATGAGAGGGACATGATGACCCTTCACCAGGGTCATGAAAAGGAGAATCAGCATCAACATGAGAGGGAGATGCTGACCCTTCACCAGGGTCATGAAAAGGAGAAGCAGCATCAACATGAGAGGGACATGATGACCCTTCACCAGGGTCATGAAAAGGAGAAGCAGCATCAACATGAGAGGGAGATGCTGACCCTTCACCAGGGTCATGAAAAGGAGAAGCAGCATCAACATGAGAGGGACATGCTGACCCTTCACCAGGGTCATGAAAAGGAGAAGCAGCATCAACATGAGAGGGAGATGCTGACCCTTCACCAGGGTCATGAAAAGGAGAAGCAGCATCAACATGAGAGGGACATGCTGACCCTTCACCAGGGTCATGAAAAGGAGAAGCAGCATCAACATGAGAGGGAGATGCTGACCCTTCACCAGGGTCATGAAAAGGAGAAGCAGCATCAACATGAGAGGGACATGCTGACCCTTCACCAGGGTCATGAAAAGGAGAAGCAGCATCAACATGAGAGGGACATGCTGACCTTTCACCAGGGTCATGAAAAGGAGAAGGAGCATCAACATGAGAGGGACATGCTGACCTTTCACCAGGGTCATGAAAAGGAGAAGCAGCATCAACATGAGAGGGACATGCTGACCCTTCACCAGGGTCATGAAAAGGAGAAGCAGCATCAACATGAGAGGGACATGCTGACCCTTCACCAGGGTCATTAAAAGGAGAAGGAGCATCAACATGAGAGGGACATGCTGACCTTTCACCAGGGTCATGAAAAGGAAAAACAGCATCAACATGAGAGGGAGATGCTGACCCTTCACCAGGGTCATGAAATAGAGAAGCAGCATCAACATGAGAGGGACATGCTGACCCTTCACCAGGGTCATGAAAAGGAGAAGCAGCATCAACATGAGAGGGAGATGCTGACCCTTCACCAGGGTCATGAAAAGGAGAAGCAGCATCAACATGAGAGGGAGATGCTGACCCTTCACCAGGGTCATGAAAAGGAGAAGCAGCATCAACATGAGAGGGACATGCTGACCCTTCACCAGGGTCATGAAAAGGAGAAGCAGCATCAACATGAGAGGGAGATGCTGACCCTTCACCAGGGTCATGAAAAGGAGAAGCAGCATCAACATGAGAGGGAGATGCTGACCCTTCACCAGGGTCATGAAAAGGAGAAGCAGCATCAACATGAGAGGGACATGCTGACCCTTCACCAGGGTCATGAAAAGGAGAAGCAGCATCAACATGAGAGGGAGATGCTGACCCTTCACCAGGGTCATGAAAAGGAGAAGCAGCATCAACATGAGAGGGACATGCTGACCCTTCACCAGGGTCATGAAAAGGAGAAGCAGCATCAACATGAGAGGGAGATGCTGACCCTTCACCAGGGTCATGAAAAGGAGAAGCAGCATCAACATGAGAGGGAGATGCTGACCCTTCACCAGGGTCATGAAAAGGAGAAGCAGCATCAACATGAGAGGGAGATGCTGACCCTTCACCAGGGTCATGAAAAGGAGAAGCAGCATCAACATGAGAGGGAGATGCTGACCCTTCACCAGGGTCATGAAAAGGAGAAGCAGCATCAACATGAGAGGGACATGCTGACCCTTCACCAGGGTCATGAAAAGGAGAAGCAGCATCAACATGAGAGGGAGATGCTGACCCTTCACCAGGGTCATGAAAAGGAGAAGCAGCATCAACATGAGAGGGACATGCTGACCCTTCACCAGGGTCATTAAAAGGAGAAGCAGCATCAACATGAGAGGGACATGCTGACCTTTCAGCAGGGTCATGAAAAGGAGAAGCAGCATCAACATGAGAGTGAGAAGCTGACCCTTCACCAGGGTCATGAAAAGGAGAAGCAGCATCAACATGAGAGGGACATGCTCACCATTCACCAGGGTCATGAGATGCTGACCCTTCACCAGGGTCATGAAAAGGAGAAGCAGCATCAACATGAGAGGGATATGCTGACCCTTCACCAGGGTCACTGAAAATGTGAAGCAGCATCAACATGAGAGGGAGATGCTGACCCTTCACCAGGTTCATGAAAAGGAGAAGCAGCATCAACATGAGAGGGACATGCTGACCCTTCACCAGGGTCATGAAAAGGAGAAGCAGCATCAACATGAGAAGGACATGCTGACCCTTCACCAGGGTGATGAAAAATAGAAGCAGCATCAACATGAGAGGGATATGCTGACCCTTCACCAGGGTCATGAAAAGGAGAAGCAGCATCAACATGAAAGGGACATGCTGACCCTTCACCGGGGTCATGAAATAGAGAAACAGCATCAACATGAGAGGGACATGCTGACCTTTCACCAGGGCCATGAAAAGGAGAAGCAGGATCAACATGAGAGGGAGATGCTGACCCTTCACCAGGTTCATGAAAAGGAGAAGCAGCATCAACATGAGAGGGACATTCTGACCTTTCACCACAGTCATTAAAAGGAGAAGGAACATCAACATGAGAGGGACATGCTGACCCTTCACCAGGGTCATGAAAAGTAGAAGCAGCATCAACATCAGAGGGACATGCTGACCCTTCACCAGGGTCATGGAAAAGAGAAGCAGCATAAACATGAGCAGGAGACACTTAGCCTTCACCAGGGTCATGAAAAGGAGAAGCAGTATCAGCATGAGAGGGACATGCTAACCCTTCACCAGGGCGATGAAAAGGAGAAGTAGGATCAACATGTGAGGGAGATGCTGACCCTTCACCAGGGTCATGAAAAGGAGAATCAGCATCAGCATGAGAGGGACATGCTCACCTTTCAACAGGGTCATGAAAAGGAGAAGCAGCATCAACATGAGAGGGAGATGCTGACCCTTCCCCATGTCATGAAAAGGAGAAGCAGCATAAACATGAGCAGGAAACACTGAGCCTTCACCAGGGTCATGAAAAGGAGAAGCAGCATCAACATGAGGGGGACATGCTGACCCTTCACCAGGGTCAAGAAAATGAAAAGCAGCATCATCCTGAGAGGGAGATGCTGATCATTCACCAGTGTCATGAAAATGAGAAGCACCATCAACATGAGAGGGACATGCTGTCCCTTCACCAGGGTCATGAAAAGGAGAAGCAGCATCAACATGAGAGGGAGATGCTGACCCTTCACCAGGGTCATGAAAAGGAGAAGCAGCATCAACATGAGAGGGAGATGCTGACCCTTCACCAGGGTCATGAATAGGAGAAGCAGCATCAACATGAGACGGACATGCTGAACCTTCACCAGGGTCATGAAAAGGAGAAGCAGCATCAACATGAGAGGGACATGCTGACCCTTCACCAGGGTCATGAAAAGGAGAAGCAGCATCAACATGAGAGGGACATGCTGACCCTTCACCAGGTTCATGAAAAGGAGAAGCAGCTTCAACATGAGAGGGACATGCTGACCCTTCACCAGGGTCATGAAAAGGAGAAGGAGATCAACATGAGAGGGACATGCTGACCCTTCACCAGGGTCATGAAAAGGAGAAGCAACATCAACATGAGAGGGAGACGCTGACCCTTCACCAGGGTCATGAAAAGGAGAAGCAGCATCAACATGAGAGGGACATGCTGACCCTTCACCAGGGTCATGAAAATGAGAAGCAGCATCAACATGAGAGGGACATGCTGACCCTTCACCAGGGTCATGAAAAGGAGAAGCAGCTTCAACATAAGAGTGACATGCTGACCCTAAACCAGGGTCATGAAAAGGAGAAGCAGCATCAACATGAGAGGGAGATGCTGACCCTTCACCAGGGTCATTAAAAGGAGAAGCAGCATCAACATGAGAGGGACATGCTATCCTTTCATCAGGGTCATGTAAACGAAATGCAGCATCAACATGAGAGGGAGATGTTGACCCTTCACCAGGGTCATGAAAAGAAGCAGCAGCATCAACATGAGAGGGAGATTCTGACCCTTCACCAGGGTCATGAAAATGAGATGTAGCATCAACATGAGAGGGAAATGTTGACTCTTCACCAGGGTCATGAAAAGGAGAACCAGCATCAACATGAGATAGACATGCTGACCTTTCACCTGGGTCATGAAATGGAGAAGCAGCATCAACATGAGAGGGACATGCTGACCCTTCACCAGGGTCATGAAAAGGAGAAGCAGCATCAACATGAGAGCGAGATACTGGCCCTTCACTAGGGTCATGGAAAGGAGAAGGAGCATCAACATGAGAGGGAGATGCTGACCCTTCACCAGAGTCCTAAAAAGAGAAGCAGCATCAACATGAGAGGGAGACAGTGACCCTTCACCAGGGTCATGAAAAAGAGAAGCAGCATCAACATGAGAGGGGCATGCTGACTCTTCACCAGGGTCATGAAAAGGAGTAGGAGCATCAACATGAGAGGGACATGCTGACCCTTCACCAGGGTCATGAAAAGGACAAGCAGCATCAACATGAGCTGGACATGCTGGCCCTTCACCAGGGTCATGAAAAGGAGAAGCAGCATCACATCAGAGGGAGATGCTGACCCTTCACCAGGGTCATGAAAAGGAGAAGCAGCCCCAACATGAGTGGGACATGCTGACCCTTCACCAGGGTCATGAAAAGGAGAAGCAGCATCAACATGAGAGGGACATGCTGACCCTTCACCAGGGTCATGAAAAGGAGAAGCAGCATCAACATGAGAGGGACATTCTGACCCTTCACCGGGGCATGAAAATGAGAAGCAGCACCACCATGAGAGGACATGCTGACCCTTCACCAGGGTTATAAAAAGGAGAAGCAGCATCAACATGAGAGGGAGATGCTGACTCTTCATCAGGGTCATGAAATGAGAAGCAGCATCAACATGAGAGGGACATTCTGACCCTTCACCAGGGTCAGGAAAAGGAGAAGCAGCATCAACATGAGAGGGACACGCTGACCCTTCACCAGGGTCATGAAAAGGAGAGCCAGCATCAACATGAGAAGGAGATGCTGGCCCTTCACCAGTTTCAGGAAAAGGAGAAGCAGCATCAATATGAGAGGGAAATGCTGACCCTTCACCAGGGTCATGAAAAGGAGAAGCAGCATCAACATGAGAAGGAGATGCTGTCCCTTCACCAAGGTCATGAAAAGGAGAAGCAGCATCAACATGAGAGGGACATTCTGACCCTTCACCAGGGTCATGAAAATGAGAAGCAACATCAACATGAGAGGGAGATGCTGACCCTTCACCAGGGTCATGAAAATGAGAAGCAGCATCAACATGAGAGGACATGCTGACCCTTCACCAGGGTCATGAGACGCTGACCCTTCACCAGAGTCATGAAAATGAGAAGCAGCATCAACATGAGAGGACATTCTGACCCTTCACCAGGGTCATGAAAAGTAGAAGCAGCATCAAGATGAGAGGGAGATGCTGACCCTTCACCAGGGTCATGAAAAGGAGAAGCATCGTCAACATGATCGGGAGACAATGAGCCTTCACCAGGGTCATGAAAAGAAGAATCAGCATCAATATGAGAGGACATGCTGACACTTCACCAGGGTCATGAAAAGGAGAAGTGGCTTCAACATGAGAGGGAGATGCTGACCCTTCACCAGGGTCCTGAAAAGGAGAAGGAGCATCAACATGAGAGGGCAATGCTGTCCTTTCACCAGAGTCATGAATAGGAGAAGCAGCATCAACATGAGAGGGAGAGTGACCCTTCCCAGGGTCATGAAATAGAGAAGCAGCATCAACATGAGAGGGACATGCTGACTCTTCACCAGGGTCATGAAAAGGAGTAGGAGCATCAACATGAGAGGGACATGCTGACCCTTCACCAGGGTCATGAAAAGGACAAGCAGCATCAATATGAGCTGGACATGCTGGCCCTTTACCAGGGTCATGAAAAGGAGAAGCAGCATCACATCAGAGGGAGATGCTGACCCTTCACCAGGGTCATGAAAAGGAGAAGCAGCCCCAACATGAGTGGGACATGCTGACCCTTCACCAGGGTCATGAAAAGGAGAAGCAGCATCAACATGAGAGGGACATGCAGACCCTTCACCAGGGTCATGAAAAGGAGAAGCAGCATCAACATGAGAGGGACATACAGACCCTTCACCAGGGTCATGAAAAGGAGAAGGAGATCAACATGAGAGGGACATGCTGACCCTTCACCAGGGTCATGAAAAAGAGAAGCAGGATCAACATGAGAGGGAGATGCTGACCTTTCACCGGGGTCATGAAAATGAGAAGCAGCACCACCATGAGAGGACATGGTGTCCCTTCACCAGGGTAATAAAAAGGAGAAGCAGCATCAACATGAGAGGGACATGCTGACCCTTCACCAGGGTCATGAAAACGAGAAGCAGCTTCAGCATGAGAGGGACATGCTGACTCTTCACCAGGGTCATGAAAAGAAGAAGGAGCATCAACATGACAGGGGATGCTGATTCCTTGACAGGAACATGGAGGTAATGGATAATGGAATAATGAAATCCCTTAAGCAACAGAGGTCATTAAATTTCTTCCAGAGTATTAAGAAGGTTATACGTTTTATAGTTTTATTCATATATTTGAAAGAATATGTAAACAGTATAATATTTATCAAGGGCTCTGGGTATGGATCCTGCCCCCGTAATGCCATGGTAAAGGTGTAACTGCTGTTTTTAAATTGTCTAATATTGATTGTTTAAATTATGATGAGGTTCAACAATGTTTATTGGAATGTTTTAAGTTAACACCTGAAACTTACAGAAAAAGTTTTGTGAGCATAGGCAGATGAAAGTGCATGTGAGTATATTGCAGGGATAAGCACTTATTTTCATAGTTGGGTGAATGTGTATCAGCTCACCACTTTTGAAAGGCTGGAAGACCTTTTGGTGAGGGAACAAGCCATTAGTGCATTACCTGAGGACATGAGAATCTGTTTGGCAGATGGGGGGTGTATCTCTGCAGATGAGATTGGGGAGAAAAGGGGATCTTTACTTGGCATGCAGAACAAAATTGCACAAGAACAGGATACCCAGTACCGGACATGGATATAAGGGAAAACATGGTGGGCAGCCTAAACCTCCTCAACAGATTCCACCAGTAATAGGGGAAGCTACTAGTTCAGGTATATAGCCAGGATCAAGGTTTAGATGCTTTAAATGTAACCAGAGGAACCATGGATCAAATGTCCATTGAAGCAAGGGAACAAAAAGTGGGGGAGACAGCAAGTGGGAATAACAGCAGTGGTAACTTGTCTGGAGACAATAGTGGTACCAGACTATCAATGGAGTTTGTTTCCTATCTTAGTGAATTGAAAACAGGACACTGATAAGAGAGACACAGCCTCTGACATAACCATTGAAGCCTAACCACTAACCACTAACTACTAAGAATAACCACGTGAAGCCTGCAGTGGTTAAAGAGGAGCAGTGCTTACTTGGGCAGTCCACTCTAGTCAGAACTTTAGGAGAGACCCCATTCCAAATAGCTTTGGCCAGGGTTGACCTTGACTGGGAAGGTGGAAAAGGGAAGCGAGCAAGTAGGTGTGTTTGAGGACATCCCTGCAGACGACCTGATCATGAATGATTTAGATAATGCAGGACCTTGTGTACATGCAGTTACACACAGTCAGACTTGGAGACAGGCACACAGGTCGGGTAGCCTGGGGGAGACCCAGACAGACCGCACACCTGAAGCCGGGGCTGGTGATGTAGCTATTTCAGGGAGAGACCTACTCTATAGCTGTGAGCCTGAAGGTGAGCCACAGCTGCTGATAGGTACTGATGCACCCTTGGATAGGGTGACTGCAAGGGCAGAGGTGAGTGGTAGTACCCAGGCTGACAGTGAGGCACTGCTGTCAGAAGATACCAGACTTCCTGTGGAAGGGGAGCTGGGAAGGGTCACAAAAGCAGAGTCGAGACAGGCTCAGCTTTTGATCTGACACTACAAGGCTTGAGGGAGGTAGCTAAGGCTAAGTATTTTAACCCTTGACAGTAATTGCATTTGTTTAGTGGCACTGTGGCTTCATGCTCCTGGAAGTCTTGCCACATGGTCAAACATTAATTAGGTATTAGTCTTAAAGGAATAGAAAACATGGAAAGGCATGACTACAGACAAGGTGCGTTTGAGAATAACATGGTGCTGCACTATACAATGGATGCTCGAGATATTCAGGGAATATTGAAAAGGAACTGGTTTATTTTGAAATAGGAAGGAATCAAGAAACATTTTGATGAGGGTCCCTCTTTTGATTTTAAGAACAAAAAGAACATTAAACATTTGCTTGAATTGCCTTTTAAATGGACACCGAGTGCACCAGTTACTTCTAGGTGTGGCCAATGTAGGCGATGTCATTTTATTAATACTGATCCTGATGAGGGTTGGTTGGTAAAGCTCAGTTGCACTCGTAGAGGTGGCAAATTTAATTGTTTGAGTGAAACGGTTGTTTACCTGGCAACTTGTGACTCTTGTACAGCTTTTTACGTGCGTAAGACCCAAAATGCTTTAAACAGGAGAATCTACCAACATGACTATAGTATTAAGCAGAAAGACAGTAAAAGTGCCTTGGCTAGGCATTCTGGCATTTGTGCAAATTTCAGGATGTTTAGTTTTTTAGTATTGGAGCAATCCAGGTGGGGGTGTATCCAGGAGACTGGAACAATAGATTACTACCTCAAGAGATGTTCTAGCAGCTTAGGTTGACTGTTGTGAGTGTTCCAGGGTTGAATGATTTCATTTCAGTATCAAGTGAATTTATTTAATGTTGGTTACATTGATTTAAAATATTGGCATTTGCCTTTAAAGTAATGCTGAAGCATGAGTGGTTTGTTTTAAGGGGGTGTGTTAACCAGCTGATTTCAGTGAAGTATTTTTACTCCAGGTAGGAGTCTATTCATTCACAGTTCTGAAGAGGTCTTATACAAGATGAAAACACTTAACTGTGGTGGATATATCACTGTATTTCTTTGGAGTGTGTTTGTTATTTTATTAAAGTCGGTGCCTGAGAACTTCGGATCTCGGACTTTTTTTGGTACTGGAATTTTTTTGGTCCTTAGTTCCACTGGTTCATCTCATGTTTAGTGCTTCTCTTAGAAATGCAACTCATACCAGTTCTCTTTAGTTTCACTTGCTGGTCTACATTTTTTTGTTCCTTTTCTTTATGAACTGGATGCATGAAGCCATCCTTCTTTAGCTTAAAGATCCCATATCTGTTCAAAGGTATATATTTTTTCAGTATACAGTTCTCTGTCCTTTTTATTTTAGACTTTAAGTCATTTTCCTGAGAGTGATTAAATGCAATCCCCTCCAATTTCCTTTTCTTCTCTAGGATATTCTCCTTCTGGAAAGAATTTATCTTGTCTTACGTTTTGCTTTCTCCACACTTACAGACACCTATTGCATACAATTTTCCTTTAGATGAACTTTCTCTTTACATTGACAGTAATGGATCTAAAAGTTAGACCAGGTTCTGTTTCTTTCTCTTTTACCTCAGTGAAACCATTCTCATTGTTATATTTCTCATTTTCTAAGGAAATTTGTCATAATCATTGTGTAACAAATTGATATCTCTACTACGATTTGTATGTTTTCTGATGCAGGTTCAGCTCTCTAGTTCTATTGTTCACAAAACTGCTTGATTTCTAGGGAAAAGAGAGATCTTGGAATTCCAAATCCTTAATGACCTGGAAGGCAAGGCTCAGATCGCCCATAAGGAGTCTGTAAGACACTGAATACAAATATAATGCTTCCAGCATCTTTTGACAGGTCAGACCTTTTAGTCCCAATGTTTTTTTTTTTTTTGTCAAGAACCTTTGGGGTCTCTCTTACTGGTTGATATATCTAGTAAAAAAGAAATGTCCATTTTCCAACCTAATGCACCTCAACCATCTCCTAAAAACCCCAGCTCCACTGCCAGTGTTACACTGCTTAGCTTTAAGATCTATTTCTTGAAAAACTATGGCAAATTGGTAGAAATTATACCACACATGAAGTGATGATGCAAGAGGACCCACTTCAGTCCTGACTGCAAAAGCAATATTTCTGCATGGCATGAATACACTATCCACTGATGGACATTTGTCATGCATACCCCCTAACACCTTGTACTGGAGGTGACTGTCCCCTTTTCCCTAATCTAGCTATGCTACTGTCAAGAAAAGTAAGCTGCTGAACCTTACGACCTTTGTATAAAACTAAAACTTATGACTAACTTTGCCAGGAAAAAACAAACAAAAAAAAAATAGTGGTCACGCCAAAACAAAAATCACAGTGGCTGTGGCAAAATAAAAATCTTAGTGATCATGGTAAAACACAAATCTTAGTTGGCTTGGCAAAGTAAAAATCTTAGTTAGTAATCATGGCAAAATACAAATCTTAGTGGTCATGGCAAAATACAAATCTTATTGGTCATGGCAAAATATAAATTGTAGTGGTCATGGCAAAATATAAATCATAGTGGTAGTGGGAAAATACAAATTGTAGTGGTCATGGCAACATGCAAATCATAGTGGTCATAATAATATGCAAATCATAGTGGTCATGGCAAAATACAAATTTTAGTGAATCAAGGCAAAATACAAATATTAGTGGTCAGGGCAAAATACAGATCATAGTGTTAGTGGCAAAATAAAAATCATAGCGGTCATGGCAAAATACAAATCATATTGGTCATGGCAAAATAGAAATTTGTCAAGTGCTAGTTACAGTATTAACTAGAAATAGGTTATCTGAAGTGATCAGATACATCAGAGCATACATGCTCTGTTTCAGGTAAAACTCATAGGTCATTTCCTACTAGATCTTTCACTGCTACTCGCACATCTCAGGATCAGTTCTACTCAGAGCACATTCTCTGGCTTCAGGATACCCTTTCTTTTGCATTGGCATCACCAAACTCATCTGAATCTCCTCTCAGCAATGGCATTTCTAACACTAGACCTATTACTCACAATCATGTATAAAAATGATCATTTTTTTTCATCTTTTAATACATTTCTTAGGTGGCAACCACCACATTGTGTTACTATGGTCCAATGTCAATCCACAGAAGACAAAATTCCAGAACTCAGCACTTTGTAAAAATACTCCTTTATAACATCGCTATAGTTTAGCATTAAAACCTGAAGAAGAACATCATGTTATCCACTTTCCAATATTTGCAAAACAAAATGCAACATGGACACATTTCTGGATTTAATACTTTGTGTTTATTCAGCCTTTTTCCACATTATAGTTTTGCTGTGACTTCCTTTCATCTACTTTAATAAGTTAAATAAACGGGTTCATAGAGTCATAGGTGTGTATTAGGCTAATGGCCCTGGAGCCTTTACAAGCCTAGTCCATAGAAGCACCCTGGCATCGCGCTGCCCGACATTAGCTCCCCGTGCCTCTATCAAGTAGAGCCACTGGAGTGATCCCCAGGGGTGAACTTTCTATTTCCCATCCACTCATCAAGATTTCTCTTGAAGAGGGACAGTGAGGTGCTCTGCTTGACATGTATGGGAAGTCTATTCCATAGCATGGACAGTTTCTGGGTGAGGAACCTGTCCTTCCAGCATGTTCTGTTGATTGTGGTAATGAGACTAAGGTCTCCAGAATGTGTGGTGTGGAGGGATTGGGATTTCTTTAGATGTAGCATTTCTAACAGAGCTGGGTCAGGTATGGCTTTGTAAGTCAAGCAGAGATCGCCTCTATGTAGGCAATATGAGACAGAGAATAGCTGACGTCTTTTGAGTCTGTCCATGTAGGACATGTGTTTAATGCCTAGGATCCTCTTCATGAGGAACTTCTGTGGCCTCTCCAGCTGTTGCAGGTGTTTAGTGAGGTACATGCCAAATGGGGAATTATACTCAATGATTGGTCTAATGAGGGAAGAATAGAGATAAATGATGACCTCTTTCTTCCTGGATGCAAAACCCTTGGTAATGAGATGTGCCACATAGACGGACTTTCTGACCACAGTGGCAATGTGGTGGTCAAACGACAGGTTGCTGTCAACCTGTGTCCCCAGATCTCGTATAATGCCTTCAGTGTTCAGTGGGCTCCCATCAATGCAGTAATTAGTGGGAACTGAGTTTTTACCAAAGGGGATGATGACGCATTTTTTGGCGTAAAGCTTAAAGCCTTGGTTTTGACACTAGTCATTGGTCTCAGTGAGGCCTTTCTGTAGGATGTCTGCATCACTTGGGAAGTTAATAATGGTTCCCAGCTTGCAGTCGTCTGTGAACTTGGTCAGCCAGAGTCCCTTTCTGTTGGCCTGGAATATTGAGAAGTAGATGCTCAACAGGAAAGGACCCAGGATCGATCCCTGTGAGACTCCACTCATGACTGGTCAGCAGTTTGACTTGGAGTTTGCTGCTTTCACACTGTGTGTTCTATCTGTGAGCCAGTTTGCAATCCATCTAGTGATATAGAGGTTGATGCCTAGCTTGGTGAGTTTATCACTAATTCCCGAGTGAGGAAAAGTATCAAAGGCCTTGGCCAGCTCGAGATAGGCTGTATGCACTGCCTTACCTTCATCCACAGCCCTGGTGACTGACTCAAAGAAGTCAACCAGGTTGAGTAGGCATGATCTCCCTTTCACAAAGCCAAACTGTGTGGTGTCCAGAGTTTGGAGATTTCTATATCTTTGTTAATCAGGTCCACGATGATGCACTCCATAGCTTTACATATCAGACTCATCAGGCTACTGGGGCAATAATTTCCAGGGTCTGTAGTCGTTTCCCTTTATGGAGAAGGATGACTTGTGCCATTCAGTAGTGACAAAGCCTGAGGTGAGGCTGTGACTGAACAGGGCACACAGATGTGGTGCCAGTTCACTTTGTAGTTCATGTAGAACACAGCCATGGATATTATCGGGTCACTTGGAAGCTGTATTCTTGGCCTTGGACAATGCAGCTTTAACCTGTGTCGCAGTAATGCTGGGTGCCTGGCATTTTTCTTGTATTGTGATTGGTCCTTTAGGGGGGGGAGGGGTAAAGTTGGCACTGAATCTGTCGGCCAGTATGTTGGCAATATCTGTTGGCTCAGTATAGGAGGTACCATTGTGCAGTAACTCAGAGCAAATCTGGATATTGCCATGGAGGCTCCTGATATAACTACAGAAGGCTTTGTGACTGTTTTTAGTGTCTGCTGCAATTCTGCCTTCATAGCTGGCTTTAGAGGATTTGATGAGGGATCTCAACTTTTTGTTGAGGCTAATAAGGGAGTTTTTCCAGTTCTGGGACTTCACCTTTTTCTGCAGCAGTTTCTTTCTTCTGTTGTAGAGTTTATTAATGGCAGGGGACCAACAGATTGGCTTCCTTTTTTGATGAGTTTTTTGGTTCTGTTGGGTATGGCTAGTTCCATGCATTTATGTACATGTTTGTACAGTGCATTGGTGTATGATTCAGCAGTCATGCAGCTATTTTCCATTGGCATGGGTGCTGTGAAGTTAGCCACCTCTGTTTTTAGGAGTCCAAAGTTAGCTTTGGAGAAGTTTTTCAAGGTGGGTTACCTTTGTAGGGGGTGTGGGTGAGACGTGGATTTCCATGGTGATTAGTTTATGGTTGGATCTGACCAGGAAGGAACCGACTATTGGTGTAATAACCAGGTCAAGAATGTTACTTCCTGTAGTGGGTGTCATAATGAGCTGGTCCAGGGTATTGGAATTGATGAATTCCAGGAAGCATTGGGCCAGTGTATTGGTGCTTGAGTAGTTTTCCCAGTTGATGGAGGGGTAGTTGAAGTTTCCTAGTGTTGGGTTGGACCTTGATAGATTCCAGGGTGCTTAGGAATGTAGAGTGAGAGTCTAAGGACATGGTTGGGGCCTATAGCAGGTTATGACCTGGATCGCCGTCTTACCCAATGTTAGTTGTACCTGAAGTATCTCAGATGCTTTATGCTGGACTACTAGTCTGGAGGTGTGCATATCCTTTATGAATATGGAGACACCACCACCTTTGGAACTTTGGTCCATGTTTTGTGGCCGAAAGGTGTGGAATGAGTTATAGCCTGGTAGTGTAGGGGATGGTTTCTGCTGCTTTAAACCAGGTCACCATTACAGCACAAATGTTGATGTTCTCCATTTTGAGGAGTGCTTCATGTAAGTGCATCTTGAGATTTAGACTTCTAGCACTGAGCAACATGACTCTCAGATTACATTTATTTATAGCTCTTACAGTGGTAATTTGGTCTTTGGAACATTGCTTAAAAAAGGCACTATAGGGGTAGCAAGAGCCTTAACTAGTACCCAGAAACCCATGGGTGACAGATGCAGGCCATCTCTGGCAAAGCATTGAGGTCTGTCAGTCATGTCATCCCAAGCAGACAGATACTGGATCTCCTTAGAATGACACCAGAAAATTAGCCAATTGTTGAAGTCAATCATTTTTTGTTTGTACTGCAATATCATTGTAGTTGACTGTAGGATACTGCCCAGGGCTAGTGTCATACCTTGCCTTGGCCACATAATCTGAGAGCTCCATCACGTCTCTTTTCACATAGTCCAGGGAGGTGCGTCTGAGGTCATTCACACCCACATGGGCAATGACAGAGTTATACTTGTACTTGTTGTGGAGTGACCTGAGTGCGTGTGTTATGTGTCAGATTCTGGCACCTGATAAACAGCTGACTGTTGCCTTCTCCTTATTCAACCTAGTGAGTGGGACATCTGTGTGCCTCACTATTGAGTTACCTATGATTAGTGTATTGGGCAAGGTGTTTAGCCTTAGGGGGCTTAGGTTGAGGGGCACACTGTGGAGGTGAGGTATGTGTCCTGTGGTTTGTGCTGTGTTGTGGTGGTCAAGTGTGTTTCTGTCTTGGAGGTCTCTGCTGTTTGGGTAAATTTCTATTGACAGCCTCCTTGAAGGTGGGTATGTGGTTTGTATTTTTATGTGAGACTTGTGATAGTGGGTGTTCTGGAGGGCTATGTGTTCCATGCGGTGTGGTGCAGGTGTTGACCTCCTCTTGACAGCTAGTCTGGTCTTGGCTGGAGAGTGCATAGCTTCCACTTTGGTGATATAAGTGCATCTCTCACAAGTCTGAATGTTGGGAGGTAAGAGGAGAGGGTTGTCTGTGTACATGAGGCACTTGCTACACTGCCTCACAATGCCCAAGTGCACCAGGTTAATAGGAGAAAGTAAAGGGAACTGCCCTTTAATCATGCCAGGAGGGTTAGTCATAACTACTAAGTACTAGAGCTATTTCCATGAAGAATGACTAGTGCTGATGGCACTTACGTGTGCTATAATAATTGCTACAAATACCTGCTGAAGTGTAAAGCGCTTAGGCTACTTGAAGTGCAAGAGAGAAAGATGGGAGGTTAGCATAATGGTTAAGGTGTTTGACTTATAAACCATAGGTGCAGGGTTTGATTCTCACATGGGGTAATTGGCTAGGCTTAAAATGGCCCACAAGGTCAGTTAGCTTAGTACTAACCTATGAAACTATGAACAGAGCATTCAGCATTACATCTGTAACCTTAAACCTTTACCACTCCACAAGGGGGGATCCACCTTGGATCCCGGGAACTACCGTCCCATCAGTCTGACGAGCCTGATCTGCAAGGCCATGGAACGTGTTATCATGGAACTTATAAACAAAGACATTGGCAAACTTCAAACAATGCACCCCAGCAGTTTGGGTTCGTGAAGGGCCGATCTTGTTTCCTGAAGCTGATTGACTTCTTTGAATCAGTCTCCAGAGCCATGGACAAGGGTAAGGTGGTCCACACAGCCTATCTGAACCTCGCCAAGGTCTTTGACACCACCCCCCACTCTGGAATCATAGATAAACTTACTAAGCTGGGCATTAATCCCTACGTCACTCGATGGGTTGCCAACTGGCTTAATGACAGAACCCACACTGTAAAAGTAGCTGACTCCAAATCCAGCTCCAGACAAGTGACAAGTGGAATGCCTCAGAGTTCAGTCCTGGGACCACTCTTGTTTGGCATCTACTTCTCTGAAGTACAGGCCAATACTAAGGGACTCTGGCTAACAAAGTTTGCAGATGACTGCAAACCGGGAGCCATTATTGAATCTCCAAATGATGTGGATACTTTACAAAAGGGCCTTAAAGAAACAGATGCTTGGTGCCAGAGCCATGGACTCAAGCTCAATGCCAAGAAATGTACAGTTATCCCCTTTGGGAAAAACATGTACCCATGAATTACCACATAGTTGGCAGTACACTAAACACTGAAATTGTGATAAGAGACTTAGGGACACAGGTGGACAGTGGTATCACCTTCGATAACCACATTGCCACAACAGTAAGGAAATCCTTCTTTGTGGCACTAATATAGCCTATACATCACTAAGGGCTTTTCATCCAGAAAAAAGGAGGTCATCGTCCCACTGTACTCATCCCTCATTAGACCCATGATAGAATACAATGCCCCATTTGGTATGTACCTCTCAAGACACCTGCAACAACTGGAAAGGCTACAGAAATACTTCACTAAAAGAATCACAGGCCTAAAGCAGATGCCCTATGCTGACCACCTTAAAAAAACTCCAGCTATAATCTGTCACATATTGTCTACTCAGAGGCAATCTCTGCTTAACATACAAGGCCATGTCAAACCCAGAGCTGTTGGACATGCTACACTTAAAGAAATCCCAATCCCTCAGAGTCACACGCTCCAGGGATCTAAACCTTGTCATCACAATAAACAAAACATGCTGGAGGAATAGGTTCCTGACACAGAGACTTCCCAGACTCTGGAATAGACTGCCTATACATGTCAAGCAGAGCACCTCTTTGGCCCTCTTCAAAAGGAACCTTGACGACTGGATGGGAGAAAGGAAATTCACCCCGGGGATCACGTCAGTTGCCCTGCTAGACAGGGGTCCAGGAAGTAAATAGTGTGGGAAGAAATAGCCAGGGAATTGTTATGGCTGGGCTTGTATAGGCCATAGGGTTGATAGCCTAGTACCAACCTATAAACCTATGAATCTATAAGAATTAGCAAGATCTAAGGGAAAAACTGAAGATCATACTTTCTGGCACCAGTAATAGTTTACCTCAACTCGGCGCCATTGAGTGGAGCTTAAACAAGTGCAAACCCATGCAAACATAGGCTTTTAAACCAGAAAGTAGAAAAGGGATAGAAAAACTGTCCAAACAGCTAATAAACTACAGTTTCTGGGCCAGAAACCACTCCTCTTGTGGTAGATAGGTTACCTAATGCATACCATACCCACTGATAAGTTAAAAGGCTTCCCTCCAACACAGAAAGGCTTGGGGGTTCAGAAGCTTACAAACAGTCCTGGATACAGCAAATATGTGCCAGGACTAGACTAGTTACAGGAAAGGTAGAATACAAGCTCAAACATGGGCTTTTAAACCAGAAAATTGAAAGGGATGGAAAAACTACCCAATCGGCCAATAAACAACAATTTCTGGGCCAGAAATCACTCCTCTTGTGGTAGATAGGCTACCTAGTGCTTACCACTCCCACTGATAAAATAGAAGGCTTCCCTCCAACACACAAAGGCTTGGGGGGTTCAGAAGCTTACAGTCTTGGATACAGCAAATCTGTACCTGGACTAAACTAATTACAGGAAAGGTGGGAAACAAGCTTAGAACTTTTTTATAGAAAATCAGCTAAAACAGCTGTAAAACAATTCAAATGCAGTGCAAGTTAGCACATTTGAGTGTGTAGAAATATTAAAGCAAATACAGTTTAAATAAATGCAATTAAATTAAAAAATGACTAAAACCAACTGCAGAAAGCAGTAAATTAAGATAAAATCAAAATGGAGGCACTTAGAGTATTAGAAAACAATTCCAGCAAAAATTAAGACAATGCAGAACTCTGAACAGTTAAAAAGTACCAAAAAATATACTTATTTCCAGATTGTTTGAGAAACACATTCAGTCAGAACACAAGGAGATTCTAGCAATGGTAGATTATAGCAAAGTTTATATATATATATATATATATATATATATATATATATATATATATATATATATAAAGTGGAAAGGGAGAAAGGAGGAACAGAAGATAATTCAAAGTTAAGAAACTAAGTGAGTTGGCCTTCTCAAATGTTCTCTCTGTATTAGGCAGAATGAACTAATAACACTAGACTGAGAGGAGTGTCCCAAATCAAATTTACAGTAGGGGCGGGCACCTCTAAAGCCACCAAGTATAAGAACAAGACACCAACAGGAAGGAAGGGTGGGAAACTTTACTACAGCTACTAGCTACACTATTTTAAGCAGAAAACACTATAGAAAAGTTTATCACAGCAGAAAAACAGCAGTGAGCTACTAAATTGAAGTTTTAACAGATAAAGGAGCAAGGAGACTCTAGAAAATGCTTTTAAGGTTCATAGGTTAGTACTAAGCTAACTGCCCTTGTGAGCCATTTTAAGCCAAGTCAATTATCCCTTGTGAGACTCAAACCCTGCACCTTGTGTTTGTAAGGCAAACACCTTAACCATTAGGCTACCCTCCCAAAGTGGCCTTTGGTTTCAGTCATTTTCTTAATTTAATTGCATTTATTTAAACTGTATTTGCTTTAATATTTCTACACACTCAAGTGTGCTAACCTACACTGCATTTGAATTGTTTTTACAGCTGTTTTAGCTGCTTTTCTATAAAAAAAGTTCTAAGCTTGTTTCCCACCTTTCCTGTAACTAGTTTAGTCCAGATACAGATTTGCTGTATCCAAGACTTTTTGTAAGCTTCTGAACCCCCCAAGGCTTTGTGTGTTGGAGGAAAGCCTTCTATCTTATCAGTGGGAGTGGTAAGCACTAGGTAGCCTATCTACCACAGTGGCTTCTGGCCCAGAAATTGTTGTTTATTGGCCGATTGGGCAGTTTTTTCATACCTTTCAACTTTCTGGTTTAAAAGCCCATGTTTGAGCTTGTTTCCCACATTTCCTGTAACTAGTCTAGTCCTGGTACAGAACCCCCCCCCCAAGCCTTTCTGTGTTGGAGGGAAGCCTTTTAACTTATCAGTGGGTGTGGTAAGCACTAGGTAGCCTATCTACCAAAAGAGGAGTAATTTCTGGCCCAGAAATTGTAGTTTATTGGCGGTTTGGGCAGTTTTTACATCCCTTTCAACTTTCTTAACTGCAAACAAATCAGTTATATGATACACTCCTTGGCAGGAAATCAGAACAAACAAACAAATGATTAACAAATGGTGAAAATTTGCATTTAATATCTTTCACACAGTGAAACTAGCTAAAAAAGATTCACAAACAGTGTGACAGTAAAAACCTTATTTATC
Organism: Protopterus annectens; assembly: GCF_019279795.1. Lineage (NCBI taxonomy): Eukaryota > Metazoa > Chordata > Ceratodontiformes > Protopteridae > Protopterus > Protopterus annectens. The sequence continues at coordinate 54,779,225 of NC_056749.1, forward strand.
AGGCCTTGTAAGGCAAACAATTTTAGCACAACCATGCAGATTAGTTTATAGCAATAAAATACAGTAAAAGGTATGCAGCAGACAAAAACCGTGCTATAAATGGTTAGAATAATCAATAACTAGTAAAAATAAGCAAAAAACAATAGAATACTTATTGTTATATATCACAGATCAGAGTTGTGGTCAATGCCCTTCCTCCACTCAGCTCAGTGTGTATAGACAGTTATCAGAAACTGTTTTAGAATATCGACAAAAGACAGGGAGTATTAACAGAATGTGTTTGAGCCCTTAGTTAGTTGCTATAGTTTCTGATCATTTTTACACTTGTTTGTGGAGAAGAGAGGAGTTTGCTTAGAATGGATGAACATATGAGTAGAGTTCACTTTTCTGGGAAGCCATTGGACAGTGTCAGAATGGCACATGAGAAATTACTGTCATCTAATTTCCAGACAGTCAATGGGGTGTGCAGAGGAAAGGTACTGTGTATATATATATATATGGGGAGCCATGTGTGCAAACATTTATGTACTGATGGAGTGCTAATTCCACTACAATCTCAAATTTGTCCAGGCCAGTTCTACTGCTTCTCATGTAATGGAATCTTCTAGCATGCTACCCTCTTCATATGAATGTTGCAGCTGCTGGCCAATTACTTATAAAAGCTTTCAAGCTATTTAACATATTGGATATTTTGTCCCAAGTACAAGATGCCAGTGACTTCTCTTGTATCACATTAGATTGGTGGCAGAAGGACACAATAAGCCTACATAGTCTGCCAGCATTCTTTCTACCCTCAGTGATTACTTTTTCCTTAACCTTTTCTCAACCCATCCCGTGGCCTCTTCAGTTCCTGTTCGCAACCCAATGTAGAAACTCACTTATCTCAATAAAAAAAATCCCTGATCCAGGAAGAGTTATACCCTGTAACGTTACCTGTACCCATCATTCAAGTATTCTCTGTAACACATTACCTGTACCCTCCTTCAGGTATTCTCTGTAACACATTACCTGTACCCTCCTTCAGGTATTCTTTGTAACACATTACCTGTACCCTCCTTCAGTTATTCTCTGTACACATTACCTGTACCCCTCCTTCAGGTATTCTCTGTAACTCATTACCTGTACCCTCCATCAGGTATTCTCTGTAACACATTACCTGTACCCCCTTCAGTTATTCTCTGTAACACATTACCTGTACCCTCTTTCAGGTATTCTCTGTAACACATTACCTGTACCCCCTTCAGTTATTCTTTGTAACACATTACCTGTACCCCCTTCAGTTATTCTCTGTAACACATTACCTGTACACTCCTTCAGGTATTCTCTGTAACACATTACCTGTACCCTCCTTCAGTTATTCCCTGTAACACATTACCTGTACCCCTCCTTCAGGTATTCTCTGTAACATGTTACCTGTACCCTCCATCAGGTATTCTCTGTAACACATTACCTGTACCCCTTCAGTTATTCTCTGTAACACATTACCTGTACCCTCCTTCAGGTATTCTCTGTAACACATTACCTGTACCCTCCTTCAGGTATACTCTGTAACACATTACCTGTACCCCTCCTTCAGGTATTCTCTGTAACACATTATGTGTACCCTCCTTCAGGTATTCTCTGTAACACATTACCTGTACCCTCCTTCAGGTATTCTCTGTAACACATTACCTGTACCCTCCTTCAGGTATACTCTGTAACACATTACCTGTACCCCTCCTTCAGGTATTCTCTGTAACACATTATGTGTACCCTCCTTCAGGTATTCTCTGTAACACATTACCTGTACCCTCCTTCAGTTATTCCCTGTAACACATTACCTGTACCCTCCATCAGGTATTCTCTGTAACACATTACCTGTACCCCCTTCAGTTATTCTCTGTAACACATTACCTGTACCCTCCTTCAGGTATTCTCTGTAACACGTTACCTGTACCCTCCTTCAGGTATTCTCTGTAACACATTACCTGTACCCCTCCTTCAGGTATTCTCTGTAACATGTTACCTGTACCCCCTTCAGTTATTCACTGTAACACATTACCTGTAGCCCTCCTTCAGGTATTCTCTGTAACACGTTACCTGTACACTCCTTCAGGTATTCTCTGTAACACATTACCTGTACCCCTCCTTCAGGTATTCTTTGTAACATGTTATCGGCACCCCTCCTTCTTCTTATGTCGTTCTTTTTTAGCATGAGCCCTTCACACCCCCTAACATTATCTTATGCACTGATATCATGTCAGCTTCGAAGACCAACACTTAGTCTACCTTCTAATCATATTCCTTTACCTCTGTCCCAAAAATCTTACTGGTAACTTTTCTCTGAATTATTTTTAGCAGCCTGATGTTCTTTCCCGTATAAGGTTTCCAGTCTTGCTCACAGTACTCAAGGCCTGGTCATGCTAAGAGCCTATAAAATGGAAACATCCATTCATTCTTTGCCTTCAGGATCCATCCCTCTGAGGATACGACCCAGCATTCCATTTGCTGCAGCTACTTCCATCTCCCTGTGCTCCCAGTGGTGCAGTCTAGATATGATTATCAGCCCCCAGCTCTGTTCAGTTGTTTTCCTAAATTGTGGCCCAAGTGTGGTAGTTTCAGTTTGTTTGCACTTTCTGCCTCTTGTTTAGCTTTACCAAACTCTTCACTAGACTCCTTCCTTCCCCCATTGCTGCACTGCACATTTGTGTCAATAGCAAAAAGGTTGATCCTGTTTGCTACTCCACCAAGTATGTCTGAACATACTGAAGAGTGCTGTACTTAGGACAGATCCATGTGGTCTCCACTAGTCACTTCTCTCGTTCATTTCATTGTCCTCTCACCACAAACCTCTAAGTTCTATCATTCAGACATGCACTTTCCAGTTCCTCAGCCTTGCCCCTACCCCCATGTTTTCCACTTTTCCTACAGCCTCCTCTGTGGGATAGTCAAAGGCCTTGCTGACGTCTAGGTAAGCCATGTCTAGTGGCACATTCCTGTCAGCTTTACCAATAAGCTAATCATAAAACTGTATCGTGTTTGACTGACAGATCCTTCTTGCCAGGAACCTGTGTTGGTTGTTGTCCTCTAGAAATGCTAGCAACCTTCCTTTCAAGATTCTGTCTTTGACTTTCCCTCTCTTTGCTGATAAGCTAAAAGGGCAGCAGTTTCCAGATTGTTCTGCTCTTCTTTGTACAAGTTGCTGCATTCTAGTGCTCTGGTGTTTCTGCCCTAGTAAGTGATGCAGCGAAGATCTGCATCATGGAATCTGTCAACATACCAGCCAGATATTTAAAACTCTGGAAGGTACCCTTCTGTCCCTTGTACTTTATCCCCCATAAAAAGAAGAATTTTCCTTTCTATCTCCCCTCTGTTTAGCCTAGTATCTGTTGACCCTTCCCCTCAGTCTGCTTTGCCTCCTTCCCACATGGCAGCCTGTCCTTGCTTTCTTTTGTGAAAACTGATGCAAAGTATTCATTCGGTAGTTGTGTTTTTCCTAGTCTTCTGTGATCTCTTGCCCATCTCTGCTCAGGCTAGCCATTTCTGTCAGTTAAATCCTCCTTTCTGCTAAGTACCTCAAAATGTTCTTTGCTTTTCTCCTTGGTCTACTATATTAATTCCCTTTCAATTTGTGCCTTTGCTACATTCACTAACTTTGTTGTCTAGCCTCCTTTTGCCATGCTTCTTCCAGCTGTCAACCCCCTCCTTTCTACCTCCTGTATGCCCTATCCTTTGCCTAACTATTAGGCTTACTTTGCTGTATGACCACTTTGGCCTCTTTCCCTTTTTATTAATTTATTTATTGATATTTGGTTACTGGGAATGTCTGACTGGGTAGGTACCCATTTTTAGCAGAGGTCTGGGGAGGAAAGCTCCAAGATATTACAAAAACATTTTAAGAGCGATAACTTTACAATCTTTAAAACTGTCTTTTCTTTTTGTTTCTTGCTGACATGCTTATCCATAACTCTGAGTACACCATTTATCAACAATCTTCATAAATTGTGTATTACTTTACTACTATTAAATCATTCTTCCCTATTGCCTTAAACCACACAGTGGCATGATCACCATTGGCTAGTTATGCCTTAAGCCGAACGCTCTTTGTGTGGTTAGAATCATGTGCAGAAGGCTCTACTTTTGGTTCAGATTTCCTTGAGTTGGCCAAACCTTTTCTATTCCAAAATCTCAAGCAGATCCTACTGTTTGCTTAGCTCAGCATTTGATCCTGGCATATTTAGATCCCACATAAGTACTCTCATCTTCCTCCTTCAATATTCTTGCTTTTGACCCTCCATCCCCTGTCTCTCACTGCATGAATACAGAATTAACTGTAGGCAGGGCTAGATTATTATAAAGGCCATTTAGATATCTGTCCAGGGTTCAGAGTTCCAAGAGGGTCAATATCCAGTACATAAATATGTTACCATAAATGCAACTGCTGGTACCATGGGCCATTCATCCATCTTACTAAATAAAAAACACTATATATAAGTAGATACAATTACTTAACAAGCAGCTATAGCTTGTAGTGCCTTGAAGGGGCGGTCACTGCACTTGACAAATTATTTTGTTGGCTTTCTGTTACGATTACATCCCACAAATCATGGGATGATATCAGCAAAGAGCAGAAAGCTGATACAATCTTAAGGGAAGACCACATGACAAAACAGCAGCAGTGCAAATACAATAAGGTAATTTTTTTTTCAAGACATGGGCTGTAGTGGCTGGTGAGCAACTTTATGTTTGTGTAAAATGTAATTTGAAATACAGTCTAAGTGTTCTTTTATCAGTTTATTGCAGTCACACATCTGATATGCACACATTATTCCTGCCTGGCAAAAAGATATGGGATATTGAGGCTGGTGAGCAGCTGTGGATTTAATTCTAATATGTATAGTACTAGCTATTTAGAGTTTACAGGTGGTAGCAGCAAATGCAACAGATGTTCAATAGATTTCAATGTATTTGAATTAGTGTAGGTGGTGAAAGTAGGGTAAAATGCACTCAAAAGCAGCATCAGTTACCATCATTATTAAAAGAAAATCTTTAAAGTATTTTGTGAAATCCATTCAACGTTGGGAAAATGTTAACAGCTATGGTTATTTTGCTAATAACTTGCTGCATTTGAGTCATGTGGACAATCATGTGTTGTGTGTTTATTTAACCAAATGGGTAAAATGTTTTAGGGTGGCGGATGTGGATAATGAGAATGGAAAAAGGAACTCTTTAAAATGTGAGGTAACTAGCACGTAGTTTTAACAAAAAATTAACTGACGTGGAGGAATGTTTAGCAAATGATTCTTTTGATATTCTATTTATAACTGAAACTTGGTTCAGTTGTATCAATACTCCACTGAATATCCAAGGTTTTAGTGGACATCAGTAAAGCAGTAAGCTTGAATCAGACTGAAGAAAAAAATAAGAAATCATTAAGGTACATTAGGACTCGTCCAGCAGTGACAAAGATGTCTGTGTATAACAACTATAAGAGCTATTTTATGACAAAGGATTGATTATGAAATACAGGTTGCTGCCAGTGTATTGGTTTGCATGATGCCTCAAGTTTGGTATTAAGAGAGAATTCTGTGTATATCAACGACCATTAGATTTTGGCCAATTTGTTTTGTTTTTGTGTGTTGATGTTTTATTTGGTAGATCTTCTGTAAATGGTATAGATTTTTATTTTCTATCAAATTTAGCAGGTTGTTGCCCTCCATTAATAATAGAACATATAGAACTATCTTTAGATTGTATTCAGCAGCTGGGAAAATGGAGGGAATGGCTATGTTTGAGACGTATAAGTGACTGCTTATACCTTTGTTTGGTTTATGTGTTTCAGAAAACTTTAATTGCATGTTTTGTTGAAAAAATTTGGAAGGAGGTCATTGTTGTTCAAATAAGTAAAAATTGCCCGGGTTATACTATTGGTGATTATAGACCAATTAGTTTGATATGTAGTCTGGGGAAGTATTTTGAGAGGACACTAAGCTTATTATTTAAGCATATGTTTAGTTTCTCTAATGATATGTATCAACTTGGATTTATACCTTGAATATCCAGTTTAAGTTGGTGAATTTTTATGAATATACAATAAATGAGTTGGATAAAGACATGTTGGATAAAGACATATATATAAGGCCTTTGATTCTGTTCCACATTCTGTTTTCATTGATACATTGAGTATAACAGGTATGAATGTATTTGTATAGAGATAGGATATATTGGTTGGTAGGTCAGAAAAGCAGAGTTAAGATTAAGAATAAATTCTTACAATGTGTGTCCATCAAACGAGGTTTCCCCAGGAGTCAGTTTTTGGAGCTCTGCTGTTTAGGTTGCTTATGACTAACATCTAAACAAATTTATTTAAGTACATTTGTGGACAGTTTAAAATTTGGAGGCATAATAGTTAATGCAGTAGATCATCTGTGTTCTTCCTACTTTATTACCTTATTTTGCTTTGCTGTGTGCTCTTAATGTTCAAATGCTCATATTCTGCTGCATTTATTACTGCTTGTTAGTAGCATCATTAAATGTATCTGTTATTCTAAGCATCTTAGTTTTGGTTTTATCACTTGGGATTCAGGCCAGTTACTTTACATTTAAAAAGGTTTTTGTGGTCTACACTCTTGTGGACAAACCCTTAGCAAAACCCTCTGTCCATAAGTCCACTCAAGTATTTGGAACACTATGTCTGGACAATTCCCATCAGTTTCTCCTGCCAGCCTGGTTGACATGGGCATACTGAGACAGTGTAGCAACTGCCTCATGTTCACTGACAGCCCTCTTCTCCTAGCACATAATTCTTCTTCTTGCGAGAAATGCATCTACATTAGTAACCTGGAATCCATGCTGTCTCACTCCACAGTCAATACTCCTGATAAAGAGGAGATCGCCAGTAGAAATACTACACCATGCACATCACATAGCCAACCACAACACACACACCCTCCTATGCAGAGGTCCTCAATAAAAACTTACCTAAACAGGACAGACCTCCAAAACACACTCACAAACATTCCAGACACAATACCAAACACATCACACACAGCAGCCAGCACACCAGTATCTCACAAACACAGCCCATAAGGAATAACAATAAACCAAACATACTAGTCATTGATGTCTCATTTGTGAGACACACCAATGTCCCCTCACCAGGCTCGACAAGGAGAAGGTCATGATCAGTTGTCTGTCTGGTGCCAGAATCCACCCCATCACGCACCCACTTAAGTCTCTCCACAACAAGTACAACTATGACACTGTCATTGTCCATGATGGTGTGAATGACTTGAGACATACTTTCCTGGACTATATGAAGAGAGACATGATTGAGCTGACAGAGTATGTGTCCAGGGCAGGTATGACTCTAGCCCTAAGCAGCATCCTACTTTCACCAAGAATGATACCACAGTACCAGCAAAAAGTGATTGACTTCAACAATTGGCTTAGTTTCTGGTGTCATTCCAAGGGGTTCCAGTATTTGTCTGTCTGGGGTGACATGGTTGACAGGCCTCGATACTTTGCCAGAGATGGCTTCCACCTGTCACCCCTGGGATTCTGGATCCTGGCCAATGCACTTGCCTCCCCCATTGTGCTTTTTTTAGGCAATGTCCAAAAGACAAATCAGATATAAAAGATCTGTCAAAAAGAAAATTGAAGGTCATGCTGCTTAACTCTAGGAACCTTAACCTGAAAATGCACTCACTGGATGTTCTGTTTGCACTAGAAGATGCTGACTTCTGTGCAGTCACGGAAACTTGGTTCAGGGCTGCAGAGAGCACCACTGCCCTACCAGGCTTTACCTCATTCCATACATTCAGACCCCAAAATGAGGTCGGGAAGACTAAGTGTGGTGGAGTCTCTTTCTTCATTAAGAACAGGCACAACTCCAGTCTGGTTTGCCAGCATGACACAGTGGAACTACTGCAAGTGCATCTGACAGTGGGCAAGCAACCATCCAAGTTATAGCCAGCTATAGACCCCCTCCATGACTCAAGATACCTACTCCTCCTACCTCGATCTACTTGACTCCATCAAGGTACCCCCTAACACCCTGATCCTTGGTGACTTCAACCACCATGAACTGGGTGAACTATTCCTGCACTAATGCACTCATCCAATGATTCCATGACTCCATCAGTTCTAATGCACTTGACCAGCTTGTCTCATCCTCTACAGGGGGAGATAACATTCTGGACTTGATTCTCACCAACATGGGTGACTGCTGCACCACTCCCATAGCGTGTTCTTCCCTGGTGAGATCAGATCTTTGGTCTGTCTCATTCAAAGTTTCTATCCGACCCAACTCCCCCCAGCCATAACCAGGCTAAAAAACTTCTCAAAATCTGACTACAACCTCCTAAGGGATGGTATCAGTAGCTTCACACCACTTGTACAACTGCATGAACTCAGCCATACCCAATAGAACTAAAACCTGCTCAAGGAAACACAAACCTGTTTGGTGGACATCCTCTATCAACAGACTTTACAAAAAGGGAAGAAACTGTTGTCCAAGGGTAAAAAGGAACAAATTCCAAATTGGAAAAACTCCCTCCTTAGCTTCAGCAAGCAAATTAGATCACTAGTGAAAACCTCCAAAACCAGTTATGAATCAAAACTAGCCTCTGAAACACAGGGAAACCACAATGCCTTCTTCAGTTATATCAGGAACCTCCATGGCAAAGGCCACTTTTGTTCTGAATTAGTGTTTAATGGTATCACTTACACTGATCCTGTTGACCTAGCCAACCTGCTAGCAGACAGGTTCAGTGCAAACTTCATCCCCTGTCCCCCACAAAGTACCTTTTGATATCCCCAATGTGTGTCCTGCACCTCACACCTCCATAGATCAAGTGTGAAAGGCCCTATCCAAGGCAAAAAACACAGCTTTCAAGGGACCTGATAGTATCCCAGGCTGCATTATGCACCATCTCTAGCAAGAACTGTCTTCACCATTGAGCACCCTGTTCAACCACAGCCTAAGTACAGGCTTCATTCCAGCAAAGTGGAGAACTGCCATTGTCATCCCTTTGCATAAAGGTGGTGCCACTACTGACCCTGGAATCTATCATTCCATTAGCTTGGCAAGTCTGATCTGTAAAGCCATGGAGCTTATTATTATGGATCTCATAAACAAGGACATACTCAATCTCCAAGCACTTGACCCCACCCAGTTCAGATTCATCATGGGCAGATCTAGTCTGTTGAACATGGTTGACTACTTTCAGACTGTCACCAAGGCCCTGGAGGAGGGAAAGTCAGTATATACAGCTTACCTTGTGTTGGCCAAGGCCTTTGACACCATCAACCACTTATGCATCATCAAAAAGCTAACACAACTTGGAGTAAATCCCTATCTCATCAGGTGGGTGGCCAACTGTCTCACAAACAGGACCCACAAGGGCAAAATAGGTGTCTCCACCCCCGACAGCAGACTTATCACTAGTGGTGTTCCACAGGGATCTGTCCTGGGTTCCCTACTGTTTGGCATCTACTTATCAGAGGTCCAGGAAAAGACAAAAGGCCTGTGGCTGACCAAGTTTGTGGATGATTGTAAGTTGGGTGCTGTCACTGATGCCCCAAATGATGTTAACATACTGCAAGAGGGTCTCATAGCTACAAATGACTGGTGCTAAAGTCATGGCTTCAAGTCAAATGCAAAAAAATGTATCATCATACCATTTGGCAAAAACATGGCCCCTGCTGATTACTACATCAACGACAACCCTCTAAGCACACAACCTGTGATAAGAGACCTGGGTACTCAGGTTGACAACAATCTCACATTCGACCATCATCTGGTAGCAGTGCTCAGAAAAGACTTTTACTTGGTTCATCTCATAAGTAAAGGGTTTGCATCCAGAAAAAGGAGGTTATTACCTCTCTGTACTCCTCCCTCATTAGACCTATAATTGAATATAATGCCCCATTTGGTATGTATCTCTCCAAACACCTGCAGCAACTGGAAAGGCCACAGAAATACCTCACAAAGAGAATCCATGGCCTCCCACACCTGTCCTATGTGGACAGGCTCAAATCACTATCACTTTAATCGGTATCATAAAGATTGCTCAGAGGTGATCTGTGTCTTGCCTACAAGGCAATATCAGACCCTACCCTACTAGAGATGCTCCATATCCATAAGTCTAACTCCTTACGCATTACCTGCTCGATCTAATATGCAACATCAACAAAACCTGCTGGAGAGACAGGTGTGTCTCCCAGAGGCTGCCCCGTCTCTGAATAGACTTCCCATACATGTCAAACACAGTATATTGCTGACCCTCTTCAAGCACAACCTTGATGAGTGGATGCAAAACCAGAAATTTGTCTCAGGGGTTCCACCTTTGTCCCTCATTGACAGGGGTGACAGGTGCTGACTGAGGTTTATTTTTTTGGGGATAAACATTTGGCTAGGCTTGTAAGAGCCCCAGGGCCATTAGCCTAGTAACCTCCTATGATCCTATGATTTATTTGTTTATCTATTTATTTGCATATGTTTTTGGCTGGAATGGACCAGATCAGCCTCTTTTCAGCGTAGTCCTGGAAACAAAAATCACCAGAACATTATAGAATGACAGAGTGTTATAGTACAAATGAGCATAGACACTATGCAAAATGAATATAATATAATACTATACATCTTTGAGATGTGCACTATGCTACATATCTTTAACATACTGAATTAGGTGAATATGTGTACACAGTACATGTTTGAATACAAAGTAATTCTTATGTGTATAACATATAAGGAGAGTAACAGGCAGGAAAGCAGTATTTACAAAGTGTGGGGTCTAAGATGAAAGTGTAAGGCAGACCATTACAAGGGGTAGCCATATGTGCTTTAGTGGTAGAGGGGAGGCACATAATCAAAATGTATAATGTTCCAGGAATAACAAAATGAACATTCAAGCTACATGACTAACGGTATTCTAGTTAATCATGATAGCTCTGTTTAAGCAAAGATAAAACTCAAACCAAACTACAATATTAGGCTACTAACACTAATAATTCACCTTGTGTCCACACTGAAGTGATGCTATCATTACCTAAATGGGAAGAATATCTCTGATTAATGTTAAGTGCTGTTAGCAAGCTTCATCCTATAAAGCCCTGGGTTTGATTCCTTTACTCTCCATTTGCCTTCTGAGTGCAGGTCCCTTAACTGTACAGTGCTCTTGGATCACCATTGAGAGCATGCCTCAATCCAATTAACAAAAAAAAAGGGCAGTGAAATCCTTGAAGCACTGCTCTGGTATCCCAACTTGCAGCCCCACCAGTCTGCAGGACAAATTAAAAGATTAATAATAAGGATAACTTTTCAGATCCTGACTGCAGCCAACTAAGAAAAACTAATAAAGTCCTCCTTCCAGTGTAAAAAGCAGTCCAGTTAATGGTTTAAGCAAGTTTTAATTCAATGATGGACAAGCATTCTTGTCAGACCAGAGAAGCTGTGGTACAGCTCCAGTCCCTGAGTGACACTAATTCAGCTACAGACATGGTTAAAGAAGAAGACCCGCCGGACCTCCAACAGGAGTCTGCGAACCTTTGGAAGGATTACATCATACCTTTTAGCTTCCCAAATTCTTTACTATCCAGAACTCCAACAGATTTTCATCATTCACAAATTAGTTAAAATTCCATGAGTTACCCCTCTTCTCTTTCCATGATAATATTCTTTGCTCTCTTTCATTCATGTAAATCTATTTATATATTTGACATTTGTTTACTGGGAAAGTCTGTTTGGGATAATATCCCATTTTGAGCTAAGGCCCAGGGAGAAAATAATAGCATGGTTACAGTTAAAAAAGTTATAACAAAGCCGAATACAGATGAATGACATATTAACTAAGTAAAGATTTAGATTCAGTTTATAGAGTGTGGACCTATACATACACAGTGTACATATTTGGACAGCTGTAACAAGCTGATAAAGGACATTGATAGACAAAGTATTCATAAGTTGTAGTTCATAGAGATGACAAACAAACTGAGTACACTCTTTGGAACAGAGATGACTAGATAATAAACCATACATCTGATCTTTGTATAAAAAACAGGTTTTACTAATTCCTTCTATCTGAACTTAGTCAAAGTATGCTGGTGGTGGAAGGAGGGAGGGACTAGTTCAGCCTGGAGGAGAGCCAAGTTTTATGTCTTTTTTTTTAAACAATTTTATTGATTTTAAATAAAAAAAATTATAAACAATCACATAAGTTTCAAAGAAAAATTGTAATTTCAAAGATTGTAATATATACAATTCAAATAACTATATAAAATAACTGATAAAATAAAATAACTAAGGTATTCACAAACACATCCATTAATTTTTACATAAAATGTAGTACTTTAACTATTTTTGATTATTTCACATATAAAAGAAAAGAAGAAACTGAAGTTATTCATTGTAATTGTTAATCTTTTTTCACAAATTCTGTAAATTTACCCACATATGGTATGCATATGTCTTTCTAATTGTTCTAGAAATTATAGTTTTAAGTTGTAAATGATAAACTTCATTTAACATATTCTTGAATTCAGTGAAAGTAGGAGGGGATTCAGATATCCAGTTTTTTGTAATGCTCTTTCTAGCCACAGCAAGTATTGCCCTAAGTAAAGGATATTTTACTTTTTTAACACTGTGTGATATGGGTGTATTAAAAAGCACTAAAGACTTAAGTGTGAAATTATCTGTGAATAGTGCCTGTAGTAGTTCATTAACACTCCCCCAAAATACTCCTATAGCAGGGCAATTATAGAACATCTATAGTGATGTCCGATTTACATTTGTTATAAACGTTCTGTTTTCTGTTGATTTTATTCATTAGTTGAGGAGTATAAAAATATCTGTACATAAATCTCCAGGTGTATAATTTCCATTTAAGTGACAGAGTTGTTTTCCCTGCTGATTCTAATATGTTTATTTTTTGTCTTGATCACATGAATTATTAATTGTGTAGAAGTAATTCCAATAGCTGTCTGGGCAGCTATACATTTCATTTCTTATGATTCTGAATATAAAAGAAAGTTTGCCTGAATAAGTTTGATTATGCTGTAAGATTGACTGAAAGTAGTCTAGTAATGCACTAGTATCATGTTTGGTTGTTGGTGATAAATTTATTATATTGTCTAAAAATAATCTGAGGGTTTGTATCTCTAGCCATAAGGATTTAACCAACTGAAATTCATGTATTATCTGAGGCACACTTTTAGCTTTACTGCCTGAAGTCAACTGAAACCAAAACTTAAGTTCATTTTGTTTAAACAATGTGATTTTATTTAAGTCTGATGTTAACAAAGAATCTTGTGTAAATGCTATAGGGAATAGTAGAAAAAAACATTCTTTATATCTGAGGTGTTTACATATGAAGTCTTTAAAATTTGTTAGAATATTGTAGATGTAGCTGGTTGTGTGCTTGGGTGTTATATGCAAAGTAAAGTAATCTTTTAGTATCCATAACCTTTGGACTGGTGATTATTTCTAACTTACAAGTTAGAGATCTCATTATTAATTGCATAGCAGTTGTTTCCCAATAAACCTTCCATTTAGCCGAGTATAAAATATCCAAAAGTTCATAGGTTCATAGATAGGTACTAGGCTATCAGCCCAAGGGCCTACAAAAGCCTAGCCAACAAGGTTCCCTGGCTTACGCCACTCAAGAAAGTTATTTTCCTGTGCCACTGTCGAGCAGAGACACAGAAGTGATCCCCGGGGTGTATTTCCTATTTCCCATCCACTTATCAAGATTTTTCTTGAAGAGTGCTAATGAAAAACTTTGCTTGACATAGATGGGTAGCCTGTTCCAGAGTATGGGAAGTCTCTGGGACAGGAACCTATCCCTCCAGCATGTCCTGTTTATTGTGGTGACAAGGTTTAGGTCCCTAGAGCATGTAGCTTGAAGGGATTGGGATTTCTTTAGGTGTAGCATGTCCAACAGCTCTGGGTTTGACATAACTTTATATGTTAGGCAGAGATCACCTCGGAGTAGGCAATATGCTATGGAATAAAGCTGGAGTTTTTTGAGATGGTCAGTGTAGGGCATTTGTTTGAGGACAATAATCCTCTTTGTAAGGTACTTCTGTGGCCTTTGCAGCTGCTGTAGATGTCTTGTGAGGTACATTCCAAAAGGGGCGTTGTACTCTATAATGGGTCTAATGAGTGTCGAGTAGAGGGGAACAATGACCTCTTTTTTCCTGGATGAGAACCCTTTTATGATGAGGTATGCCACATAGAAGGACTTCCTGACTACTGTGGCGATGTGACTATAAAAGGAGAGACTACTGTCCACTTGGGTCCCAAGGTCTCTTATCACACATTCAGTGTTAAGTAGATTGCTGCCTATGTTCATGGGTATGGAGTTTTTACCAAAGGGGATGACACTGCACTTTTTGGCATTGAGCTTGAGGCCATGGCTCTGACACCAGGCATCTGTCTCAGCAAGGCCCTTCAGTAGGATGTCCACATCATTTGAGGACTTGACTATGGCTCCTAGTTTGCAGTCATCTGTGAACTATGTTAGCCAGAGGCCTTCTGTGTTAGTCTGTATGTCAGAGAAGTAGATACCAAACAGGAGAGGTCCCAGGACAGAACCCTGTGGTACTCCACTTGTCACTGCTTTGAGGTCAGATTTGGAGTCTACAACTTTTACAGTGTGGGTTCTGTCAGTGAGCCAGTTGGCAATCCATCTTGTGATGTAGGGATTTATACCTAGTTTAGTGAGTTCAGCTATAATTCCAGAATGGGGGATGGTGTCGAAAGCCTTGGTGAGGTCAAGATAGGCTGTGTGAACCACCTTACCCTCATCTACGGCTTTGGTGACTGCCTCAAAGAAGTTGATCAGGTTCAGGAGGCATGATCTGCCTTTCACCAACCCGAACTGGGTGGGATCCAGAGTTTGGAGGTTATCAATGTCTTTGTTTATGAGTTCCATGATGGTACGTTCAATGGCCTTGCAGACCAGGCTCATCAGGCTAATAGGTCGGTAGTTCCCGGGATCAGTGGTGGCTCCCCCCTTTGTGGAGTGGGATAACTGTTGCTGTGCATCTTTTAGTGGGCACAAAGCCTGATGCAAGGCTATTATTGAACATGGTGCTTAAGTGGGGAGCCAGTTCATTCTGAAGTTCGTGTAAAACGCAGCCTGGGATGTTGTCCAGTCCCATGGATGCTGTGTTTTTGGCTTTAGAGAGTGCAGCATTTACCTGTGCAGTTGTAATTACAGGGACTCTGCATTCTTCCTGTATAGATATGGGCCCTTTAGGGGGTGTAGGGGCAAAGTTAGCACTGAACCTATCTGCCAGGATGTTGGCAATATCAGTTGGTTCTGTAATTTTTGTGCCATTGTGCTGTAACTCAGAGCAGATATGCGTGTTGCCATTTACATTCTTGACATAGCTATAGAATGCTTTGTGGTTGTCCTTAGAATTAGTGGCAATTTTGTTTTCGTAGCTAGCTTTGGAGGATCTTATAAGGGTTCTCAACTTCTTACTGAGGCTGACCAGGGAGCTCCTCCACTCATGGGATTTTACTCTCTTTTGCAAGAGTTTCTTCCTTCTGCTGTACAGTTTGTTTATGGCAGGGGACCACCAGATTGGCTTCCTTTTTTTGGAGGATAGCGTTTTGGTTCTGTTTGGGATAGCACGATCCATGCACTCATCTAAGTGCTTATAGAGTGCATTTCTGTAGGATTCAGCAGTTGTAACTGTATTGTCTATCTCCATGGGTGTCATGAAGTTCACCACTTCTGTCTTAAGAAACATGAAGTTGGCTTTGGAGAAATTTTTTACCGTGGTTTCCTTAATGGGGGTCGGGGCAGGATGTGGATATCAAGGGTCATTAGTTTATGGTCGGATCGGACCAACAAGGAATTGACTTCAGGTGTGGAACACCGGTCACTCATGTTGGTAATGACTAGGTCTAGGATATTGTTGCCCCTGGTGGGGGTGTGGATAAGTTGATCCAGGGCATTGAAGTTTATGAATTCCAGAAAGCGTTGAGCTAACAAGTTGGTACACAAGTAGTTTTCCCAGTTAATGGTGGGGTAGTTGAAGTCGCCCATTATTAGTGTGTTTGGTTGAACCCTAATATTTCCCAGTACATTAAGAAAAGAGGAGTGGGAATCCTGGGGCATGGTGGGGGATCTGTAGCAAGCTACAATTTGGATTGCAGTTTTGCCCAGAGTTAGTTGCACTTGGATAACCTCAGATGTATTATGCTGAGCAACTAGCCTGGAGGTGTGGATATCCTTAATGAATATGGACACACCTCTGCCTTTGGTGTTTTGGTCCAGGTTACATGGCCGAAAAGTGTGGTATGAGTTACAGCCTGGTATTGCAGGGGTGCTCTCTGGAGCCTTGAACCAGGTCTCAGTCACTGCATAGATATCGATGTTCTCCATTTTAAGGTGTGCAATTCTTCTAATTACAGAAGAACTGGAATATAGGTTCAGATCTGGAAATGCTATCCCCCCTTTGCTCCAACTATTTAGATTTTGTTTAAGGGCTATTCTCGGTTTTTTGGGAGACCAAAAGAATTTTAATATCAAGGACTTTAACTTATTAGTAAGTTTTTTTGGTAGGAAGTATTAAAACAGATTGAATAATATATAGGATCTTAGGTAGGATTATCATTTTTATGATTGTTAATTTTTCTTCTGTTGTAAATAAAATCGTATTCCACTTCAATAATAGAGTTTGAATGTTTTCATAACACTTATTATAATTTAATTGTGTTATTGATTTTATGTCTTTAGCAAGGATGATTCCTAAGTATGTAATTTGCTCTGCATTAGATTTGTATTTATTATCAATAGTTCTTTTATTTTTATTTGTGTATATAGATAAGCTTTTGGTTTTATTATCATTAAATGACAATCCAGACATCCTTTGAAATATATTGATAGAATCAAATAATGATGTTATTGAAGAATTATTTCCCTTTGTAGTAATAAGTACATCATCTGCAAATGGTTGGACTTTAGAAGTTATTTCCTTATTAAGCTCTAGTCCCTCTATATTTTTATTTTTCCTTATATCATTAGCCCATGGGTCCATTATTAGGGTGAATAATAGAGGAGAGAGAGGGCACCCTTGCTTGGTTCCTTTGATGATAGGTATTTTGGTTGAGATGTATGATCCTATATATGCTAGGGCTCCCTTATATAGATGTTTTAGTAAATCAATAAACCTTTTATAGAAATTTAGACATTCTAGTAAAATGAACAGATAGTCCCAATCTATTGAGTCAAATGCTAAATTTATGTCCAGGCTTATTAATGTCAGATTTTTCATCTTTCTTTGAGAGTAATCTATTAAGGCTAGACTCCATTTAATATTATCATAAGTGCTTCTATTAATCACAAAGACTTTCTGGTCATCATCTATTAAATGTGGTAAGAATTTCTTTAGTCTTTCAGTATATATATTTGTAAACCTTTTATAATCCACATTCAATAGTGAGATGGGTCTATATGAAGAACAAAGTTTAGGGTCTTTATTAGGTTTTAGTATAGGTAATATAAATATGTATTTCCAAGAAGGAGGCATTATAATGTAATTCTGAGCTGTGTTGTAAACTTTGTGGAGTAAAGAGATAGCAATTTTAGGCATAATTTTATATAACGCAGGTATAATTCTGTCAGTTCCTGGTGCTTTATTTTGTTTAATTTTGTTAATTTGAGTATATATATATATATATATATATATATATATATATATATATATATATATATATATATATATATATATATATATATACTAGGGAGATGTGTTTATCTATGACTTCTGCCTGTTGCTTGTTGAGTTTGTTATAGAGATTTTTATTAATAAATTATTTTATCTTATCTTTAGATTCTATGTTATGTGTGGTTTGATTGATTATGTGAAAGTGATTTCTAAATTCATCTATGTCTTGTATACTATATACCTCCTTCTTCCTCCTCAAAGAGTATATCTCTTTAACATGATTGTGTTTATTTATTCTTTTAGTTTTATTCTCAAGGTTAGTTAAGTGTTTGGGATTTGATGAATAGGCAAGAAATTTGTATTATTCTAAGGTTATCATATAGCTCTATATGCCTCATTTAGTTTATCTATTTCATCTCTAATGTTTTTAGATGTACGTTTATCTTTATTTTTAAGGTGTAACATATCTAGTTTATCTTGTATTGTTTTAAAATCTTTATCCCAAGACTTCATTTTGTTATAATAACATTTGTTTATCTGTTCATATAAATAAGCTTTTAAAGCATCCCATCTGTATATGTCTAGAGTGTTAGATACTGAATTTATACGTATAAAATTTCGTATTTCTTCTTTTAAGAATGTTTGGAAAATATTTTAATTGTGTAAGACATGCAGGAATTCTTTTTATTTGTACATTAGGTGTACTATTGGCGTTAAGCTAAAACATAATAGAATTATGATCAGAAATTGGGCATGCTATGATTTTACTGTTTGTTAAATCATTTATAATTTGTGTGGAGAGTATTATCCTATCTATTCTAGAATATGTTGTGTATCTGTTGGAATAGAATGTGTATTGTAACAAGCTCTGATCCGTAGAATCATGAACATATTTTAGCTGATAAGAGTCCATGAATTTTATTAATTGTTTAGCTTGTGGTGTTATCTTTCTTTTCCCTAAGGTGCTAGAATCTTTTTCATCTAAAATACAGTTGAAATCCCTTGCCATGATGATGTTTCCTTCAGACTGAGAAACTATTTGATTTAAATGTTGTTTAATAGTATTGGTTCCTATGCTGGGTAACCAATAGTTGTTAACTAGTACATAACATTTTTTATTTATTTCAACTATAGCTAGACAAGGCATTCATAGGTTCATAGGTTCATAGGTTCATACTAGGCTATCTGCCCTAGGGCATTTATAAGCCTAGCCAGAGTGTGTTTGACTTTCGCCACCCCTTGGAATGAGTATACTGTGCCCATTTTAAGGTTTAGTTTACTGTACCTCTGTCTAGCAGTGACACAGAAGTGACCCCTGGGGTAAACCTATGATCTCCCATCCACTCGTCAAGATTTCTCTTGAAGAGAGTCAGTGAGGGGCTCTGCCTAACATGGACTGGGATTTTATTCCAGAGTGAAGGGAGCCTCTGGGTTATGAATCTGTCCCTCCAGCATGTCCTATTTATTTCTGTGCTGAGGTTCAAATCTCTCGCTCGCATAGCTCTGGTGGATCTGGATTTTCTGAGGCGGAGCATGTTCATTAATTCCGGGTTGGACATGGCCTTGTATGTCAGGCATAGATCGCCTCTGAGTAGGCGGTATGCTACTGAGTAGAGCTGGAGTTTCTTTAGCCGGGCAGCATATGGCATATGTTTGAGTCCCTTGATCCTCTTGCTGAGGTACTTTTGGGGTCTTTCCAATTGCTGCAGGTGTCGGGTAAGGTACAACCCAAATGGGGCATTGTACTCAATTATGGGCCTGATGAGGGAAGAGTAAAGGGGCACAATGACCTCTCCCAATCTAGATGTGAATCCCTTCATGATAAGATGGGCAATATAGAAGGTCTTTCTAACCACTTTGGCAATGTGAGTGTCAAACGAGATGTTATTGTCAACTTGCGTCCCTAGGTCCCTAATTACTTCTTCCGTACTTAATGGATTACCACCTATGTGGTAATTTGTGGGCACTTTGTTTTTCCCAAAGGGTATGACTATACACTTTTTGGCATTTAGTTTAAGGCCATGGCTCTGGCACCAGTTTTCCGTTTCTATGAGACCCTTTTGAAGGAAGGTTGTGTCCTCTGGAGTATCAATTATGGTACCCAGTTTGCAGTCATCTGCGAACTTGGTCAGCCACAATCTTCCCATGTTAACCTGTACCTCAGAAAAATAAATACAGAACAAGAGAGGTCCCAGGACCGAGCCCTGTGGGACGCCACTTGTGACTGGTTTAGAGTCTGACATGGCTCCAGCAATTCTGACCTTGTGGGTTCTGTCCTTGAGCCAGTTTGCAACCCATCTTATGACATAGGGGTTTATACTTAAGCTGGAAAGCTTATCTATGATGCCTGAGTGGGGTATTGTGTTGAAGGCTTTTGCAAGGTCAAGGTAGGCTGTGTGAACTACCTTACCCTCATCAATGGCCTTGGTGGCTGTTTCGAAGAAGTTAACCAGGTTCAAGTGGCAGGATCTGCCCTTAACAAAGCTGAATTGGGTAGGATCCAATGTCTGTAGGTCCCCAATGTCTTTGTTTATGAGTTCCATAATGATCCTCTCCATAGCTTTGCAGACCAGGCTCATCAAGCTTATGGGGCGGTAGTTTCCAGGGTCCGTAGAAGCACCTCCTTTGTGGAGTGGGACCACTGTTGCTGTATGCCATTCTTTGGGTACATATCCTGTAGTAAGGCTGAGATTAAACAGCAGCCTTATGTGTGGGTTTAGCTCTTCTTGGAGTTCATGTAGCACGCAACCCGGGACACCATCTGATCCCATTGATGCTGTGTTTTTAGCTTTGGAGAGGGCGGCTCTCACCTGGGCATCTGAGATGTCAGGGAGGCAACACTCTGCTGGGATAGATATTTGTCCTTTTGGGGAGGAGGGGGAAATTTGCACTGAACCTGTCTACTAGTATGTTGGCAATGTCTGTGGGTTCAGTGTATTTTTTGTCATTTTGGACTAACTCTGAGCATATCTGGGAGTTTCGACTCAGGTTTCTAACATAACTAAAGAAAGCCTTGTGATTATCTTTAGTGTCTTGTGCAATTTTTCTCTCAAAGTTGGCCTTGGATGATTTTATGAGTGTTCGTAGTTTTTTGCTAGTACTGATCAGAGATGCCTTCCTTTTTAGGGATTTTGCTCTATCATGTAGTAGATTCCTCCTTCTGTTGTATAGCTTATTAATGGCTGAGGTCCACCAGACAGGACGCCTGCCTTTGGGGGAATGCGTCTTGGTTTTATTTGGGATTGCATGATTCATGCATTCCTGTTGGTGTCCATAGAATGCGTTTATAAAGGATTCAGCAGAGTGGGCTGTGGTTTCCACTGGCCAGGGGGCCTTGAAGGATTCCACTTCAGTCTTAAGAAGTGTGAAGTCAGCTTTTGAGAAGTTCTTCACTGTGGTCTTCTGTGCTGGGGGTGGGGGCGGGATGTGGATTTCCAGGGAAATTAATTTATGGTCCGATCTTACCAATGAGGGGTATACTTCTGGTATGGAACATTGTGTCCCCATGTTTGTGATGATCAGGTCTAATATGTTTTCCCCTCTTGTGGGAGAGGTGACTAGTTGTTCCATAGCATTTGAGTTTATGAATTCTAGGAACCTTTGGGCTAGGGTGTTGGGGCTTGTGTAATGCTCCCAGTCTATGTTTGGGTAGTTGAAGTCCCCCAATATGATGGTGTTTGGACCTTCATATTCTCCAGTGTCTTTAGGTAGGCGAGTGGGGTTCCTGAGTTTGAGAGGGTGGTCTGTAGCATGCTACAAACTGGAGGGCAGTTTTGCCCACTGTTAGTTACACATGGATGGTCTCCGATGCTTCGTGCATTGCCACTAACCTGGAGGTGTGGGTAACCTTGATGAATATGGATACTCCCCCTCCTTTTGTGGTTCAGTCCAAGTTCTGGGGCCGAAAAGCATGATATGAGGTATAACCTGGTAGTGCTGGGGTGCTCTCGGGAGCCTTGAACCAGGTTTCTGTCACTGCACAGACATCAATGTTCTCCATACTGAGGAGGGCTTTGAGAGCATGCATCTTGAGGTTTAGAGTTCTGGCGTTGAGCAGCATTACCCTTAGTTTCTTTCTACTTGTGTTTTTTAGGGAGGTGGGTTTGTCTTTTGAGCCTTGCCTAAAAAAGGCGTTATGGGGGTGGCAAGAGTCTTTGCCAATATCCGAAAGCCCAGGGGTGACAGGTGCAAGCTGTCCCTTGCGAAGCAGCGTGGCTTGTCGAGCATGTCACCCCAAGCAGACAGACATTGGATCCCATTAGAATGACATCAATACTTAAGCCAATTGTTAAAATTGATCATTTTGTCTTTGTACTGTGGCATCATTTTTGGTGAGGGTAAGATGCTGCTCAAGGTCAGGGTCATACCGGCCTGGGCTACATAATCAGAGAGCTCCTCTATGTCTCTTTTCATGTAGTCCAGGGAGGTACATCTCAAGTCATTCACACCAGCATGGACAATGACTGAGTCATATTTGTACCTGCTTTGGAGTGACCTGAGTGCTTGTGTTATGTGGTGGATTCTAGCGCCCGACAGGCAGCTTACTGTATTCTTTTCCTTGCTCAGCCTGGTGAGCGGGACGTCAGTGTGTCCGACTATAGAGTCACCTATTACAAGTGTATCAGGTATGTTGTTTAGCCTTAAGGGCTGTGACTGTTTGGCACACTGACTTTGTGAGCTATGTGTTGCATGTGTTTTGTTTTGAGGTAGTGGTTGCTTGGATGTCTGCTTTGGAGGTCTCTGTTGCTTTGGCAGATTTTTATTAAGCGCCTCCGAGTATGTTTTTGTGCATTTATATGTTTGGTTTGCAGTTGTGGTAGGTCTATGTGAGACTGGATTTGTGGTGTGTGTGGTTACCTTCTCCTCCTGACTGGTTATGCCAGTGCTGAGTCGAGAGAGCTCAGCCTCCAGTTTGGCTATATGGTTGCATCTCTCACATATATTTATATTTGTTGGGAGGAGGAGAGGGTTGTCTGTGTACATGAGGCAGTTGTAACATTGCTTCAAGATTCCCAGATTCACCAGCTGAACTGGAGAGGAAGCCAGCAACTGTCCCTTCGACATGCCAGAATAGTATAAGGAATTGCTATGTAACTGAATCAGAAAGGACCTATAGGGGATAGGGTACTCAAGGGGAGTTTAGGAGGATGTAGTGCTTTTTTAGTTATAAAGTGCTTAACTTATACAAAATGCTTATAGGAGCAAGTGCGGGGTTTTTAGATTGAGAATAGAATGTTTAGATTGAGAGTTAGAGCAGTTCTAAGGGAAAAAATGAAGAGCAGACTTTGTGGAGCCAGAATAGTTTAAACCTGATTAAACGGCGCTGCCCGATGCTGCGCTATACGCAAAATCGCACAAAAGGGTGCTAAAGTGGGCTTTATAGCAGGGGGTTAGAAAGAGCTAAGAAATGGCCCAAAACGGCCAGTAAGCTACAAGTTACTGGGCTGGAACCACTCCTTTAGCGACAGATAGGCTGCTCAGAGCTCCCCACTCCCACTGGTGAACAAATGAGCTTCCTCCTATCCAAACAAGGATATGGGCAACACAGGAACTATGATACAGCCCAGAGATCAGCAATACCTGAAGACTGGACTATTCTAGTTCAGTAAAGGCGGGAAACAAGGATATCTTTTTGTTGTTTTTTTTTTTTTTTTTTTACATATTAGCAGAAAATAGATACAGTAACAACAGTAAAAGCTTTAAATCGGCTAGCGCACTTGAGTGTGTAGCCTACCAGTCAATTTAAGCAAAAACAAACTTTAAAAGTGCAAAAAATTCAGGAAAACAAACAGTAATGCAGTAAATCAACTTTGCAGAGATTATTTAGTTATAGAAACTCGCTTTCTGGCGAGAAAAAGCACTCGGAAATAAGTAGCCAAAAAAATACTTATAAATCAATGGGAAGTCACTCTTCCACTCGCTGCTGCTTGTAGACCTCTGCAGGATACCAGGAGGAGCTGTGCTGAGTCAATTACAAGCACAAAAGCACACTAAAGTGGGCTTTATAGCAGAGGGTTAGAAAGAGCTGGAAATGGCCCAAAACGGCCAATAAGCTACAAGTTACTGGGCTGGAACAACACCTTTAGAGACAGATAGGCTGCTCAGAGCTCCCCACTTCCACTGGTGAACAAAGAAGCTTCCTCCTTTCCCAACAAGGATATGGGTAACAAAGGAACTATGACACAGCCCAGAGATCAGCAATACCTAAAGACTGGACTATTCTAATTCAGTAAAAGCGGGAAACAAGGATTTTTTTCTGTTGTTTTTTTTTTTTTTTTTTTTTTTTACAAAGTAGCAGAAAATCGATACAATAACAACAGTAAATGCTTTAAATCAGCTAGCGCACTTGAGTGTGTAGCCTAGCAGTTAATTTAAGCAAAAACAAACTTTAAAAGTGCAAAAAAGTTCAGGAAAACAAATAGTAATGCAGTAAATCAACTTTGCAGAGCTTATTTAGTTTTAGAAACTCACTTTTCGGTGAGAAAAAGCAGTCGGAAATAAGTAACCAAAAAAATACTTATAAATCAATGAAAAGTCACTCTTCCACTCGCTGCTGCTTGTAGAACTCTGCAGGACACCACGAGGAGCTGTGCTGAGTCAATTACAAGTGCAAAAGTGCGTTAAAGCGGGCTTTATAGTAGGGGGTTAGAAAGAGTTAGGAAATGGCCCAAAACGGCCAATAAGCTACAAGTTACTGGGCCGGAACCACTCCTTTAGTGACAGATAGGCTGCTCAGAGCTCCCCACTCCCACTGGTGAACAAAGAAGCTTCCTCCTATCCAAACAAGGATATGGGCAACACAGGAACTATGACACAGCCCAGAGATCAGCAATACCTGAAGACTGGATGATTCTAGTTCAGTAAAGGTGGGAAACAAGGATATCTTTTTGTTATTTATTTATTTTTTTTACAAAGTAGCAGAAAATAGATACAGTAACAACAGTAAAAGCTTTAAATCGGCTAGCGCACTTGAGTGTGTAGCCTACCAGTCAATTTAAGCAAAAACAAACTTTAAAAGTGCAAAAAAGTTCAGGAAACCAAACAGTAATTCAGTAAACCAACTTTGCAGAGCATATTTAGTTATAGAAACTTGCTTTTCGGTGAGAAAAAGCAGTCGGAAATAAGTAACCAAAAAAATACTTATAAATTAATGGAAAGTCACTCTTCCACTCACTGCTGCTTGTAGAACTCTGCAGGACACCACGAGGAGCTGTGCTGAGTCAATTACAAGTGCAAAAGCGTGCTAAAGTGGGCTTTATAGCAGGGGGTTAGAAAGAGCTGGAAATGGCCCAAAACGGCCAATAAGCTACAAGTTACTGGGCTGGAACAACACCTTTAGAGACAGATAGGCTGCTCAGAGCTCCCCACTTCCACTGGTGAACAAAGAAACTTCCTCCTATCCAAACAAGGATATGGACAACACAGGAACTATGACACAGCCCAGAGATCAGCAATACCGGAAGGCTGGACTATTCTAGTTCAGTAAAGGCGGGAAACAAGGATATTTTTTGTTGTTTTTTTGTTTGTTTGTTTTTTTTTTACAAAGTAGCAGAAAATAGATACAGTAACAACAGTAAATGCTTTAAATCAGCTAGCACACTTGAGTGTGTAGTCTACCAGTTAATTTAAACAAAAACAAACTTTAAAAGTGCAAAAAAGGTCAGGAAAACAAAAAGCAATGCAGTAAATCAACTTTGCAGAGCTTATTTAGTTACAGAAACTCGCTTTTCGGCGAGAAAAAGCAGTCGAAAATAAGTAGCCAAAAATATACTTATAAATCAATGGAAAGTCACTCTTCGACTCGCTGCTGCTTGTAGAACTCTGCAGGACACCACGGGGAGCTGTTCTGAGTCAATTACAAGCGCAAAGGCACGCTAAAGCGGGCTTTATAGCAGGGGTTAGAAAGAGCTAGGAAATGCCCCAAAACTGCCAATAAGCTACAAGTTACTGGGATGGAACCACTCCTTTAGGGACAGATAGGCTACTCAGAGCTCCCCACTCCCACTGGTGAATAAGGAAGCTTCCTCCTATCCAAACAAGGATATGGGCAACACAGGAACTATGACACAGCCCAGAGATCAGCAATACCTGAAGACTGGACTATTCTAGTTCAGTAAAGGCGGGAAACAAGGATATTTTTTGTTGTTTTATTTATTTATTTATTTTTTTACAAAGTAGCAGAAAATAGATACAGTAACAACAGTAAAAGCTTTAAATCGGCTAGCGCACTTGAGTGTGTAGCCCACCAGTCAATTTAAGCAAAAACAAACTTTAAAAGTGCAAAAAAGTTCAGGAAAACAAACAGTAATGCAGTAAATCAGCTTTGCAGAGCTTATTTAGTTATAGAAACTCACTTTTCGGCGAGAAAAAGCAGTCGGAAATAAGTAGCCAAAAAATACTTATAAATCAATGGAAAGTTACTCTTTCACTTGCTGCTGCTTGTAGAACTCTGCAGGACACCACGAGGAGCTGTGCTGAGTCAATTACAAGCGCAAAAGCTTGCTAAAGTGGGCGTTATAATAGGGGGTTTGAAAGAGCTAGGAAATGGCCCAAAACGTCCAATAAGCTACAAGTTACTGGGATGGAACCACTCCTTTGGGGACAGATAGGCTGCTCAGAGCTCCCCACTCCCACTGGTGAACAAGGAAGCTTCCTCCTATTCAAACAAGGATATGGGCAACACAGGAACTATGACACAGCACAGAGATCCGCAATACCTGAAGACTGGACTATTCTAGTTCAGTAAAGGCGGGAAACAAGGATATTTTTTGTTGGTTTTTTTTTTTTTTTTACAAAGTAGCAGAAAATAGATACAGTAACAACAGTAAATGCTTTAAATTGGCTAGCTCCTTGAGTGTGTAGCCTATCAGTTAATTTAAGCAAAAACAAAATTTAAAAGTGCAAAAAAGTTCAGGAAAACAAACAGTAATGCAGTAAATCAACTTTGCAGAGCATATTTAGTTATAGAAACTTGCTTTTCGGTGAGAAAAAGCACTCCGAAATAAGTAGCCAAAAAATATTTATAAATCAATGGAAAGTCACTCTTCCACTCGCTGCTGCTTGTAGAACTCTGCAGGACACCACGAGGAGCTGTGCTGAGTCAATTACAAGCACAAAAGCGCGCTAAAGCAGGCTTTATAGCAGGGGGGTTATAAAGAGCTAGGAAATGGCCCAAAACGGCCAATAAGCTACAAGTTACTGGGCTGGAACTACTCCTTTAGGGACAGATAGGCTGCTCAGAGCTCCCCACACCCACTGGTGAACAAAGAAGCTTCCTCCTATACAAACAAGGATATGGGCAACACAGGAACTATGACACAGCCCAGAGATCAGCAATACCTGAAGACTGGACTATTCTAGTTCAGTAAAGGAGGGAAACAAGGATATTTATTTGTTGTTGTTTTTTTTTTTTTTTTTTTTTTTTACAAAGTAGGAGAAAATAGATACAGTAACAACAGTAAAAGCTTTAAATCGGCTAGCGCACTTGAGTGTGTAGCCCACCAGTCAATTTAAGCAAAAACAAACTTTAAAAGTGCAAAAAAGTTCAGAAAAACAAACAATAATGCAGTAAATCAACTTTGCAGAGCTTATTTATTTATAGAAACTCGCTTTTCGGTGAGAAAAAGCCCTCGGAAATAAGTAGCCAAAAAAATACGTATAAATCAATAGAAAGTCACTCTTCCACTTGCTGCTGCTTGTAGAACTCTGCAGGACACCACGAGGAGCTGTGCTGAGTCAGTTACAAGCGCAAAAGCGTGCTAAAGCGGTCTTTATAGAAGGGGGTTAGAAAGAGCTAGGAAATGGCCCAAAACGGCCAATAAGCTACAAGTTACTGGGCTGGAACAACTCCTTTAGTGACAGATAGGCTGCTCAGAGCTCCCCACTCCCACTGGTGAACAAAGAAGCTTCCCCCTATCCAAACAAGGATATGGGCAACACAGGAACTATGTCACAGCCCAGAGATCAGCAATACCTGAAGACTGGACTATTCTAGTTCAGTAAAGGTGGGAAACAAGGATATTTTTTGTTGTTTTTTTTTTTTTTTTTTTTTTTTTACAAAGTAGCAGAAAATAGATACAGTAACAACAATAAATGCTTTAAATCGGCTAGCTCACTTGAGTGTGTAGCCTATCAGTTAATTTAAGCAAAAACAAACTTTAAAAGTGCAAAAAAGTTCAGGAAAACAAACAGTAATGCAGTAAATCAACTTTGCAGAGGATATTTAGTTATAGAAACTTGCTTTTCGGTGAGAAAAAGCACTCGGAAATAAGTAACCAAAAAAATACTTATAAATCAATGGAAAGTCACTCTTCCACTCGCTGCTGCCTGTAGAACTCTGCAGGACACCAGGAGGAGCTGTGCTGAGTCAATTACAAGCACAAAAGCTTTGCCATTGTCATCTTGATATGACTTAATTATTCCAGGTAAAGGAAGTGATTTGTTCCATAGAATAGCTACACCCCTTTTCTTTTTTGAATGTTCTGAACTTGCTATGACTGTATATTTGTTTGTGTTCAGAAATGTAATATTGTCTTTCAATAAACAAGTTTCTTGTAAAAAAACTCATGTTGGGTTTGTGTATGGCTAGATATTTAAATAGACTTCCCCTTTTTTATTGGGTTATTAAGACCATTTATGTTGACTGATATGACTTTAAGTCTGGCCATTTTATATTTTTAACAGTATTAGTATAAAATGTGTCTTATCTGTATTATATATGTATTTTATGTGTCCCTCTCCTAAGTGAAAATTGTTTAATCTATAAACTTTGGTCCAAGTTTCATAGTGGGTAATATGTATGTTGTAATTATTGTAGTTTGTGTTCTTTTGTAGCTGTATTATAATATATGTCAGGTGAAACATTTTTATAAAATTAGTTGTATGTAGTAACTTATAGAAAAATAATGAAGCTCCCCACCTGGAGTTAGAAACTCCTTGTCCCAGTGACATTAGTCACTCGGATCAAACCCTTAGTAGCAACAGAACATAGCAACCACTTGTATATATTTAAATAATTAAAACTAGGTAACATACTAGATATTCTTTCTTCTTGTAGCATAATACAATTGATTAATTAACTCACCTGATAAAACTATACAGTCTTGAAAATAAAGTATATTGTGTGCATTAAATATAACTGAAGTTTAAAGAAGACAGTCAATATAACCTAAATTAACAGGTTGTTCCCGAAGGAATAGCGTAAGACCAACTTTGTTAATCAACTTCACTGTAATCATGCTAAACAGTGTTTAACAAGGTGTTAATAACCGTTATCTGTGATCATTACATTCCACTTTTGTTGCCCTGTACAGGTAAAGCTTGATATGTTCTAAAATAAATTGTTTCTTTACACTTTGCTACTTTAAAACATCATATACAGCCTTACTATATATCTCTTGACGAAACTATTACCTTTAATATATGAGAGAGAGAAAAAAAACATTTGACTATGAAGCTTATATAATCTTTCCGATTTGACAGCAAAAGGTAGTGATAATTGAGTTTGTAATGAAATAATTGCTTTAATCTTATAGCGTCTGTCGTGAAGCATTATTTAGCCGGTATAGTGATGTTATGTGTGTTATTACTGAGTTAGCTGTGATTTCCACACCGATTATGATTTCATTTTCTTTTCATTAATATATTTTATAAAGTTCATTGATGCACTCATTTGGTATTTTGCAAAGTTAATAAACAGTCCTGAAGTATAACATGTTTACAATGTTAATAATTGGTTGCAAACGTCAGTTTAGAATATCTTTCAGGACATTATTCACAGATTAATTAGAATGTAAGCTGTTCTGACACACACAAAATATGACATTAGATGTAATTGAATTATACTTTGGTTAAGTGATCATTCTCAAGCTATGAAGCATTAGTTTTGTGCAGCTACATGCAAGGTTGGCTGTCATTGCAGATATTTAAAACTTAAGACTAACAAGCAGTTTTCTATAGCTCAAACTGATATAAAGCCATATTTTATTCCTAACCTGCCACAAACTAGATCAGGCACTGCAGTATTAGTTTAAAAAAAAAAATCAGAAAGACAGAATCTGCCTTTCTTTTGTTCATATGGTGTAATCCTCATCAATCAACCTATATTTTGATGATTTGGGGCCATTTTGCAGGTTAATAAATGTTGATTTGAAGTTAAAAACTGTTTACTGAAGATATTCAGGCTGCAGGTTCCTGGTTTAGTTTGTCTCGGTGTACTGATGTCATCAATGTGCACCACTTTGTTCTAAAGAGAAATGAAGCATCTGAAGAGATTTCCAAGCTGTCTAGGTTGTTCGAGCTAATTAAAGCTTGTGGATCATCAGTGCAAAGAGCTTTACCACCCCAAAGTTGTCTCTTGATGAAAATCAGTGGGAAAACTGAAAAAAAAAGTTTACATGAGCTTTGTTTCTTTTTTGGATAGTAGCTTGTGAATTAAAGACTTTTAGGGTTCCTTACAGCCAGCACGAGTCTATTACAAACTGCAGGTATTCATACAGAGGCTATAAAATACTATATCACATGAAAATCATAACAAAAAATCCTTTCATTGTTTCTCTTTTTATCATTCCCTCTTCCCACCCATTCTCCTGTTTCATATGAAACATTCTAAGAAGAAGAGAGAAAAGAAAAAAACAGAACTGAAACGCAGTGACATTATCCCCTTTCCTTTAAAACATATGCAATATCAAGCCAGAACACGAGATTGATGACATGTAACAGCAGAACGTTGTTTAAAGACATGCTACACCAGAGCAGAAGGTTATTCAAATAACTATTCATAAACCTCTACAGGGAGATATAATACCCAATTAAAGAGTAAGGAAGATATATATATATATATATATATATATATAAATGTAATATTTAACATCTAAAGCAAACTGTTTTTAGTCCATTTTACTTATATAGAGGATCGTTGTGCTTACATCTGTAAAAATATAGAATCAATATACCATTTCTAGAAATTTAGTGGATAGATTATGTTATGTCAGCATTACTGTTTTTTATAATATGTAATGTTATCTAAGAATGACAGTTTGATACCATACATTTATAGAAGAGAGGGTAGTATATAACTATATTAATAATAATTAAACTAAACTTATGGGATATATGTAGCTGTATAATTATTTAATTTTTATGATGATAAGAAAAGTTACCTTGCAGAGAAAGCACAACAGTAAAAGCCTTACTTAACATAGTGTGCACAGGTATAGCAAGATGTAGAAGTGTATTATTATTATTATTATTATAGAAGTGTATTATGCTTTAGTTCATTGGTGGTTTAGTATAACAAGATGTAGAAGTGTATTATTATTATTATAGAAGTGTATTATGCTTTAGTTCATTGGTGGTATAGTATAACGAGATGTAAAAGTGTATTATTAGTATTATAATAGAAGTGTGTTATGCTTTAGTTCATTGGTGGTTTAGTATAACAAGATGTAGAAGTGTATTATTATTATTATTATAGAAGTGTATTATGCTTTAGTTCATTGGTGGTTTAGTATAACAAGATGTAGAAGTGTATTATTATTATTATTATAGAAGTGTATTATGCTTTAGTTCATTAGTGGTTTAGTATAACAAGATGTAGAAGTGTATTACTATTATAATAGAAGTGTATTATTTTTTAGTTCATTGGTGGTTTAATAACAAGATGTAGAAGTGTATTATTATTATTATAGAAGTGTATTATGCTTTAGTTCATTGGTGGTTTAGTATAACAAGATGTAGAAGTGTATTATTATTATTATTATTATAGAAGTGTATTATGCTTTACTTCATTGGTGGTTTAGTATAACAAGATGTAGAAGTGTATTATGCTTTAGTTCATTTGTGGCTTAGTATAACAAGATGTAGAAGTGTATTACGCTTTAGCTCATTTGTCGTTTAGTCTTTTTGTTTCTCTGTAGTTTTCCAGGTTGAGTTAAATGCAAATCTTTTAAGAAAAGGGTTTGCCCATTCCATTTCTTCTATTTTTTCTAAGATCTTATGGTTTTTAACAAAAACCAGCACAGAGTCTAGGTCCTCCAACACTTTGGGTCCTTCTGGGGTGAAAATCTTCAGCTTTGCAGGAAACAGAAGATGTGTCTCCACTTGTGCATTCTTCAGTTCTTTGATCAGAGGTAAGAATGTTTTACTTTTCGCTATTACCATGGATGAATAGTCATTGTCAAAATGTATTATTTTGTCATTGAATTTTATTGGAAACTTGGACCAGGCAGTTTTTAAAACTAATTCTTTGTAAGATGAGGAAAGAAATTTGACTATAACCGAAAAGGTTGTTTTTTATTGGTGGTATTGATAGCAGTTAGTGACCGGTGGGCTCTTTCTATGCCAGATGACATAGTTTCTGGAAAAACAAGAGTTTTTGATAGCCAGGTAGTAAGAAAACTTTTCATGTTATTTCCTTCTATGTTCTCAGGTAATCCAAAAATCCTTAAGTTGTTTTGACAAGATATATTCTCAAGATCATCTAGTTTATTTTGTAGTACGGTGTTTTCCTTAAGTAAGAACTAGTTTATTTTGTAGTACGGTGTTTTCCTTAAGTAAGAACTAGTTGATTTTGTAGTACGGTGTTTTCCTTAAGTAAGACCTAGTTTATTTTGTAGTACAGTGTTTTCCTTAAGTAAGAACTAGTTTATTTTGTAGTACAGTGTTTTCCTTAAGTAAGACCTAGTTTATTTTGTAGTACAGTGTTTTCCTTAAGTAAGAACTAGTTTATTTTGTAGTACGGTGTTTTCCTTAAGTAAGAACTAGTTTATTTTGTAGTATGGTGTTTTCCTTAAGTAAGAAGTAGTTTATTTTGTAGTATGGTGTTTTCCTTAAGTAAGAACTAGTTTATTTTGTAGTATGGTGTTTTCCTTAAGTAAGAACTAGTTTATTTTGTAGTATGGTGTTTTCCTTAAGTAAGACCTAGTTTATTTTGTAGTACGGTGTTTTACTTAAGTAAGACCTAGTTTATTTTGTAGTACGGTGTTTTCCTTAAGTAAGAACTAGTTTACTTTGTAGTACGGTCTTTTCCTTAAGTAAGAACTAGTTTATTTTGTAGTACAGTGTTTTCCTTAAGTAAGAACTAGTTTATTTTGTAGTACGGTGTTTTCCTTAAGTAAGAACTAGTTTATTTTGTAGAACGGTGTTTTCCTTAAGTAAGAACTAGTTTATTTTGTAGTACGGTGTTTTCCTTAAGTAAGAACTAGTTTATTTTGTAGTACGGTGTTTTCTTTAAGTAAGAACTAGTTTATTTTGTAGTACGGTGTTTTCCTTAAGTAAGAACTAGTTTATTTTGTAGTACGGTGTTTTCCTTAAGTAAGAACTAGTTTATTTTGTAGTACGGTGTTTTCCTTAAGTAAGAACTAGTTTATTTTGTAGTACGGTGTTTTCCTTAAGTAAGACCTAGTTTATTTTGTAGTATGGTGTTTTCCTTAAGTAAGAACTGGTTTATTTTGTAGTACGGTGTTTTCCTTAAGTAAGACCTAGTTTATTTTGTAGTACGGTGTTTTCCTTAAGTAAGAACTAGTTTATTTTGTAGTACGGTGTTTTCCTTAAGTAAGACCTAGTTTATTTTGTAGTACGGTGTTTTCCTTAAGTAAGAACTAGTTTATTTTGTAGTACGGTGTTTTCCTTAAGTAAGAACTAGTTTATTTTGTAGTACGGTGTTTTCCTTAAGTAAGAACTAGTTTATTTTGTAGTATGGTGTTTTTCTTAAGTAAGAACTAGTTTATTTTGTAGTACGGTGTTTTCCTTAAGTAAGAACTAGTTTATTTTGTAGTACGGTGTTTTCCTTAAGTAAGAACTAGTTTATTTTGTAGTATGGTGTTTTCCTTAAGTAAGAACTAGTTTATTTTGTAGTATGGTGTTTTCCTTAAGTAAGAACTAGTTTATTTTGTAGTATGGTGTTTTCCTTAAGTAAGAACTAGTTTATTTTGTAGTATGGTGTTTTCCTTAAGTAAGAACTAGTTTATTTTGTAGTACGGTGTTTTTAAGTA
>NC_056749.1:54815377-54942877 GCF_019279795.1 Protopterus annectens
GAGGTACCTCTGTGGTCTCTCCAGCTGCTGGAGATGCCTAGCCAGGTACATTCCAAATGGTGCATTGTACTCAATAATGGGTCTGATGAGGGAAGAGTAGAGGGGCACCACTACATCCTTAGATCTTGATGCGAACCCTTTCGTGATCAGATGGGTCACATAGAAGGATTTTCTAACCACCTTGGCAACATGGTTATCAAAAGAAAGCTGACTATCTACTTGGGTCCCTAGATCCCTTATTACTACTTCAGATTTCAGGGGGTTACCTCCTATGTGGTAGTTCGCGGGTAGTCCGTTTTTTCCAAAGGGGATTACTATGCATTTTTTAGCATTTAGCTTGAGACCATGGCTTTGACACCATGCATCAGTCTTGTTAAGGCCCTTCTGGTGGATATCCATGTCAGCCGGAGACTCTATTATAGCACCCAGTTTGCAGTCATCTGCAAACTTGGTCAGCCACAGCCCTTCAGTGCTTGCCTGTACTTCTGAGAAGTATATGCCAAACAGGAGGGGCCCCAGGACAGAGCCCTGAGGCATACTGCTTGTTACTGGTCTGGATTCAGACATAGATCCTGCTACTCTTACTTTGTGGGATCTGTCTGAGAGCCCGTTTGCGATCCATCTTGTGATGTAAGGGTTTATGCCTAGGTTGGTGAGTTTATCAATAATACCTGAATGGGGAATGGTGTCAAATGCTTTAGCAAGGTCAAGGTAAGCCGTGTGTACCTCCTTTCCCTTATCTATAGCCTGAGTAACTGTCTCAAAGAAGTCCACCAGGTTCAGGAGACATGATCTGCCCTTGACAAAGCCGAACTGTGTGGGGTCAAGTGTTTGGAGGTTCCCAATCTCTCCATTTATGAGTTCCATAATGATTCGCTCCATAGCCTTACAGATCAGACTGGTCAGGCTTATTGGTCAGTAGTTCCCAGGGTCGGTTGTAGGCCCACCCTTGTGCAGTGGCACCACCATTGCTGTGCGCCATTCTATGGGCACATATCCTGTCAAGAGGCTGAGACTGAACAGGGTATTCAGATGCGGGGTTAATTCATTTTGGAGCTCACGTATGACACAGCCCGGGACACCATCTGGTCCCATGGAGGCAGTATTTTTAGCTTTAGATAGAGCCTTATTAACCAACGTATCAGTAATAATTGGAGTTACACAATCCCATGGAATAGTAATAGGCCCTGTAGGTGGTGAGGGGGGGGGGGATTTGCACTGAACCTGTCAGCCAAGATGTTGGCAATGTCAGTGGGGTCAGTGTATTTTGTTCCATTTTGTACTAGCTCAGAACAGACCTGAACGTTGCCATTTAGGTTTTTGACATAACCATAGAAGGCCTTATGGTTATCCCTGGCATCCTTGGCAACTTTCTTTTCGAAATTGGCTTTAGTTGACTTAATGAGGGCCCTCAATTTCTTACTAAAGCTGATCAAGGAAGATTTTTCTACTTGAAATTTGGCTTTTTTTGTAGAAGTCTCCTCCTTTTATTGTATAGTTTGCTTAAGGCCGGGGTCCACCAGAATGGTTTCTTCTTGCTTGAGGAAGGAGTCTTGGTTTTATTTGGGATAGCATGGTCCATGCAATCCTGAAGATGTATATAAAGTGCCTTGGTGTAGGATTCTGCATCCTGGATATCATTATCCTTCTGCAGGGGGATAGTGAAACTTTCCACTTCTGACGCAAGTAGTTTGAAGTTTGCTTTGGAAAGGTTTTTTACAATGGTTTCTTTGACTGGGGGTGGTGGAGGGGTGAGGATGTCTAGGGTTATCAGTTTGTGGTCTGATCTAACCAGAGAGGGAGTGATAATGGGTCTGGTACAATGGGCGCCCATATTTGTGATGACTAAATCCAATATGTTGTCCCCTCTAGTGGGAGAACATACCAGTTGTTCGAGGGCATTTGAATTTATAAATTCTATGAACCGCTGGGCATAGGAATTAGAACTTTGGTAGTTCACCCAGTCTATACCAGGGTAGTTGAAATCACCCAAAATTATGGTGTTGGGTAGGACCTTTATATTTTCCAATGCTTCAAGGAATGCTGAGTGAGCATCTTGGGACATGGTGGGCAATCTATAACAGGCTATGACTTGAAATGTGGTTTTGCCTGCTGATAGTTGCGCATGGATGATCTCTGGGGCATCATGCTGTGTCACTAACCTGGAGATGTGGGTATCCTTGATGAATATGGATACACCTCCACCCTTTGTTCTGCGATCTGGTAACTGAGGCCGGAAGGTATGATATGAATTGTAACCTGGTAGTACTGGGTTGCTCTCTGGATCCTTGAACCAGGTTTCCGTCACTGCACAAACATCGATTTTTTCCATACTGAGGAGTGTCTCAAGTGCGTGCATTTTGAGGTTGAGACTTCTGGCGTTGAGTAGCATTACCCTTAGTTTTTGGTTACCTGTGCTGGTTATGGTGGTTGGTTTGTCCTTTGAACCTTGCCTAAAAAGGCACTATGGGGACGGCAAGAGCCTTGGCCAGTATTTGAAAGCCTAGGGGTGACAGGTGCTAACCATCTCTGGCGAAACAGTGAGGCTTGTCTATCATGTCATCCCAGGCAGACAGACACTGGATCCCCTTAGAATGACACCAGAAGCTTAGTCAATTGTTGAAATTGATCATTTTGTCTTTGTATTGTGGTATCATTCTAGTTGAAGGTAGTATGCTACTCAAGGTCAGGGTCATACCAGCTTAGGCTACATGATCAGAAAGCTCCACAATGTCTCTTTTCATATAGTCCAGGGAGGTACGTCTTAGATCATTCACACCAACATGTACAATGACAGCGTCATACTTGTACTTGTTCTGGCGTGACCTAAGTGCCTGTGTTATGCGGCGGATCCTAGCACCCGACAGGCAGCTGACAGTAACCTTCTCCTTGTTCAGCCTGGTGAGTGGAACATCTACGTGCCTTACTATAGTCTCCTATTACTAGTGTGTTGGGTATGGTGTTTTGCCTTAGGGGCTGTCGTGAGGCACACTGCTGAGGTGAATTATGTGTTTTCTGGCTTGTGTTTGGAGGTGCAGGTTGCTTGCTTGTCTGCTTTGGAGGGCACTGTTTCTTTTTCAGATTTGTACCTAGTGCCTCCGAATATGTTTTTATGTATTTATGTGTATGTTTTGCCGGTGCTTGTTTTGTAGATCCATGTGTGACTGGTGGTGTGATGCTAGTGTGTCTCTTCTCCTCTTGACTGTCTGTTACAGTCATGGGTTGAGAGCGCTTAGCCTCCAGTCTGGCTGTGTATTTGCATCTCTCACAAGTGTTTGTGTCTAGAGGTAAGAGGAGAGTGTTGTCTGTATACATGAGGCAGTTGTGACACTGCTTCAGGATGCCCAATTCCACCAGCTGAACTGGAGAGTACACCTGAAGCTGACCTCTGGACATGCTTGGAAAAGTAAATTTCACCTGTCTTGCGGACAATCGAGGGTCTTATGCTGTATTATAATAGTGCTGTCTAGGAGATTTGGAAAATAATAGTGCTGTCTAGGAGATTTCGACAAGTGCTGATTTGGGTTATGTAAATACTGCAATAAGAGCAGTTGATCTGAAGCACTTGAGCTGAGGCTTGTCTAGTTCTAAGGGAAAATTTGCAGCGCAGACTTTGTGGAGCCAGGAATACTATAACCCAGCTAACTGGCGCTGCCCGACACTGCTCTGTGCGCAAGACCGCGCAAAAAGAGAGTTGCAGGGTTTTAAGAGAGAGGGATCAAGGAGTTTGGAATTGACCAAAAATGACCAATGAAACTACAGTTTCTATGCAGTAACCACTCCTACAGGGACAGGCAGGCTACTCAATGTTAACCACTGCCACTGGTGAACACAGAGACTTCCCTTTAGCCCAAGCAAGTACTGGCCTCCAAGAAACTTACAAACAGCTCAGAACAGCAACTCTGTAACTGAACTTTTTTTAAATTATAGAAAGTGGGAAAATAGCAAGATTTTTTTGTTTTTGTTTAAGGATAGCAGAGACACACAAGTAGCAAACTAGTCAGAACAGTGCAATAAATGACCCCAACATGTGTGTGCTAGGCCAGAGGCAGGTAAAATGCAATTTTAAGAAAAAATTATTTTAAATTAAGTGCAACACAAAAAAAGCAATAAACAGGCTCTAGCTATGTTCTAAATACTGTTTTTAACACAGATATCAACTTTTGCAAGCAAGAAAACGCCGAAAAGTAGGCGACAATGCAGTTTTTTCTAAGAAATAAATCAGAAAAAAATACTTAAAATCTCAAAAGTGGCTCCTTTTTTCTCTCAGCGTTTTCTCCTCTTGGTAGGTGCTTCAGCAACAACTATCAAGCCTGGAAAGATGCCAAAACTACACGGCTGCAGGGTTTTAAGAGAGAGAGATCAAGGAGTTTGGAATTGACCCAAAATGGCCAATAAAACTACAGTTTCTAGGCAGTAACCACTCCTACAGGGACAGGCAGGCTGCTCAGTGTTAACCACTGCCACTGGTGAGCACAGAGACTTCCCTTTAGCCCAAGTAAGCACTGGCCTCCAAGAAACTTACAAACAGTTCAGAACAGCAAATCTGTAACTGAACTTTTTTTAAATTATAGAAAGTGGGAAAAAAGCAAGATTTTTTTGTTTTTTTGTTTTTGTTTAAGGATAACAGAGACACATGTATATAAAGCATATCTGTGTGTGTGTGTATGTGTGTGTGTGTGTGTGTGTGTGTGTGTGTGTGTGTGTATATGCATGAA
Organism: Protopterus annectens; assembly: GCF_019279795.1. Taxonomy (NCBI): domain Eukaryota; kingdom Metazoa; phylum Chordata; order Ceratodontiformes; family Protopteridae; genus Protopterus; species Protopterus annectens. The sequence continues at coordinate 54,820,096 of NC_056749.1, forward strand.
CATGCACATATAATTTATATAATTATATGTATGCGTGAGTGTATGTGTGCGTGTGTGTGTGTGTGTGTGTGTGTGTGTGTGTGTGTGTGTGTGTGTGTGTGTGTGTGTGTGTGTGTGTGTGTGTGTATATATATATATATATATATATATATATATATATATATGTGCGTGTGTGTATATAAAGCATATCTGTGTGTATGTGTATATGCATGTACATGTGTACATGCATATATGATTCATATAATTATAAGTATGTGAGAGTGTATGTGTGTGTGTGCTTGTGTCTATATTTACATCTATGTATATAAATAAATACACACACAAACACACACACACACATATCTATCTATCTATCTATCTATATATATATATATATATATATATATATATATATATCTATATATATAGTTTACCTTTAAAATGTCGCGGCACACTTGTGTGACTGTTCATGTACCACACTCAGAATGTCAGAAACAGCACTGTCAAATCCTGAGAAGAGCGAGCCTGTTCCTCAAAGAATGTTGACACTCCAGGAATGTCGACTTTGTGTGAAAGACCCATCACTTTCCTGCACCCTCATGTGGGAGACTGTGCTCCCACACCCCCTGCTAATTTTATATACTAAGTCCAAGATCGCACTTTATATACGAAAGTTATTCATGTGGTTAAAGGTAAAACATGTCAAACAGCCTTGGTAAGACATTCAGAAGATTCAAGCGTGATCTCAGGTATTACCCCTCCTCGGGAACAGACTTCTTATTTATGTGAAGTAGAGTTCTTCCTTAAGCCTGTTCTACTGCACTTTATGCCAATGGAGGGGAAATCACAAAGTCACCACTAACTTGTTGTCTGTGTCCCTTATGCTCAGGGGGCAGTTTGTAGATGCCCTAAGACACAGGCATAAACCAAAAAGCCATTCTAGTCTATAGGCACTGATAATTTGGAAAATTGGGGCATGAATGGCTAGATTTAAAATGGGTCTGGGGCTGTTGGCCTAGTGACTTCCTAATCTGCAGCTCCTCCCTGTGTTTGTTTGGGTTTCCTCCTGGTGCTCCCATTTTGTGAGTATGTGTGCAAGTGTGTGGTGTTTAAGAACTACCACAGCAGCGCTAGCCAAACAGTGGCATAAACCTTGGCTCTAGATGATTGTCACTATGAAGTGACACCCTGACCCCATGTGTATAAAATGGGATAAAGGGGTTGTGGGTGGATGGATCCTATGATCCCCTGAAGACTGAACCAGCTTTTTTTGTTGGTTTCATTATTTGAGGGTATCAGGGGTTTGGCCTTTCTCCCCGACTCTGCATGAGGAGTAAATATATATATATAAAACTACATATAAAACTACATATAAAACTACACGGGTCTCTGTGTACTGCGTATATATGTGTGTGTGTATGTATATCAGCACAGATGTTATTTGTAGTGATGACAGTGCTGTTCTGCAAATTATATTTGAATGAACCTTGCCTATAACATGAAATACAGGGAGTTAATGATTATTGAACATGATTTGGAAACTGATATGAGATCACGGGTCTTGTAAATGATTTGCTAAGTTCCTCTTCTAATGTTCTTTATTTATATATATTCATATATGAAATACTTGTACTTTCTTACAAAGATTTAGAAACTGGAAAACATAGAAAAGATAATATACCTATACCTTTTTTCTAAAAAAAAAAAAAAAACTAACTGAAGAAGGGTATCATGTAAATATTTGTCACTGAAATGGATTCTTTTACAAGTGGGCAGAAAAATCATTCATTCAGTTAATCATTCAATGAATAAGTAAATAAATAATGTGCTCTGGAGTCCTGATTAGTCATGTTACCATTCAGACCCAAAGCACAAGGAAGGCGGAACTGCAATGAAAGATGTGTCAAGCCCATGAAAACTTAATCCTAGCCTTTCAACTTATGGCACATCATAGAACAGGTGATTTGCCTTATTACAGATAAAATGCTTTAATGTCTTGTATTCAGTTACAAAATTGGTACAGGCAGAACTAGAGCTCTGCTCCTTCTGATTTTTGAGGAACATAAATCTTGTCGTAGACCTGTACTTGTAAAAGAAACACGTTGACCATATACTGCGGACTGTACACTGTTATAAGGCATTTGCCAGAAGTCATCCTTCCACCTTGGGCATTACACAGTGAATGCAATGCCTGTTGTCGAAAATACTTTATCTGTTTCTTATTGGTAGTTAACATGCAACATAATTCATCTACTGCTTAAAACTTATATCAGCTTATCCTTGGCTGTATAAACATCCATCAAGCGCCTGTTTCTGTGAGCGCAGACACAATATTTTCAGCTGGATAAAAGGCATGCAAAGAAAATAGGGTGCAAAAGATAAAAGGAATCACAGTCTATCTAGCTGTAAACACTTTAAGATGTACATGCAAAAAACCACAACACAAAGTAACTAAAGAGATACTCATCACATTTTGGTTTCATGCCCCTCTGTTAGCCTAGAGCTAGCAAATACAGTGATGTGCAAAACCAATTCCTACAGCATTGGCAGGAAATACAAACTAGTCTTTTAACATATAAAATGATTAAGCTGAAGAAAGGAAATGCCATCAAGGACACTTTCAAATATAGCTTAAGCAGTCAACCATCTGTTTTTCTGCCATATATTTGCAAATGTGCTGATTACTGCAAAATTTATGAAAAGAGAGATTTTTCACAGTACTATGAAGTCATGAAAATATGTCCTTTGCAACCAACCTTCAAATGAGATACCCGTCTGAGAAATGTTTTAGGAATGTCAAACAACTTTTTACTTTGATGCAATATACATATACACATACATATATGTATACATATATATATGTGTGTGTGTGTGTGTGTGTGTGTGTGTGTGTGTGTGTGTGTGTGTGTGTGTGTGTGTGTGTGTGTGTGTGTGTGTGTGTGTGTGTGTGTGTGTGTGTGTACATAGGTATGCATACATGGATGTTGTGTGTGTCTGTGTTTGGGTGAGTGTAGGGTTACATAAAATAAGAAACACTCAGTAAACATGATTAATTCTGTTTGGTATTGGAGTATAAGGGTTTGTTCAGTCTTGGATTATGGAACATTGCTCTTTTTTCTTCTGCATTTTGTGTTGTTTGTATGTCTGTCAGATAGATGATGAAAATCAACATGATGTATAAAGTGTAACAAGAAAAACATAAAACCAATATATGTTTGTAAAACATTTTGATCATAGTCCCACTACTTAATGTTGTTTCATAACAAAGTTTACAGGTTGGGGAAACCTTGATGCAGTGAGGTTAGAGAACAGTATAACTGCAATGAAGTAGATATACATATAGGGCCCTACTATAGATGTTCTGTACTAGCAGCGCATGACACACCTGCTCACTGCACTTGCTCAAACTCCCATAAGTTTGATTTCCTGCTTGTACTTAGTCCACCCCACCACCCCCACACCCGACCCAATACAACTGTATAGCCCTTCCAGAACCTAAGCACTAAAACTCCCATCTAGTTCCCAACATGAGTCCTCACACCCCTACCCTAAACCACCACTCACCCATCCTTTACTGTAAACTACCACTCACCCTCCCTTACCCTAAATCACCACTCACCCTCCCTAACCCTAAACCACCACTCACCCTCCTTTACCCAATACCACCACATACCCTTCCAAACCCTAAACCACCACACATCCTTCTTAACCCTAATCCAGCACTCACCCTCCCTTACCCTAAACCACCACTCACTCTCCCTAACCCTAAACCACCACTCACCCTCCCACTACCATACAGCACCATTCACCCTCCCTAACCCTAAACTACCAATCACTCTCCCTAACCCTAAATCACCACTCAGTCTCCCTAACCCTAAACTACCACTCACCCTCACTAACCCTAAACCACCACTCACCCTCACTATCCCTAAACCAACACTCACCATCACTAACCCTAAACCACCACTCCCCCTCACCTACCCTACACCACCACACATGCTTCCTAACCCTAAACCACCACATATTCTTCCTAACCCTAATCTACCACTCACCCTCCCTAACCCTAAACCGCCACTCCCCCTACCCTACACCACCATTCACCCTCTCTAATCCTAAACTACCACTTACCCTCACTAATCCTAAACCACTACTCACCCTCACTAACCCTAAACCACCACTCACCCTCCCCCTACCCTACACCACCACTCACCCTTCCTAACCCTAAACCACCACTCACCCTCCCTTACCCTATACCACTACTCACCCTCACTAACCCTAAACCACCACTCACCCTCCCCCTACCCTACACCACCACTCACCCTTCCTAACCCTAAACCACCACTCACCCTCCCTTACCCTATACCACCACACACCCTCCCTAAGCCTAAACCACCACTCACCCTTGCTAACCCTAAATTATCTGATTGCTCCCTAAACTTAAAACTCCCTTTCTGCTCTCTAAGCCTAAAATCTCCCTCCTGCTTCTTCCCAGTGCCTAAGTCTTAAATCCCCCCTCACATTCCCTCCCAATTGCTACTCGTCTGGGTAGCTCCATTTTTTTTCAATTATACCACCTATCACTTTATAACCTCTATCTTCTTCTTCATACAAACTGTCCTACTCCTTCCAGTCCGCGCTTGCCTTCCTGTCTTAATCCCCACTTTACATTTCCGTTTCCCTCTCACCTTTATACATTTTCCATCTCCTTCAAATGCTATCTACCAACTAATTACTGTTCAACACTCCTTACCTCAGTTTTATTTATGCCCAACATCTATGCTGTAGTAACTGCACCATTCCTTACCCATCTCTTACAAGTCATATATAATGAGTGCTTGTCTCATATATTGCACATGAACTGTTTGCATACTATTTATTTATTATTTATCTTATTTTACATTTGTTTACCAGGAAAGTCCAACTGGACACTAGTCCTTTTTCAGTGGAGGCCCAGGAAGAAAAGCTCTAAATAAAAAACATGTGAGAGTACATAATTTCAAAAGCAGTATAGGCATAAGAAAGGATCCTGTGTACATGTTGATATATGAAGATCTTAAGGGGGTGTACATAGCAGGATTTTAAAATTTTTACACAGGCAGACAGGAATGTACAAAAATGTAAAATGCATGAGTAACATGGAAACATGACGTATAGCATATAGATAAGATAATATAGTGACTTAGATTAAGAATCATAATGCTGTTAACAATGTTAAGGTAGATCATATATTGTAAAGGAAATGAACTAAACTGGATAGTAACATTCATACAAGGAAAAAGGAGAAATGGGTATTGCTCACTTGTAGATTAAGACATTGGATGTTATGTCGAGAGACTAAAGAGTGCTCAGGATTAGTGTTTTTAGGCTAAGAGAAAGAAAGCTATTATGGAGTGGTGTATGCAGTCTTGTAACAGATAGGTAAGCGTTTAGTGTTTTTTTTAAATAAGATAAACTGGTAGTATAAGTTATATTATAAGTGAAATACAAATATTTTGTATTTGGAATTTGATGTCATATATAATGTTACCACAGAAAAGTATCTGTTATATTTGTATACTGTCAGTACAGAACAGTAACCTGCTTGCAACTGGATGTCTTAAGAAGTAACCATTTGAAATGGTGGGACCAGCTAGAGTGAGTCCCGAAACACAGAGACGGAATGAACTGACTTACAAATATTAAGTCTGAAATGTCATTTCTCAAAATATTCCCTTTTCTCCAAGGTATGTCAGTATATATATATATATATATATATATATATATATATATATATATATATAGAGAGAGAGAGAGAGAGAGAAAGAGAGATGTTCAGAAAGTGTTGGGAGCTTGAGCCCCACATAGGGGGGTTCAGACGGTTTTCCCTCCTGCAAAAAAAAGTTTTAAGGAGAAGAACAATTTTCAAGATTCACTCTTCTCTGTGTTTTTGTTATTTTATTTTCTGGCTTTTCAGCACTCAGCATTTCAAGTGCCGATATTTCAATAGGGAGCCATTTTAAAAACTATCTATGTAATGTAGCACTGTAAAAATGTGCTTTGTCCAGTCAGATTTTACCAGTCAACAATGATAAGCAAATAAATAAAAAAGTAAATGATTTACCTTTTTGTTTTTACCATATATCACTTTTTTAAACAATCAGCACAACTTTGGTTTGTACTGAATTGTCAAAGTGTGTACAACATTGTTTTGTATTATAAATGTCAACTCTCTGTTCTTTTATATAAGCCTAGTGACTGATAAAGATCTTTGGATCAGTCCACCTACCCAATTAATACAGCTTACTAAATAATTAAATATGCTCTCAGTGATAGAAATAGTTTCCTACTGATAACAATCTAAGATAAAGCTTGTAAGGCTGTCTAAACAGCCCAAGATTTATCCACAATCCATCCATCAATCCATCTGTCCATAACTACTTTCTCCCATTTTTGCACATGGGGTTGGAGGTGTCATTTCAACAGTGACAGTCATCTAGAGCCAAGGAGTACACTGCTGGGTGGCTAGTCCTGCCATAGTAGTTCTTTCACACCATACACTCATGTGTAGTCTCTGGATCTGCAATAGAATTTTGAAAAGGAACTTGTGGGACTCAGGGACCCTGTAGTATCTGTCAGGTTTTCTGGGAGCAGGAGGCAAGGAATCAGGGGCCAAACTAGATTCCGAGAAAGCATCTTCAACAATGTCCAGTACAGGAAGAATAGCTAAAGGCCTATGCTGAGGTAGGAGAAGAAAATTCCTAAGCCTCTTTTTTGAATCAGAAAAATCCTGGCTTTCCCAGTGGAAATGCTCCCTAAGAGTATGTAAGGTTTCCCCAAAAGAAAAATCCTCTGGAGGGGAAACAGAGGGAATAGAGTCCTCAGCATCAGAATCTTCATAAGTAGATAAGGGTGAATACAGATCATCAGAAGAGTCAGAAAAAACAGAATCCTGATCAGAAGATTCATAATCAACTTCAGTCCTAGGCCTCTTGGGGGGGGGGCGGTTTGGCTACCCCTGATTAGAGTTATTAGATCTTCAGCCATTCTTATCATTTGTTTTTTAGGCATAGAGGCCTGAGCATCGTTTTTTTAGATGGATCGAGATTTAGGCCTAAGTAATGAAGGAGGCGTTGATTTAATATGCAAGTCCGTAGGCCTGAATACACCCTCAGAAGCCAGTGCCTGCACAGCGGCTCAGGACCCATCTAAGGTAGAGACATCCATGGGTTGCATAGTTGAAGCATCTCACGGCATACCAGACCCTGAATGTGTCTCAGTAGAGGCCTGCGAGTCAGAAGTAGCGGGTATCAGGGGCTGCAAAAGCACCTCACTGAGTATCGGCGAACTGGCGACTGGCTTAGGAGAAGCATCAACAACAGTTTTGGACCTCGGCGGTCTGTCTCTGTCTTTATCTTTGCATTATTTCAGAATCCCAGTATTCAGATGGCTAACCAATGACATTTCTTGATAATTAAACCGAGAACTGAAATATTTAGAGGCAAAAATATACCAATGACGTATAGTGCACTGATTAAATAAAGCACAAAACCGACAGCAAGGTACGTCATGGTCAGGGCCTAGGCAAGGAATACAGTATGAATGAAAATCTTTATGAGGTATTTGCTTTCCACAAGTAACGCAATTATTAACTTTTACTGACATCGATAAGGAGCAAGAAAAAGTTTCCCCAATGGGGTACTTAGCTTTAGTTGAAGACTTCAGTTCTAAAACTTGCAAATGAAAATTTCAGGAGTCAGCCGACCAGCACTTACGAACTGCTTCTGCTTCGGGCACTGCGCGGCAGGAAAGACTGATGTAATGGCGTTGGCTGCATGTTTTATACCCCTGATGACCTGATGTCATGGAAGAAGAGACAACAACTGACGCAGGACCCAAGACTTTGTTAATCAGGCTGACTGAGGGCAACCTGCAAGCAGATAACTCAAATGTAATGACTGCAACAGTGAAACATGAAGAACATCAGAAGATAATACTAACAGATTGATTAGACTAAAAATTAGGGAGAGGCATTTGAGCCTTTATTACAGTAACAAGATTAAATTGAGTATATAGTTATCTATATGCTAATATATAGATTGCTTCTAAATGGCTGTGTTTCTCATGGTAGGACATTTTACGCTGACAGCTCAGAGAAGATATATGCTGATATAACATGAATGAGTGCAGTGTGAGTTACACAATAGGCTAAGATGCATGTTCCATGAGAGTGTAACACAAACAAGTGCAGTAACCATTACTCACCAATTGAATGAGCATGTTACAGGAGCATGTAACATAAATGAGTGTAATGTGTTACACAATACCCTAAGGAGCATGTTGCAGGACAGTGTGACACGAGTGAGTTCAGTAGAAATTAGAAAACAACACAAGGACCAGGTTACAAAAGCATGTAACATAAATGAGTGCAGTGTGAGTTACACACAACATAAGGAGCATGTTACTGGAGAATCTAACATAGATGACTGTAATGTGAGTAAAACAACAGCCTAAGGAACATGTCACAGGAACGTATAACATAAATGAATGTACTGTGATTTATACAATAGCCTAACAAACATGTTATAGGTGTGTATAATCTAAATGATTGCATTGTGAGTTACACAACAGCATATGGAGAGTATTACAGGAGCGTATCTTATAAATGTGTGTAGAGTGAGTAATCCAGCACTCTATGGAGCATGTTACAGCACATACAACAAATGAGTGCTGTATGAGTTACACAACAGCCTAAGGAACATACTACAGAAGAGTGTAACATAAATGAGTGCAGTGGGAACTACACAACAGCTTAATGAGCATGTTACAGGGTGTGTGACATAAATGAGTGCAGTCTGAGTTATACAAAAGCCTAAGGAGCATGTTATAGTAGTGTGTATCTTAAACAAGTCCAGTGTGAGTTACACAACAGCCTAAGAAGGAAGTTACAGGTGCGTGTAACATAAATGAGTGCAGTGTGAGTTATACAAGAGCCTAAGGAGCATGTTATAGTAGTGTGTAACATAAACAAGTGCAGTGTGAGTTACACAACAGCCTAAGATGGATGTTACAGGTGCGTGTAACATAAATGAGTGCAATGTGCATTATTCAGCAGCTTATTGAACATGTTACATGCATGTGTAACATAAATGGGTGCAGTCTGAGTTATACAAGAGCCCAAGGAGCATGTTATAGTAGTGTACAACATAAACAAGTGCAGTGTGAGATACACAACAGCCTAAGAAGAATGTTACAGGTGCGTGTAACATAAATGAGTGCAATGTGAGTTACACAACAGCTTAATGAGCATGTTACACATGTGTAACATAAATGAGTGCAGTCTGAGTTATACAAGAGACTAAAGAGAATGTTATAGTAGTGTGTAACATAAACAAGTGCAGTGTGAGTTACACAACAGCCTAAGAAGGATGTTACAGGTGAGTGTAACATAGATGAGTGCAATGTGAGTTACACAACAGCTTTAATGAGCATGTTACATGCATGTGTAACATAAATGAGTTCAAGAGCTTAATGAGCATATTACATGCATGGATAACATAAATGAGTGCAGTCTGAATTATACAAGAGCCTAAGGAGCATGGTATTGTAGTGTGTAACATAAACAAGTGCAGTGTGAGTTACACAACAACCTAAGAAGGATGTTACAGGTGCGTGTAACATAAATGAGTGCAATGTGAGTTATGCAACAGTTTAATGAGAATGTTACATGCATCTGTAACATAAATGAGTGCAGTCTGAGTTATGCAACAGCCTAAGGAGAATGTTATAGTAGTGTGTAACATAAACAAGTGCTGTGTGAGTTACACAATAGCCTAAGAAGGATGTTACAGGTGCATGTAACATAAATGAGTGCAATGTGAGTTGCACAACAGCTTAATGAGCATGTCACAGGAGTGTGCAACATAAGTGTGAGTTACACAATAGCATAAGGACATGTTACAGAAGGATGTAACATAAATGAGTGCAGTTTGAGTTACACACAGTCTAAGAAACATGTTATGTGAGTATGTAAGATAAATGTATGCAGTGTGAGTTACACAGCAGCCTAAGTAGCATGTTATAGGGTTGTATAATATAAATGCTTGCAGTGTGAGTTAAACAATAGCTTAAGGAATATGTTGTATGAGTGTATAACATAAGTGCAGTGTGAATTATGCAACAGCCTTAGGAACAGGTTACAGGAGTGTGTAACTGAAATAAGTTTAGTGTGATTGACACAACAGCCTAAGTAACATCACAGAAATGTATAACATAAATGAGTGAAGTGGGAGTTATACAACAGCTTAAAGTACATATTACAGGAGCGTGTAAGTAAATGAGTGCAGTCTGAGTTACACAACAGTCTGAGCATGTTAGAGGAGCATATAATTAAAATGAGTTATGTGTGAGTTGCACAGCAGCGTAAGGACCATGTTACAGGAGCATGTAACATAAAAGAGTGCAGTGTGAGTTAGACAGCAACATAAGAAAGGTGTTACAGGCATGTATCATATAAATGAGCACAGTGTAAGTTATCCAGCAGCATACTGAACATGTTACAGGTGTATGTAACCTAAATGAGTGAATTGTGAATTCCACAACAGCTTAAGGAACATGTTATTGGATTGTGTAACATAAACAAGTGCAGTTTGAGTTACACAACAGCCAATTTAATATGTTATGTAAGTGTCTAACATAAATGTGTGCAGTTTGAGTTACACAACAGAATACAGAACATGATAGAGTGTCTAACATGAATGTGTGCAGTGTGAGTTATACAACAGCCACAGGAAATGTTGCAGGAGTGTGCAACATAAATAAATGCAGCATGAGTTACACAGCAGCTTAACAAGTATGTTACAAGAGCGTGAAACATGAATAAGTGCAGTGTTAGTCATACAACAGCCTAAGGAGAATGTTACAGAAGCGTGTAACTTAAATGAGTACAGTATGAGTTACACTGGGTTGCACAGCAGCATAAGGAACATGTTTTAGAAGTGTATAACATAAAAAGTGCAGTCTGAGTTATATAATGCCTAAAGAACATGTCACTGGAGTGTATAACATAAACAAGTGTAGTTCAAATTACACAACAGCCTAAGAAGCGTGTTACAGGCCCATATAACAAATGAGTGCAGTCTGATTTGCAAAACAGCCTAAGAAACATGTTACCGTTGCTTGTAATACAAATGAGTGCAGTGTGAGTTACACAATAGCATAAAGACCATGTAACCACAGCACGTAACATAAATGAGTGCAGTGTAAATTACACAACAGCATAAAGACCATGTAACCACATCATGTAACATAAATGAGTGCAGTGTGAGTTACACAAGGGGGATGGTGGCATAATGGTTAAGGTGTTTACTTACAGACATAAGGTGCAGGGTTTGATACTCACACTGAGTAATTGGCATGGCTTAAAATGGCCCAGAAGGGCAGTTAGCCTAGTGCTAATCTATGAACATATGAACTTATGAACAACAGGATAAGGAATGCGTTACTAGAGCATGTGACATAAATGAGTGCAGAGTGAGTTATACACCAGCCTACGGAGCATGTTGCATGAATGTGTAACATAAATGAGGCAGTCTGTTGTACAACAGCTTAGGAACAGGTTACAGGAGTGTGTAACAGAAATGAGTGTAGTGTGAATGACACTACAGCCTAAGTAACATGGCATGGGAGCATATAACATAAATGAGTGCTGTTTGAGTTACACTACAGCTTAAAGATGTTACAGTAGTGTGTAACATAAATAAGTGCAGGATGAGTTACACAGTAGCCTAAAGAAAATGTTAAAGCAGTGTGTTACATTAATGAGTGCAGTGTAAGTTATACAACAAACTAAGGAACATGTTACATGTGTGTCTGATATAGATGGGAACAGTTTCAATTACACAACAACCTAAGGAACATGACATGGGAGCATATATCATAAATGAGTGCAGTATGAATTACACAGCCAGTGAAGATACATGCTACAGCAGTGTGTAACCAAATGAGTGCAGTCTGAGTTATACAACAGTCTAAGGAGCATGTTACAGGAGCGTATATCATAAATAAGTGAGTGTGAGTCACACAACTGCTAAAGGAGAATATTACCAGAACATATAACTGTACAGCACAGTGGTGCAGTGGTTTGTGTTGTTGCCTCACAGTAAGAGGTTCTGTAATGAGCTGATGTTTGTATGCCTTCTGTGTAGTTTGCATGTCCTCCCTGCGCTCATGTTGGTTTCCTCTAGGTGCTCCGGTGTCCTCCCACATCACAAAGACATGTGTCTGGAGCTTTTCTCCCCGGATCTCCAGTGAAAATTGGCTCACTCCAAGTCAGACTTTCCCAGTAACCAAATGTTAAATAAATAAATATAACAGAAATGTGTGCAGTGTGAGTTACAAAACATTCTAAGGAACATGTTACAGAAGTGAATATTATAAATGAGTGCAGTGTGAGTTACAAAACAGCTTAAGGAACATGTTGCATATTTATATATATATATATATATATATATATATATATATATATATATATACATACATTCGTATAACATAAATGAGGCAGTGTGTTGTACAACAGCTTAGGAACAGGTTCCAGGAGTGTGTAACAGAAACGAGTGTCATGTGAATGATACTACAGCCTAAGTAACATGGCATGGGAGCATATACCATAAATGAGTGTAGTGTGAGTTACAAAGCACAACCTAAGCAACATGTTAAGGGAGTGTAAAATGAACGAGTGCTGTTTGAGTTACACTACAGACTAAGTAGCAACTTAGGCTAGTAACCTGCCTAGATATCAGAGTATAACCTGATATTCCTGCCATTGCAGCAACCTGGCTTAAGCCTACATTAAACTTACTGAACTACTCTCTCCAGGCTACAGTATTATCAGAGCTGATAGGCCCCACAAGAAAGGCGTAGCCTTAATTTATTCACGTTTATACATTCTCTCTCTCTCTCTATCCGTACAACATCCCAAAATTCCCAAATGCCAAAATACTAGTATCATTGTGATAGCTTAACAACAAAAAACAGCTACATTTTGTTACAGTCTACATTCCAGCTGGAAACAACTTTAGAAGAAATCCTCTTCTGGATGACTAAGTTTATACCTTATGAGAAAATTATAGATATAAATATTGACTGGTAAAACCTTACATCAGACTTTCCCTCAGCTAGCATATACTGACACCATACTTAATAATACCAACATTAAAGGTCAGTTCTAGGCTAGATACTAGTAGTTCACCCTAGTAAATTTACAAACTCGGGAACCTATCCAAACTCACTTAATGACCCCTTTCCACCTTACAGTCATATTAATACCACCCACCAACCTAACATTCACCAGAGTAAAACAACCTGAAACCTTTCTAAATTCAATATAAACTCATTCATTACAAGCCTTTAATTGGTCTGTCCTAAAAACTCTTCCACTCGACAAGGCAGTCCATACTTTTAATACCATATTCTTAAATCCTTTAAATAGACATGCCTCACTCCACAAAAATGAATGAAAATTAACATGCACCATGGCTTACTAGCCAGACAAAAGCTGCAGTGTCTAACAGAGACAAAACTTGGAAAGAACAGCCTAAACTTAAAGTTCCCTATAACCTGCATCTTTACAGAGAATTGCTCAATCTGAGTAAAAACTGTTTGTTAGATAAATAAAACAATATTATAGCCATCTACAACTTCAACAAACATCAGTTTAAACCAAAATCTGCATTCTCCATACATCATGCACACTAGCACTTCCTTTACCACCCCCCAGGATCCACACCAGAACCTAATTCACCCTCTATATCCATTGCTAACAACTTCCACTTAGGGCTCCATATCAATGATAAAAAAACTTCTGCTTAAACCCAAACCTTGCTCAAACCTTGTTCAAACCTTGCTCCACTGCAGCTGACAACCCCCTATCTTAATACCTAAAGAAAGCTGCCAAGATCATAGCATACCAAGTCTCTATCCTTATCAATAGCTCAATATCTGAATTCTATGTACCCTCACTATGGACAAATCCTACATTCTCTTTCTTCATAAAGCTGATAAAGTGAACTTCAAATTCTTTTCACTACACAAAACTGTAATTGAAGTCTCCCATACAAGACTTCTTGGAGTGATAATAGATGATAACCTTAAATTTGACCTGCATGTTCAAAATAACATAAAAAAAGTTCACCAAAAATTAGGAATACTCAACGGGCATAAGAACTTACTTAGCAACACCACCAAAACCACACTTGCCACTACCTACCTTGTGCACCCCTCCTAACCAATCTTCGTAGTATGGTGAAGCTATCCTGGCCAGTCGTATAAATTGTCCTGTACATATACATATATATATATATATATATATATATATATATATATATATATATATATATATATATATATAGATATATATATATATATATATTAGACTTAAACCTTTCATTCACTTTGGTAATTCATCATCTTCTTTTGGCTGTTCCCATTAGGGGTTGCCACAGTGGATCATCTGTTTCCATTTCTTCCTGTCCTCTGCATCATGATCTTTCACACCAACCGCCTGCATGTCCTCTCTCACCACATCCATAAACCTCATCTTAGGCCTTCCTCTTTTCCTCTTACCTGGCAGCTCCATCCTTAGCATCCTTTTTCCCAATATACCCAGCATCCCTCCTCAGCACATGTCCAAACCAACGCAATCTCGCCTCTCTTGCTTTGTCTCCAAACTGTCCAACCTGAGCTGACCCTCTAATATACTGATTCCTAATCCTGTCCATCCTAGTCACACCCAGTGCAAATCTTAACATCTTTAACTCTGCCACATCCAGCTCTGACTCCTGCCTTTTCATCAATGCTACAGTCTCCAACCCATATAACATAGCTGGTCTCACTACCCTCTTGTAGACCTTCCCTTTCACTCTTATTGGTACCCGTCTGTCACAAATCACTCCTGACACTCTTCTCCACCCATTCCATCCTGCCTGTACTCTCTTCTTCACCTCTCTTCCACACTCACCATTACTCTGAACTGTTGATCCCAAGTACTTAAACTCATCCACCTTTACCAACTCTACTCCCTGCATCCTCACCATTCCTCTACCCTCCCTCTCATTTACACACATGTATTCTGTTTTAGCCCTGCTGACCTTCATTTCTCTCCTCTCTAAAACATATCTCCACCTCTCCAGGGTCTTCTCAACCTGGTCCCTACTCTCACTACATATCACAATGTCATCTGCAAACATCATAGTCCACGAGGCCTTCTGTCTAATTTCATCTGTCAACCTGTCCATCACCAGTGCAAATAAGAAAGGGCTCAGAGCTGATCCTTTATGTAATCCCACCTCCACCTTAAACATATCTGTCACTCCCATCACAGTCCTCACCAATGTCACACTACCCTTGTACATATCCTGTACCATTCTTACATACTTCTCTGCCACTCCCGACTTCCTCATACAATACCACAACTCCTCTCTAGGCACCCTGTCATATGCTTTCTCTAAGTCCACAAAGACACAATGCAACTCCTTCTGACCTTCTCTGTATTTCTCCAACAACACTCTCAGAGCAAATATTGCATCTGTAGTGCTCTTTCCTGGCATGAAACCATACTGCTGATCACTAATCATCACCTCCCTTCTTAACCTAGCTTCCACTACTCTTTCCCATAACTTCAAGCTGTGACTGATCAATTTTATCACTCTGTAGTTACTGCAGGTCTGCACATCACCCTTATTCTTAAAGATAGGTACCAAAACACTTTTTCTCCACTCCTCAAGCATCCTCTGACTTTCCAAAATTTCATTAAATAATCTGGTTAAAAATTCCACTGCCATTTCTCCTAAGCACCTCCATGCTTCCACTGGTATGTCATCTGGGCCAACAGCCTTTCCATTCTTCATCCTTTTCATAGCTGTCCTTACTTCCTCCTTGCTAATCTGCTTCACTTCCTGATTCACTATCCCCACATCATCCAACCTTCTCTCTCTCTCTCATTCTCTTCATTCATCAGCCCTTCAAAGTACTCTTTCCATATACTCAACACACTCTCCTCACTTGTGAGTACGTTTCCCTCACTGTCCTTTATCACCCTTACCTGCTGCACATCTTTCCCAGCTCGGCCCCTCTGTCTAGCCAATTGGTACACATCCTTTTCTCCCTTTTTAGTGTCCAATCTTTCATACAACTCTCTATATGCCTTATCCTTAGCCTTCGCCACCTCTCTGTTTGCCATGCACCTCATCTCCTTATATTCATGTCTACTGTCTTCATCTCTTTGACAATCCCACTTCTTATTCGCCAGCCTCTTCCTCTGTATACTCTCCTGTACTCCCTCATTCCACCACTATGTCTCTTTGTCCTCCTTCCTCTGTCCAGATGTCACACCAAGCACCTTCCTAGCAGTCTCCCTTACTAGCTCTGCTGTAGTTACCCAGCTATTCGGTAACTCTTCATTGCCTGCCAGTGCCTGTCTTAACTCTTCCCTGAACTCCACTCACAATCACCCTTTTTTAACTTCCACCATTTAATCCTTGGCACTGCTTTCACACTCCTCCTCCACTTCTTGATCACCAACGTCATCCTACAGACCAGCATCCTATGCTGCCTAACTACACTTTCCCCTGTCACCACTTTACAGTCTCCAATCTCCTTCAGACTGGCCCTCCTACATAGGATATAATCCACCTGTGTGCATCTTTCTCCACTCTTGTACATCACCCTATGCTCCTCCCTCTTCTTAAAATAAATATTCACCACAGCCATGTCCATCCTTTTTGCAAAATCCACAATCATATGACCTTCTGCTTTCCTCTCCTTAACACCATACCTACCCATCACTTCCTCATCCCCTCTGTTCACTTCACCAACATGCCCATTGAAGTCCGCTCCAATCACTAGTCTCTCACCCTTGGGTACACTCACCACCACTTCATCCAACTCACTCCAAAATTTTTCTTTCTCATCCATTGCACACCCAACTTGTGGAGCATATGCACTAACAACATTCATCATTACACCATCAATTTCAAGCTTCATAAACATCACTCTATCAGACACTCTCTTTACCTCCTAAACACTCTTGGCATTCCTTTAGGATAACCCCCTACCCCATTTCTTCTGTCATCCACACCATGATAGAACAATTTGAACCCACCTCCTATACACTTGGCCTTACTTCCCTTCCATCTGGTCTCTTGCATGCACAATATATCAACCTTCCTTCTCTCCATCATATCATCTAGCTCTCTCCCTATACCAGTCATACTGCCAACATTCAAAGTTCCTACCCTCAGTACTACACTCCTAAACTTCCTCCTCTCTTCCTGCCTTCAGGCATGCCTTCCCCCTCCTCTTCTTCTTCGGCCAACAGTAGCCCAATTTCCGCCAGCACCCTGTTGGCTAACAGTACTGGTGGCGGTCATTGTTAACCCGGGCCTCGACCGATCCGGTATGTAATTATGAAATGTTCTCCGCATCAGTAATTTGCCAGAGGTTTTATGCCGGATGCCCTTCCTGACGCAACCCTCCCCATTGGTCTGGGCTTGGGACCGGCACAAAGAAATGCACTGGCTTGTGCATCCCCAGTGGCTGGGTTATTCACTTTGGTAATTAAGTTCAAATAATCTACTTAGTTTTCTTCAAGTTTGTAGGTAAATCTGAGGCAATTAGTAGATTTCTGCATATAGCTAATGAATTCATGTATGATTTCTTTTGGCTATTTCCACAAAATAAATATAGCATTTAAAAATGTAAATATTAAAAAGTTGTTTTTTGTTTAAATAATTTGTTTAACTGTTGTAGGCTACACACTATAGTGCGATAGCCTTTTCTGATCGTTTGTAGTCATTTAAAGCTGTTTTAAGTATATATTTTTTACTGTTTTTGCCTTATCTTTTCAAAAAAAAACAAACAAAAAATTCCTTGTCTCCTGCCTTTCTAAGCTAGTATAGTCCAGTTTTCAGGCTAGTGCTGAATTCAGGGCTGTGATACTAGTTTCTAAGTTGCCCATATCTTACTTGGATAGATGGAAGTTTCTCTGTTCACCTGTGAGAGAGGGGAGCTTTGAGCAACCTATCTGTCCCTGTAGGAGTGGTTCCAGCCCAGGTTAGTAGTTTATTGGCTATTTTGGGCTACTTTCTATCTCTTTTATTTCCCTACTATAAAAAATGCATTTGCACAGTTTTGCACACCGGGCAGTGCCAGTTAGCTATGGTTAAATTATTCCTGGCTCTACTAAGTTTCCTCTTCAGTTTTTCCCTTGTAACTAGTCTAACTCTCAACCTAAGCACTCAAAAAGCATCTTACAGCCCATCACTTGCTCAGACCTAATAGCAAGCACTGATATACCCTGACACTGATTGCCCAGCAAGGCAAGGTTCTTTATTCACCCCTCACCAACCTAGCGACTAAGCAGCTCACCCTACTATTCAGGCATGACCAAAGGGCAACTTCAGGTGCACTCTCCAGTCCAGCTGGTGAATATAGGTATCCTGAGGCAATGTTACAACTGCCTCATGTACACAGACAAAATGCTAACATATGCGAGAGATGAAATTATACAGCCAAACTGGAAGCTAAGCTGTCTCCACCCAAAACTGGAACAGACAGTCAAGAGGAGAAGGTTAACACTTGCACCACACCTCCAGCCGCACACAGACCTACTAAAAAAGCACTGACAAAAAATGCACATAAATACACAAAATCATACTTGGAGGCTCTAAATAGAAACCTACAAAAGCATCAGAGACCTCCAAAGCAGACACCCAAACAACCTGCACTTCCTGTCACAAACCAGACAACACATAACACACAAAATCAGTGTGCCGCACAATGACAGCCCTTAAGGCGAAATAACATACCTAACACACTAGTAATAGGTGACTCTATAGTCAGGCACACTGACGTCCCACTCACCAGGCTGGACTAGTAGAAGGTTACTGTTAGATGCCTGTTGGGAGCCAGAATCCGCCACATAACACAAGCACTCAGGTCACTCCAGAACAAGTACAAATATGACTCTGTCATTGTTCATGTCGGTGTGAATGACCCGAGACATACCTCCCTGGACTGCATGAAAAAAGACATGGAAGAGCTCTCTGATCATGCAGCCCAGGCTGGTATGACCCTGACCCTGAGTAGCATCCTGCCCTCACCAAGAATGATACCTCAGTATAAAGAAAAAAATGATCAATTTCAACAATTGGCTAAGCTTCTGGTGTCATTCAAAGGGGATCCAGTGTCTGTCAGCCTGGGACGACATGCTCGACAAGCCGCGTTGTTTCACAAAAGACGGCTTGCACCCATCACCCCTAAGTTTTCGAATACTGGCCAAGGCTCTTGCTGCCCAAATAGTGCCTTTTTTAGGCAAGGCTCAAAAGTCAAACCCACCTCCACAAACAGCACAATTAACAAAAAATTGAGGGTTATGCTACTCAATGCCAGGAGCTTAAATCTCAAAATGCATGCACTCGAAGCACTCCTCAGTATGGAGAATGTCGACATCTGTGCAGTAACTGAAACCTACCGGGCTACAACTCATACCACATGTTTTGGCCACAGAACACGGACCGAAACACAAAAGGAGGGGGTGTATCCATATTCATCAAGGATACCTACACCTCCAGGTTAGTGGTGCAGCATTATACCTCTGAGATCATCCATGTGCAACTAACATCGGGCAAATCTGCAATGCAAATTGTGGCCTGCTACAGATCACCCTCCATGACCCAGGACCACCACTCCACCTTTCTGGAGACACTGGAAAACATGAAGGTCCTACCGAACACCCTGATATTGGATGATTTCAATTACCTTACCATTCACTGGGAAAACTACTCGAGTACAAACTCCCAGGCCCAGCGCTTCCTGGAATTCATCAACTCAAACGCCCTGGATCAGCTGGTAAACTCCCCTACCAGAGGTGAAAACATATTGGACCTGGTCATCACCAACATGGGCGACAGGTGTTCCACACCGGAGGTCAGCCTGTCACTGGTTAGATCAGACCATAAACTAATCACTCTGGATGTCCACACCACCACCCCCAACTAAGAAAACCACAGCAAAAAACTTTTCTAAAGCAAACTTCACCTTACTTAAGACAGAGGTGGTAAGTTTCACAACCCCCATGCTAAAGGATAACACTGCCCAAGATGCAGAAACCTTTACAAATTCACTCTATGAGCACCTACAAGGATGCATGGATCGTGGTATCCCTAGCTAAACCAAGACTCACTCCTCTAAGAGAAGGAAACCAGTTTGGTGGACCCCTGCAATAAACAGGCTATACAATAGAAGGAGGAAACAAGTTCAGAAAAAAAGCAAATCCCAAGAAGGAAAGACATCCCTGATCAGTATCAGTAAGAAACTAAGGTCCCTCATGAAATCATGCAAGGTTAACTTTGAAAGAAAAATAGCCAAGGATTCAAAAGATAACCACAAAGCCTTCTTTAGCTATGTTAAGAATCTAAATGGCAACTCGCAGATATGCACTGAACTAGTGCAAAATAGCACAAAATATACTGAACCTACTGATATTGCCAACATCCTGGCAGATAGATTCAGTGCAAACTTCTCCCCCCTCTCACTTCCAAAAGGGCCCACAATACCGATAAAGTGTAGTGTCCCAAAAATCACAGATGCACAGGTGAAAACAGCCCTTTCAAAAGCCAAAAACACAGCGTCAGTGAACCAGATGGTGTCCCAGGCTGCGTCTTGCATGAACTACAGAACAAACTAACCCCCCACCTAAACACGCTGTTCAACCTCAGCCTCTCCACAGGCTATGTGCCCATAGAATGGTGCACAGTAACGGTTATTCCTCTCCACAAAGGAAGGGCCACAAGTGACCCTGGTAACTATCGCCCCATAAGCCTGACTAGCCTGGTCTGCAAAGCTATGGAGCGCATCATCATGGAACTCATTAACAAAGACATTGGGAACCTCCAAACACTTGACCTGACCCAGTTCGGCTTTGTTAAGGGCAGATCATGCCTACTAAACCTGGTTGACTTCTTCAAGACAGTCACCAAGGCCATAGACGATGGAAAGGTGGTTCACACAGCCTACCTTGACCTCGCCAAGGCATTTGACACCATTCCCCACTCAGGTATTACAGAAAAACTCACCAGCCTGAACATAAACCCCTACGTCATGAGATGGGTTGCCAACTGGCTTACAGACAGAACTCACACGGTAAGAATAGTGGGCTCCAGGTCCGACTCTAAACCAATCACAAGTGATGTCCCGCAAGGCTCAGTCCTGGGACCCCTACTGTTCAGCATATACTTCTCAGAAGTACTGGCAAACACAGGAGGACTATGGCTAACCAATTCACCGATGACTGCAAACTGGGAGCCAACACTGACATCCTCCAAAAGGGCCTTACTGAGATGGACACCTGGTGTCAAAGTCATGGCCTCAAACTAAATGCCAAAAAATGCATAGTCATCCCATTTGGGAAAAACAAAACACCCACGAATTACCACATAAGTGGCAGTCCCCTTAATACAGAAGAGGTAATAAGAGATCTGGGGACCCAGGTAGATAGTAATCTCTCCTTTGACAATCATATTGCCAAAGTAGTTAGAAAATCCTTCTATATGGCCCATCTAATTACTAAAGGGTTTGCATCTAGAAATAAAGAGGTTATAGTGCCCCTCTACTCGTCACTCATTAGACCCATCATAGAGTACAATGCCCCATTTAGGATGTACCTCACAAGACACTTCCAACAGCTGGAAAGACCACAAAAGTACCTCACCAAAAGGATTACTGGCCTCAAACATATGTCCTATTCAGCCCGACTGAAAAAGCTCCGGCTGTACTCAGTGGCATTTCACTTTCTCAGAGGTGATCTCTGCCTGACTTACAAAGCCATGTCTAACTCAGAATTGATGGACATGCTCCACCTAAAGAAATCCAAGTCACTGAGAGCCATGCGCTCTAGTGAGCTAAACCTCGCCACAACAATAAACAGAACATGCTGGGATAGATTCCTGTCACAGAGACTCCCCATGCTTTGGAACACAATTCCAAATTACATCAGGCAGAGCCCCTCACTAACACTCTTCAAGAGAAACCTTGACGAGTGGATGGGTAACAGAAAGTACACCCCTGGGATCACTTCATTGGCTCTGCTTGACAGAGATCAGTTAATTAATCAATGGGGCGGCGAAAGCCGACACACTCTGGGTAGGCTTATAAATGCCTTCGGGCAGATAGCCGAGTACCTAGCTATGAACCTATAAACCTATGAACCTATATAAATCACAACATTTAAAATATGAAGCTGAAAAGATAAATTAACTAAACTTGTGAAAACAGGGCTGCACGCTGTGCCCATTGCTAAACCTTTATATAAGAAACCAATGTTTAGTAACAATTATGTGTATTATAAAAGTTTCTATCCTTTCTCTTTCAAAAAAAAAAAAAATCTTATCAAAGGCCATTTTATATGATTGGCCAGGATGGTTTCGGATTACGACACATTCATCAATGAATATAAAAAATTAGAACTTATGTTTATAGATAGAGGTTACCCCAGAAAGTTGATGGCTGAAATTAGTGAACCAGTAATAAAAGCAAGAGACACAAGATGCAGGCCTCTTTTTTTTTTTTTGGGGGGGGGGGGTTACTCTCAGATAAGACTGACTATTATGAACACAATATGCAAAATAAGGAACACAATTTTGGAAGGGCTTTGTTTCCTAAATACAACGGGGATGCACAGTGTGTTAAAAATGTTACTAAAATATCTGGAACATTTTTAGTAAGAATGAACCCATTTATAGGATACTAGGAGAGCAACTAAAATTTGTGTATTAAACTACTTGCAAATTAAAGGGTCTATTTGAGAGTAAGAATTGTCAAACCTGAAGGGAAGTTGTAAGCACTATAGTAACATACTTGTAGGCAAACATTTAAACCTGGAGAACATAACTAACATTAAAGTTATATTAAAGAAAAGTAGTTTTGGGAGCAAAAGGTTAGTGTACATTGCAAAGTGTAATGCATGTCCCAGTTCCTATGCAGGAAAAACAGAAAAAAGAAAGAACTCTGAGAAAGCGAATATATGAGCATTATTATGACATTAGAAGGAAGAATTTGAATAATGCATTAGCTAAACATATTGATAATTGTGGGAACTGCGTTAAAGGGGTGGTAGTTGGGAAACAAAATTAGAATATGAGGAACTTATATGGCAACTAAAATTAGATGCAATTACCACCTAAGGACTAAATGACTAATTTTATATTAATTCAGTATTCAAGCTGAGGGCAGCAACATTATGAATTGATATTATAATGCAAAAATAAATGAATAATTATTGAGAATATATTGGGAATTTATGAAATGATTTTTAATAATTTTTAATTTATAACAATTTGTAACAATCAGTTTTGAACCCGTGAATATTTATGTTTCTATTTTTATGCATATATCGTGATATTTAATCTAAGGACGTTGTTTTTTAAGAATTTGTTTGTGCCAGTTTACAGTATTTAAAGATTTTATTTTAAAACTTCCACCTATTTGTTTTAGTTTTTTTGACCATCCCATGCACTGTTTAGGTTGATTAATGGTTCAATTTGTGCACTGGCGCTGGTTTCATGGTTACTCTAATAGACTACTTTGATATGATGAACAACATCTTATCAGCATATATAAACCTCACAAATCCTCTGTCTAAACTCTCTATTCATATTCTGTCATTAAAAATGTAATTCTATCCCTCTGCAAATTAGATCTACCTGTAACCTCTCTAATGTCAAACTACTACTAAAAGACTGCCTAAATAAAATGTGGCTCTGCTAGCCCAGGCTGAACTAGTCCCTCCTTCATTCCACCCCAGCATATGTTGACTATGTTCAGAGAGAAGGAATTTGTCAAATCTACTTCTTAGACAAAGACCAAATTAGTTTTTTTCCTATGCTATATTATTTTGTCATCCCTGTTGTAAAGATTGTCCTCACTGTGTTTAATATCATCACTATGAACTGCGACTTGGGAATACTTTATCTATTAACAATATTCTTTTTCAACTTGTTATAGCACTCCACATATTTGCTGTATGTATGCATTGGTTCACACTGTATGAGCAGAAGCGTATGTTTTACTTAGTTAATGTGTCATTCTTTTATATTAGGCTTTGTAATAACTTTATTTAACAGTAACCATATTATGTCAGTGTGGAGCTTTTCTCCCCAGGCCTCCGCTGAAATGAAATATTATCCAGTCTGACTTTCCTGGTAAACAAATGTCAAATAAAAAAAATAAAAGTGTTTGTACTACATTACTTTTTTGTGAACCCTGTGTTAGCTTGCAATTTTTTTATTGATATGTTAATGAGGTTAGCCCACTAGACAGAGTGTCCCTATTCGGGGGACCAAGGAGCCCTGTCTGTTTATACGACTTGTTCAAAGTCACACAGTAGGCAAAAAAAGCTAGAATTAATCAGACTCTATACATTTTGACTACATGAAGCATGTCATAAACAGCTTAGTGCTGTGACCTTCTCTAACTGCTAATAACTACATAATTGCAGGAATTCCTACCTCTGTTAGTCTGTCTATCATCCAGAAGTGTCAAATTTCCTAAATTTCAAGCCTCAACTATTCCATATGCTTCAAAGATAAAAGTGCTATGAATCCTATGAGACACAATGGGTCTCTGACTTCAGCAAGACTGAGGTGAAGAAAGGCTATAACTAAATTGTTACTTGGGTTTTCTGTTGGTCACACACAATACTTGATGGCCAGTATAATGTAAAAGCTAGAGAGGAAAATTCCTAAGGAAAGTGTTGTGAGATTTTATGCAAACTCAAAATGATATGCATGGATATCATGTGAGACAAGGAAATGCTGTGCATTCTGGGTGTAGTTCTACTTTACGTTATCATTAAATTAGCTGATAATATATTGTTGTTCAGAGTGAAGGGTGCCTTCTTATTTAGGATGCCATGAATTATGAGTTATTTTGTAGATCAGCCATGTTTAGCTAGTGTTTTTGTAACTGAAAATTGTTTTATTGTGTCTCTGGAGTGCATGGTATGTTTTACCATGAGCAGGATACCTACATCTGTGAGCAAACCTTTCTAATTGGAGTATAGAAAGGTCAGTGTGCTGTTAAAGCAGACCTTCTATCAGATCTAATGCTGTCAGTACAATTGCCAACAGTACCTTATCATGTGTTGTGTGCTGATGTTACGAAGGTGATGTGCATGCTGGGTAGTGGAACCCTTGCCTTATATTGAACATTACATTACAATGACCTGGCCTTTGGCTTTCACTTAGATAAAGAACTCTACCACTCAGTTTAAGCGGTCATATGAGGTATTTCCCATACGCCTATCCAAAAGTCAAATAACTAAGATACAACAGTATTTACACATGATGAATATTACAGTGCAGTGTGAACTTGATAAAGCAAGGATAAATTCATTTCTCTCTTTTTATTTTATTTTATTTTTAAGGAAAAGCATCTGATTGCCTGATCAAGTGTTACTGAGCATGAATGTCATAGGGCTGATGTTAAGAATTTTTTTTTATGTTTACCCTTTAATTATTTATAACATATTTAGGGTTTAAGCATATAAGTAAAGTAAACAATAAATGGCTCCTCATAACTTTATACTGTGTTTACAGGCCCATAGCTGATGGCATTAAGCACTGGGGCCCTTCTCAGGAAACTTTTGCTGTTGCCTCACAACTTGCTGGATTGGAATTATTTCTTCATACGTATAGTGATATGTTTTGCTAGGTCATTAATGACTCCATATACAATGTGCAACCTTCCCTTTATAAATCTATAATGATCAGAGTTCTCTAAGCTTCATCTCATATGATGTATTCTCAAAACCATGAACTCTTGAGTATAAAATATTTTTGTACCCTCTGAAACTAGCTGAGGAGAATCTTACTGCAATAGCAGAATATATTATCCTGTGCTGTTGTGGTCTAACCCAACAGATTTTGGTGCTAATATCACTTTCCTAGTTGAGGTGTAATTCCTGATGACTGTATGAATCACAGCACAACCTTGTTCATGATGTGTGCAGTGCCCTCAGTGAAGTGATAACTTTGGTCAATAATTATCCTTACAGATTTAGTTGCATGGACCTTTCTGAGGTGGGCATTGTCTAAGGAAATGTTGAGAGGAAAACTTCAGTGCTCACTTCCAACCTTTCAGCATTAATCATAAGGTTACTATTAATGTACCATCTGGACAATGCATTAGGAAGTATTTCAGTCTTGGGACATCACCCAACTCAGTATGTTTAGACTGATGACTTTCAGTGATGGAATATAAAAATATGCATCGACAATCTGTAGCACTTTAACTTCCAAATTGTTAAATCAAAAGATAAATCTAGATGTTAAAGCTAAGCTGTCCATCTGATAGTCATTTCTTGTAAATGACAGTAAAAGGAAAGCAACTGATGTGTTAAAAGAAAGACGATGCAGACAGAATGTTTAGTAGGAAAGAACATCAAAAGAACCTGTCAGAGTTGCAAAAAGAGGAAACTGTGAGAGTGAATATCAATAAAAGTCAGAACATGAATGTGCCTGCTGTTATACCTGATCCGACTGAAAAATGAAGAGCATATCTTGTTCATGGTCCAGTTATGCAAGTGTTTGTGGTAGAAAAAGAAAGTATTTAGTCAAGCAATAAGCTTACCAGGAAGTGTTGCCATCTATTGATCTAATCTCATGTTTGTGCCAGGGTTTGAGCTAGAAAAATAACTGAGCCACCTTCTCAGTCTGACGGTATGTCTTTTTGAGTTATCGAGCTAAATGGTAAAACTTTGAGAGTTAGATCCAAAAACAACAGCCAACGATCAGTCATCTGGCTCACCAGTATTAATACACCCAATAATACTTAAGTCATTCATACACCAGATAATACTTAAGTTATTAATACACCCAATAATACTTAAGTCATTAATACACCAGATAATACTTACATTATTAATACACCAGATAATACTTACACTATTAATACACCAGATAATACTTAAGTTATTAATACACCCAATAATACTCAAGTCATTAATACACCAGATAATACTTACACTATTAATACACCAGATAATACTTGTGTTTTTAATCAATCAGTAAGCAAGATATGAAGGACTGGGCTTCCAAATTAACTGAGGAGTGTCAGCTCATTTCACCTGATAATTATCAAAATGAACATTATTTTAATAAAGATAACTGCCTGTGGATGTAGTAGTGGCAGAGTCCTGCACACCTGATCACATCTATAACCATATGCACCTGATAATTCATCAGATTTAATATGATGCAGTAACTGCATATCATGTGTAGATTTTTTTAAGCATTCTAAATTAATTAGTTGGTTCAAAGTTTCTTGGAAGATTGAAGTTGGAACAAAGTTTTTCAGTGTTGTTATAGTCCTTCTCAGTTAAGGTGCCTTTTGTGTGAAGTCTGCAAGCCCTCACTGCGTTTATGGGGTTTGGGTTCTCTGCCTTCCTCACACATTTCCAAGATATGTGGCAGGTTAACTGCAGATTTCTACATGGCCAGTAGGTATGTGCGCATTCGTATGTGACACAGAAGAAAGGCCTAGCAATCTACTTCCCCACCCCCACCCCCCACCCCCACCTAGTAAACTCCATGGATGATGGTGGTGACAGGTCATGGGATTACTAGAGGAGTCAGTTGCATGTCATAAGTATGGATAAAATATATACTGGCTAATGTCTTGCATCTTCCTTCAAAATCATGGTGATATTCCCAGCCCAAGCCCATGTAACTATATAAAAAATGAATAATCTCTTATTAAACATACTTTTCTCACTTGCTTAGAGAAAAACAGCTCTTGTGCTCACTTGCCTCACTTATCTAGAGGAAAATATTTTTTTATTCAGGCATGTCCAAGGGTCAGTTCCCAGTGTTCTCTCCTGTCTATCTGATGAATCTGAGCATCTTGAGGCAATGTAGAAATTGCCTCATGTACACAGACAACCCTTTCCTCCTACCACCCAACACTACAACCTATGAGAGATGCACTTATCTAGCCAAACTGGAGGTAAAGCTCTCTCCAACCAAGACTGAACTTGACAGTCATGAGAAGGTAAACATTTGCACCACACCACACTCATCACATAGTCTCACTAAATCTACACCACCAAAATCCACACATAGTAACACAAAAACATTTGCGGAGGCTCTCAATAATAATCTGTCTAAGTAACAGAGACCTCCAAAGCAGAAACGCAAGCAACTTCCATCCCCCAACACAACCCAAATGACACATAGCCCACAGATTTAGTGTGCCACTCAACCACAGCTAATAAGGCAAAACAACGTACCCAACACACTAGTCATAGGTGACTCTATAGTCAGGCACACTGATGTCCCACTCACCAGGCTAAACAAGGAGAAGGTTACTGTCAGCTACCTGTCGGGTGCCAGGATCCACCACATAACCCACGCACTCAGGTCACTCCACAACAAGTACAAATATGACTCTGTCATTGTCCATGTTGGTGTGAATGACCTGAGACATACCTCCCTGGACTACATGAAAAGAGACATGGAAGAGCTCTCCGATCTTGTAGCCCAGGCAGGTATGACCCTAGCCCTGAGTAGCATTCTGCCATCACCCAGAATGATACTGCAATACAAGGACAACATGATTGACTTCAACAATTGGCTAAGCTTCTGGTGTCATTCTAAGGAGATCCAGTATCTGTCTGCTTGGGATGACATGGTCGACAGACCATGATGCTTTGCCACAGTTGGCCTGCACCTGTCACCCCTAGGATTTCGGACACTGGTTAAGGCTCTTGCTGCCCTATAGTGCCGTTTTTAGGCAAGGTTCAAATGACAAATTCACCACCGTAACAGGAACAGGCAAGCAAAAACTGACGGTAATGCCACTCAATGCTAGAAGTCTAAATCTCAAAATGCACTCACTCGAGGCACTCCTTAAAATGCAGAACATTGATATCTGTGCAGTGACTGAGACCTGGTTCAAGGCTCCAGAGAGCACCCCTGCACTACCAGGCTATAAGTAATACCACACTTTTCAGCCATGTAACCTGAACCGAAACACCAAAGGCGGAGGTGTGTCCATATTCATTAAGGATATCCACACCTCCAGGCTAGTTGCTCAGCATAATGCATCAGAGGTTATCCAAGTGTAAATAACTCTGGGCAAAACTGCAATCCAAACTGTAGCTTGCTACAGATCCCCCACCATGCCCTAGAATTCCCACTCCTCTTTTCTTAATGTACTGGAAAATATTAGGGCTCAACCAAACACCCTAATAATGGGCGACTTCAACTACCCCACCATTAACTGGGAAAACTACTCGTGTACCAACTCCTTAGCCCAACGCTTTCTGGAATTCATAAACTCCAATACCCTGGATCAACTTATCCACACTCCCACCAGGGGCAACAGTATCCTTGACCTAGTCATTACTAACATGAGTGATAGGTGTTCCACACCTGTTGTCAACTCCTCATTGGTCCGATCCGACCATAAGCTAATCACCCTTGATATCCACATCCCACCTCCACCCCCCCACTTTAAGGAAACCACAGCAAACAATTTCTCCAAAGCCAACTTCATGCTTCTTAAGACAGAAGTGGTGAACTTCATGACACCCATGCAAATGGACAATACAGTTATGACTGCTGAATCCTACACAAATGCACTCTATAAGCACTTACAGAAGTGCATGGATCGTGCTATCCCAAACAGAACCAAGACGCTAGCCTCCAAAAAAAGGAAGCCAATCTAGTGGTTCCCTGCCATAAACAAACTGTACAACAGAAGGAAGAAACTGTTGCAAAAGATAGTAAAATCCCATGAGTGGAGGAACTCCCTGGTCAGCCTCAGTAAGAAGATGAGATCCCTTATAAGATCCGCCAAAGCTAGCTATGAAAACAAAATCGCCACTAATTCTAAGGACAACCACAAAGCATTCTATAGCTATGTCAAGAATCTCAATGGCAACTCCCAGATCTGCTCTGAGTTACAGCACAATGGCACAAAAATTACAGAACCAACTGATATTGCCAACATCCTGGCAGATAGGTTCAGTGCTAACTTTACCCCCCCACCCCCACCCCCAAAGGGCCCATATCTATACAGGAAGATTGCAGAGTCCCTGTAATCACAACTATGCAGGTAAAAGCTGCAACTCACTAAAGTCAAAAACACAGCATCCATGGGACTGGACAACATCCCAGGCTGCGTTTTACATGAACTCCAGAATGAACTGGCTCCCCACTTAAGCACCGTGTTCAATAATAGCCTCCCATCAGGCTTTGTGCCCACTGAATGGTGCACAGCAGCAGTTATCCCACTCCACAAAGGGGAGCCACCACTGATCCCAGGAACTATTGACCTATTAGCCTGAAGAGCCTGGTCTGCAAGGCCATGGAATGTATCATCATGGAAACTCATAAACAAAGACATTGGTAACCTCCAAACTCTGGATCCCACCCATTTCAGGTTTGTGAAAGGCAGATCATGCCTCCTGAACCTGATCGACTTTTTTGAGGCAGTCACCAAAGTCGTAGATGAGGGTAAGGTGATTCAGACAGCATATTTTGACCTTGCCAAGGCTTTCGACACCATCCCGCATTCTGGAATTATAGCTAAACTCACTAAACTAGGTATAAATCCCTATGTCACAAGATGGGTTGCCAACTGGTTCACTGATAGAACCCACATTGTAAAAGTTGCAGACTCAAAATCTGACCTCAAAGCAGTGACAAGTGGAGTACCACAGGGTTCAGTCCTGGGACCTCTCCAGTTTGGTATCTACTTCTCTGAAGTACAGGCTAACACAGAAGGACTCTGGCTAATGAAGTTCACAGATGACTGCAAACTAGGAGCCATAGTCAATTCCCTAAATGATGTGGACATCCTACAGCAGGGCCTTGCTTAGACAGATACCTGGTGTCAGAGCCATGACCTCAAGCTCAATGCCAAAAAGTGCAGTGTCATCCCCTTTGGTAAAAACACTGTACCCATGAACTACCACATAGGCAGCAATCTACTTAACACCGAATGTGTGATAGGAGACCTTGGGACCCAGGTGGATGGTAGTCTCTCCTTTGACATTCACATCGCCACAGTAGTCAGGAAGTCCTCCTATGTGGCACACCTCATCATAAAAGGGTTTTCATCCAGGAAAAAAGAGGTTATTGTTCCTCTCTACTCGACACTCATTAGACCCATTATAGAGTACAACGCCCCTTTTGGAATGTACCTCACAAGACATCTGCAGCAGCTGGAAAGGCCACAGAAGTACCTCACAAAGAGGATTACTGGCTTCAAACAAATGCCCTACACTGACCATCTCAAAAAACTCCAGCTTTACTCAGTAGCATATCGTCTACTCCAAGCTGATCTCTGGACATGCTACACATAAAGAAATCCCAATCCCTCTGAGA
Source organism: Protopterus annectens (assembly GCF_019279795.1). NCBI lineage: Eukaryota > Metazoa > Chordata > Ceratodontiformes > Protopteridae > Protopterus > Protopterus annectens. The sequence continues at coordinate 54,851,493 of NC_056749.1, forward strand.
TACACACTCTAGGGACCTAAACCTTGTCACCACAGTAAACAGGACATGCTGGAGCAATAGATTCCTGTCCCAGAGACTTCACATACTCTGGAACAGGCTACGCATCTATGTCAAGCAAAGTTCTTCATTAGCACTCTTCAAGAAAAATCTTGATGAGTGGATGGGAAATAGGAAATACACCCTGGGGATCACTTCTGTGGCTCTGCTTAACAGGGGCACAGGGAAATTAACTTTCTTGGGTGGCATAAGCTAGGGAACCTTGTTGGCTAGGCTTACTTAGGCCCTTGGGCCGATAGCCTAGTACCGACCTATGAATCTATGAGCCTATGGACTGTTGCTTGTCTCTTAATTACAAGTTCTAATACTGAAATTGGAAAGGAATATATAGGAGAACTTTAAAGTTTTTAAGTGTTCTTTAGGTGTAGCATGTCCAACAACTCTGGGTTTAACATAGCTTTATATGTTAGGCAGAGATCTCCTTGGAGTAGGTGATATGCTACAGAGTAAAGCTGGAGTTTTTTGAGACGGTCAGTGTAGGGCATCTGTTTGAGGCCAGTAATCCTCTTTGTGAGCTACTTCTGTAGCCTTGTGAGGTATATTCCAAAAGGGTCATTGTACTGTATAATGGGTCTAATGAGTGCTGAGTACAAGAGAACAATGATCTCTTTTTTCCTGGATGAGAACCCTTTTGTGATGAGGTGTGCCACATAGAAGGATTTCCTGACTACTGTGGTGATGTGATTATCAAAGGAGAGACTACTGTCCACCTGGGTCCCAAGGTCTCTTATCACACATTCGGCATTAAGTAGACTGCTGTTTATGTGGTAGTTCATGGGTACAGAGTTTTTACCAAAGGGGATGACAATGCACTTTTTGGCACTGAGCTTAAGGCCATGCCTCTGACACCAGGCATCTGTCTCAATGAGGCCCTTTTGTAGGATGTCCACATCATTTTTGAACTCAGCTATGGCTCCTAGTTTGCAGTCATCTGTGAACTTTGGTAGCCAGAGGCCTTCTGTGTTAGCCTGTACTTCAGAGAAGTAGATACCAGGCATGAGAGGTCCCAGGACTGAACCCTGTGGTACTCCACTTGTCACTGGTTTGAAGTCAGATTTGGAGTCTGCAACTTTTACAGTGTGGGTTCTGTCAGTGAGCCAGTTGGCAACCCATCTTGTGACATAGGGATTTATACCTAGTTTAGTGATCTTAGCTATAATTCCAAAATGGGGGATAGTGTTGAAAGCCTTGGCGAGGTTAAGATAGGCTGTGTGAACCACCTTACCCTCGTCTACGGCTTTTGGTGACTGCCTCAAAGAAGTCGATCAGGTTCAGGAGGCATGATCTGCCTTTTAAAAACCCGAACTGTGTGGGGTGCAGAGTTTGGAGGTTACCAATGTCTGATTGCTTATAATATAAGTGGTTGGACGTTACTTTTTTCGGATTTTCTTTTGTTCCTAGCTTTTATCCTTTTGAGATTCATTGATTTTTTATTTAGGTTACCAATGTCTTTGTTTATGAGTTCCATGATGATACGTTCCATGGCCTTGCAGACCAGGCTCGTTAGGCTAATGGGGCAATAGTTCCCAGGATCAGTGGTGGCTCCCCCTTTGTGGAGTGGGATAACTGGTGCTCAGGCCTCTCAACCAATTGGGGACAAATTTCAACAGAATCAGGGACAAGTCAAGAAAAAATCAGGGACAATCAGGGGCACTTTTTAAATATTAGTGCTATTAACTAGAAACATTGACAGAATCAGAGCATATGAATTAATACACATTTTCTGAAGTAAAAGAAGTTTATAACTCTTAATTATTGTCATTATTCATTAAGTGTAATTCACCACCTTTCCTCCAAAAGTCACTAATTTTAGGAGGGATTAAGAGGGACAGAGTTAACATTTGAGTCAAAATCAGGGACCGTTGAGAGGTATGTCAGTGGTGCTGTGCACCATTCAGGGGGCACAAAGGCTGAGGTGAGACTGTGATTGAACATGGTGCTTAGGTGGGGTGCCAGTTTGTTCTGAAGTTCATGTAAAACACAGCCTGGGATGTTGTCCGGGCCCATGTATGCTGTGTCTTTGGTTTTAGAGACTGCAGCTTTTACCTGCATAGATGTGATTACAGGGATTCTGCATTCTTCCTGTATAGATATGAGCCCTTTAGGGGGTGAGAGGGGATAAAGTTAGCACTGAACCTATCTGCCAGGATGTTGGCAATATCAGTTGGTTCTGTAATTTTTGTGCCGCTAAGCTGTAACAGATCTGGGTATTGCCATTGAAATTCTTGACATAGCTATAGAATGCTTTGTGGTTGCCATTAGAATCCGTGGCGATTTTGTTTTCGTAGCTAGCTTTGGAAGATCTTATAAGGGATCTCAGCTTCTTACTGAGGCGGACCAGGGAGCTCCTCCACTCATGGGATTTTACTCTCTTTTGCAACAGTTTCTTCCTTCTGTTGTAGAGTTTGTTTATGGCAAGGGACCACCAGATTGGCTTCCTTGTTTTGGTGGGTAGTGTCTTGGTTCTGTTTGGGATAGCATGATCCATACACTTGTGTAAATGCTTATAGAGTGAATTTGTGTAGGATTCAGTAGTCATAACTGTATTGTACATCTGCATGGGTGTCATGAAGTTCACCACTTTTGTCTTAAGAAACATGAAGTTGGCTTTGGAGAAATTTTTTACCATGGTTTGCTTAATGTTGGGTGGGTGCAGGATGCGGATATTTAGGGTGATTAGCTTATGGTAAGATCTCACCAATGAGGAGTTGACTTCAGGTGTGGAAAACCAGTCACTCATGTTGTAATGACTAGGTCTAGGAAACTGTCGCCCTGGTGGGGGTGTGGATAAGCTGATCCAGGGCATTGGAATTTATAAATTCCAGAAAGCATTGGGCTAAGGAGTTGGTACATGAGTAATTTTCTCATTTAATGGTGGGGTAGTTGAAGTCGCCCATTATTAGAGTGTTTGGCTTGAACCCTAACATTTTCCAGTACATCAAGAAAAAAGGAGTGGGAATCCTAGGGGATCTGTAGCAAGCTACCTGACTTCTACTCCTCTCTCCCAAGATTAACATATTCCACTTTCTTAGCAGTCTGTTCAGTTATACAACTCTAAATATAGCCATTACATAACTGATTTACTCTCAGACAGATGATATGTATTACATAAGGGATTTACTCTCAGATAGATATGTATTACATAACTGATTTACTCTCAGACAGATGATTTATTTATTTATTTATTTATTTATTTATTTGCAGTTGGTTTACCAGGATAGTCCATTGGGCCAAAATGAACCCGTTTTCAATGGAGTCCTGGGGAGAAAAGCTCCAAAAACAGACAAACTAGGTACATACAGTAGATTACTAATGATAATTATACAAATGTTACTGTTCCCTGAGTACTTAATCCAGTACTTAATACAGATGATATGTATTACATAACTGATTTACTCTCAGACAGTTGATATGTATTATATAACTGATTTACTCTCAGACAGATGATATGCATTACATAACTGATTTACTCTCAGAAAGATGATATGTATTACATAACTGATTTACTCTCAGAAAGATGATATGTATTGCATAACTGATTTACTCTCAGACACCCTCGACATCCATATCCCCCCACCCCCATTAAGGAAACCACCATAAAAAAACTACTCCAAATCCAACATCATGCTTCTTAAGACAGAAGTGGCAAACTTCACGACACCCATGCAGATGGAAAATAAAGTACGACTGCTGAATCCTACACAAATGCACTGCATAAGCACTTACACGAGTGCATGGATCATGCCATCCCCAAAAGAACCAAGATGCTATCCTCCAAAACAGGAAGCCAATATGGTAGTCCACTGCCATAAACAAACTCTACAACAGAAGGAAGAAGCTGTTGCCAAAATGACTAAAATCCCAAGATTGGAGGAAATCCCTGGTCAGCCTCAGCAAGAAGCTGAGATCCCTCATAAAATCCTCTAAAGCCAGTTATGAAAATAAAATTGCCACTGATTCCAAAGACAACCACAAAGCATTCTACAGCTATGTCAAGAATCTCAATGGCAACACTCATATCTGCTCTGAGCTATAGCACAATGACACTAAATATACAGAACCAACTGATATTGCCAACATCCTGGCAGACAGGTTCAGTGCTAACTTTACCCTTCCCCCTCACCCTCCAAAGGGCCCATCTTAATATCGGAAGAAAGCAAAGCCCCTGTAATCACAGATGAACAAGTAAATATCGCACTCTCCAAAGCCAAGAACACAGCATCCATGGGAACAGACAACATCCTAGGCTGCGTATTGCAGGAACTACAGAATGAACTGGCACCCCACCTAAGCACCATGTTTAATCATAGCCTCACCTCAGGCTATGTGCCTAATGAATGGTGCACAGCGATGATTATCAAACTCCACAAAGGGGGTGCCACCACGGACCACAGAAACTACTGGCCCATTAGCCTGACGAGCCTGGTCTGCAAGGCGATGGAACATAGCAGCTTGGAGCTTATAAACAAAGACATAGGTAACCACCAAACACTGGACCCCACTTAGTTTGGGTTTGTAAAAGGTAGAGCATGTCTACTAAACCTGATTGACTTCTTTGAAGCAGTCACTAGAGCTGAAAACGAGGGCAAGATAGTGCAAACAGCCTATCTTGACCTCGCCAAGGCTTTTGATACCATCCCCCACTCTGGAATTATAGATAAACTCACTAAACTGGGCATAAATCCCTATGTCACAAGATGGGTGGCCAGTTGGCTCACTGACAGAACCCACACAGTAAAAGTAGCCGACTCCAAGTCCGACTTCAGACCAGTGACGAGTGGAGTACCACAGGGTTCGGTCCTGGGTCATATCCTGTTCGGCATCTACTTCTCTGAAGTGCAGGCCAACACAGAAGGTCTTTGGCTAACAAAGTTTGAATATGACTGCAAACTGGGAGCCATAACAGAATCACCTAATGATGTACACATTCTACAAAAAGGCCTCACAGAGACAGATGCTTGGTGTCAATGTCATGGCCTCAAGCTCAATGCCAAGAAGTGCATTGTCATCCCCTTTGGAAAAACTTGGTACCCATGAACTACCACATAGGTAGTAGCTCACTAAACACTGAAAGTGTGATGAGACCTCGGGACACAGGTGGACAGTAGTCTCTCCTTTGATAACCACATCACCACAGTAGTCAGGAAATCCTTCTACATGGCACACCTCATCACAAAAGGGTTCTCCTCTAGAAAAAAGGAGGTCATTGTTTCTCTCTACTCATCCCTCATCAGACCCATTATAGAGTACAATGCCCCGTTTGGCATGTATCTCACAAGACAACTACAACAATTGGAAAGGCCATAGAAATACCTCACTAAGAGGATTACCAGCCTTAAACAGATTCCATATGCTCATCGTCTCAAAAAACTCCAGCTCTACTCCGTCGCATATCGCCTATTCAGAGGCAAGTTCTGCCTAACATACAAAGGTATGTCAAACCCAGAGTTGTTGGACATGCTAAACTTAAAGAAATCCAAATCTCTCTGAACCACACGCTCCAGGGACCTAAACCTTGTCACCACAATAAACAGAACATGCTGAAGGGATAGATTCCTGTCCCAGAGACTTCCCATACTCTGGAACAAACTACCCATTCATGTCAAACAAAGCTCCCCATTGGCCTTCTTTAAGAAAAACCTTGATGACTGGATGGTAAATAGAAAATTCACCCCGGGATCACTTCTGCAGCACTCCTTGACAGGGGCACAGGAAAATCATTTTCTTGGGTGGCTAAATCCAGGGAACCTTTTTGGCTAGGTTTATATAGGCCCCAAGGCCGATAGCCTAGTACATACCTATGAACACATGAACCTATGATTTCCTCTCAGACAGATGATATGTATTACATATCTGATTTACTCTCAGACAGATGATATGTATTACATAACTGATTTACTCTCAGACAGATGGTATGTATTACATACCTGATTTAGACAGATGATATGTATTACTTAACTGATTTACTCTCAGACAAATGATATGTATTACATATCTGATTTACTGTCAGACAGCTGACATGTATTACATAACTGATTTACTTTCAGACAGTTGATATGTATTACATATCTGATTTACTCTCAGACAGATGATATGTATTACATAACTGATTTACTCTCAGACAGATGATATGTATTACATATCTGATTTACTCTCAGACAGATGATATGTATTACATATCTGATTTACTGTCAGACAGCTGACGTATTACATAACTGATTTACTTTCAGACAGATGGTATGTATTACATACCTGATTTAGACAGATGATATGTATTACATATCTGATTTACTCTCAGACAGATGGTATGTATTACATACCTGATTTAGACAGATAATATGTATTACATATCTGATTTACTCTCAGATAGTTGACATGTATTACATAACTGATTTACTCTCAGGCAGATGATATGTATTACATAACTGATTTACTCTCAGACAGATGATATGTATTACATAACTGATTTACTCTCAGACAGATGGTATGTATTACATACCTGATTTAGACAGATGATATGTATTACATAACTGATTTAGTATCAGACAGATGGTATGTATTACATAACTGATTTACTATCAGACAGGTGATATGTATTACATAACTGATTTACTCTCAGACAGATGGTATGCATTACATACCTGATTTAGACAGATGATATGTATTACATAACTGATTTACTATCAGACAGGTGATATGTATTACATAACTGATTTACTCTCAGACAGATGGTATGTATTACATACCTGATTTAGACAGATGATATGTATTACATAACTGATTTACTCTCAGACAGATGGTATGTATTACATACCTTATTTGGACAGATGATATGTATTACATAACTGATTTAGTATCAGACAGGTGATATGTATTACATAACTGATTTACTCTCAGACAGATGGTATGTATTACATACCTGATTTAGACAGATGATATGTATTACATAACTGATTTACTCTCAGACAGATGATATGTATTACATAACTGATTTACTATCAGACAGGTGATATGTATTACATAACTGATTTACTCTCAGACAGATGGTATGTATTACATACCTTATTTAGACAGATGATATGTATTACATAACTGATTTAGTATCAGACAGGTGATATGTATTACATAACTGATTTACTCTCACACAGATGGTATGTATTACATATCTGATTTAGACAGATGATATGTATTACATAACTGATTTAGTATCAGACAGGTGATATGTATTACATAACTGATTTACTCTCAGACAGATGGTATGCATTACATACCTGATTTAGACAGATGATATGTATTACATAACTGATTTAGTATCAGACAGATAATATGTATTACATAACTGATTTACTCTCAGACAGATGGTATGTATTACATACCTGATTTAGACAGATGATATGTATTACATAACTGATTTAGTATCAGACAGGTGATATGTATTACATAACTGATTTACACAGGTGATATGTATTACATAACTGATTTACTCTCAGGCAGATGATATGTATTACATATCTGATTTACACAGGTGATATGTATTACATATCTGATTTAGTATCAGACAGATGATATGTATTACATAACTGATTTAGTATCAGACAGATGATATGTATTACATATCTGATTTAGTATCAGACAGATGATATGTATTACATAACTGATTTAGTATCAGACAGGTGATATGTATTACATAACTGATTTAGTATCAGACAGGTGATATGTATTACATAACTGATTTAGTATCAGACAGATGATATGTATTACATATCTGATTTAGTATCAGACAGATGATATGTATTACATAACTGATTTAGTATCAGACAGATGATATGTATTACATATCTGATTTAGTATCAGACAGATGATATGTATTACATATCTGATTTAGTATCAGGCAGATGATATGTATTACATAACTGATTTAGTATCAGACAGGTGATATGTATTACATATCTGATTTAGTATCAGACAGATGATATGTATTACATAACTGATTTAGTATTAGACAGGTGATATGTATTACATAACTGATTTAGTATCGGACAGATGATATGTATTACATAACTGATTTAGTATCAGACAGATGATATATATTACATAACTGATTTAGTATCAGACAGATGATATGTATTACATAACTGATTTAGTATCAGACAGATGATATGTATTACATATCTGATTTAGAATCAGACAGATGATATGTATTACATAACTGATTTAGTATCAGACAGATGATATGTATTACATAACTGATTTAGTATCAGACAGGTGATATGTATTACATAACTGATTTAGTATCAGACAGATGATATGTATTACATAACTGATTTAGTATCAGACAGATGATATGTATTACATAACTGATTTAGTATCAGACAGATGATATGTATTACATAACTGATTTAGTATCAGACAGATGATATGTATTACATATCTGATTTAGTATCAGACAGATGATATGTATTACATAACTGATTTAGTATCAGTCAGATTATATGTATTACATATCTGATTTAGCATCAGACAGATGATATGTATTACATAACTGATTTAGTATCATACCGATGATATGTATTACATAACTGATTTAGTATCAGACAGGTGATATGTATTACATAACTGATTTAGTATCAGACAGATGATATGTATTACGGAACTGATTTAGTATCAGACAGGTGATATGTATTACATAACTGATTTAGTATCAGACAGGTGATATGTATTACATACCTGATTTAGTATCAGACAGGTGATATGTATTACATAACTGATTTAGTATCAGACAGGTGATATGTATTACATATCTGATTTAGTATCAGACAGGTAATATATATCTTGATGCTTTCCCTGACTTGTAAAATTGTATACATATTAGCTCTGTGAATGATTTCTGTGTATCCTTCATTTATTTTAATAACTATTGTGCATTTATGTGAAGCTTTTCTCCCCAGGCTTCCACTTAAAAAGGACTTGTGACCACTTGGACTTTCCCGGTAAACAAATGTAAAATAAAAATAAAATTAATAAATAAATATAGTCATTATTTCCCCAATGCAATTAACAATACTCACCAATGTATACAAACATTAAATAATTCTCTTAGAATTACAGTATACATTTGATTTCATACCAGACAACTACACATTCACCAAACTTGGCTTTAAACTGTTAAATTGAAATCAAAGTATCCAAGCTAATTAATCTAGTCCCAAGATGTAGGAAATAATCACGTTAATAGTTAAAAATGAAAATAATCCAGTGAAGCAGTTTTGTCTTACATCTTTCATTAAGACTTCAGCCTAGAAACTAGTTACAGGATGAGCTAGGTGTATGTGCAGCCCTGCACACAGACCACAGCATGCTTGTCACATCAGCAGTATAGTTAGCTCTCCTTCCATGATATGTATTTTGTCATGCACAGTACTCTCCCAAAAACTGCCTCATTTGAATTCTCCTTGCTTAACTTCCTAAACTCAACCTGCTCGTTTATAATTTTAAATCAGGGTACTCAGAGCTGCATATGGGCAACATACCTCTTCCCTGGAGAAAGAGTTTAAATTGCAGCTCTTGGAGATAGAGCTAAAAGTCTTCATTAGTCAGATAGTTCTATTCCTATGGAAGCATCTTACAATAAATGTGCATTTTCTTCCATCAGGAGAGTTTTCCAATGAATCTTACTCTGTTATATTAATATTTTAACTCCTACCCTTTATTAAATAATAAGGAAAACATACTGCTTGATAATAACTTACAGAGCTTGAGAGCATGAGTCTGTGTATTGCTAATACAAATACCTGAATGATTCTATAAAAGCGTTTAATCCACCCACAAAAGAAGAATCATATTTTTAGCAGATTCACATGCATTATGAAACTTTCATCATAATTCTGTCGAAGGATACTCAAATCTATCAGGAGACCACTATTTAAATATAAACTGAAACCCATATTGTCAAGTTTCTTTGTGAATTCACCCATAGACAGAAAGCAGAAGTGACTAATATGAAAACTGTTTCAAGGTTTGTTGATGCATAACTAAACGGTTAAAGACAAGCCTAAACCTGAAGCCATAGAAAAAAATGAGTTTCATAAAACGATCACTTCTACTAAAATCTGTACTGCTGAGCTGTACTTTACAGTGCTCTGCCTGTCTTGTTAAAAGTTCTCTGGTCCAGGAATGACAGTAGTAGATGTGCCAGGTTCATATGTACACCTCCTGCATGTTCCTGACCATATGCAGTTTCATAAATCTGTGCCAGCTTCTGTGAAACTTTACTTCATGGCAAATTTTAAACGTTTAAAACTGAATCTTTAAAACATTTCTCATTTGAACAACCATTGCAACTTTCTAGGTCAGAACTGTATTCATTCATTAATTTACCAATCAGAAAAATTTGTAGAACACACATGTTGAAGTGAGTTGAAGACAATTCTTCCTGTAGTGGTCACAAACTAAGGATGTGATTCAGGGTATCCAACACAATATATCTGCAGCCTCTGCTAACAGCACCTCAGCTTCTCATTAGAACATTAAGTCAGTCCTTGTACCCCAGTAAATGAATTTCTCAACTATCCAACTTCCCATTCAAAACTGTAATATCTAAGTAGAACACTTAAATGTGACTGACTATATTTCAGTCCAAAAAAATACCTCACAAAACTACGGCCTTTCTTTCAAGATCCAAGACACAGATTTACAACTTATCTCTAATGACTGATGTAATAATCTACAGTTTCAAACATGCACTATCATTCATCTGCCTAAAGTCCCAGACCTTAATTCAGTACCAGGCTATAAACTATTTGCAAACCTCTGGCTTCACAAACAACATCTACAAAGAACTGCTTGAATACATATAAACATGTGATCTTTTATTTGCCAAACAGCACAGATTTTGACCAAAGAGCAATACCTAAACTACTATTTTCCATGATAACATGGATAACATGGAAAAGAGTCTGTTTATAGGCGACCTGTTTCTGGAAACAGACAATCACAGCCTTCTTAGTAATAAGCTTACTTACTTACTATGGATTTTCACCAGAAGTGGTACCATGGATTAGAAGTTATTTCTCTTAAAACTGCTTCATAATCTACAGCTCCAACACAACTGCTGGCTGTTTCTCTAATGGTGTACCTCAGTCCAAGGACCATCTGTCCTTCCATTCTATTTAACTGATCATTCACAGGACATGCCTCACCTAAACGTTACCTTTATACAGATAACATGCTTTTCACCTCTGCTCACCACATCACAGTTATCAGGAATTTGGAATTGAGTTTGCAGGCTTCCTTTCTCTCTATCTGTATGTGAAACAGTCTGTCTACAAGCTTGCCCATGCTATGTGGAACACTCTTTCTAAAGAAAGTACTTCTTTAAAATAATGTCTATTCAAGTAAAAGTTAAAGCAACACCTTCTACTGCAGAAAACAGAAAAAAGAAAAACAACAGGTTTTGCAGATCCGTGGTGGTGGTGATGCGGTAGCGTTGTCGCCTCACAGTAAGACGCTGTCTGGTTCGATTCTCAGCTAGAGCGTCTTCTGCATGGAGACATGCATGAATGGGCGTACCTTTGTTGAAGGTTGTGCATCAGGCCTGGCAAGCCGGTACATAAAAATCAACTGCCAATCATTAGCGGACCGGAGTTCCGTTGTGGCGACCCCTAACCGGGAAAAGCCGAAAGACACAAACAAACAGGTTTTGCAGATGCAGATTAATTTTACTTCTTGCACAAATGTGTTTAATTATTACTGACCTAAATGACTGGCCTTCTAACAAACTTTAATGTACAGATAATTTTCCTTTACTTTGTAAATATTGTATATTAATTTTCATACAGATCTTCTTCTCTTGTGGTTCCTCTTCACTTTGTATATATTGTTCATACTTTATTGCATATCTTATATAGCATTGTTTTACTTGAATATTATATTTTTACACTCATGTTTGAAAGTTTCTAGTCATATTACACCATTGCAAATGCATGTAAATATATATCATTGCCACATACACTATTTTGGTTGTACTATAACTGACAACTGTCCAGGTAGTAGGTGCAAAGGATCTTGTAGCTGTCCACTCACTCAGTTATGAAATGAACAAGCAAAACAAAAATAAAAAAAGTACATTTTTACGCATAAGGTTGTCTAACGAATGTAGGGCAAGGAAAACGTGTTGTATCTGACATTATGTACAAACAAAACTAAAGCACTGATGTCATTAAAATTGTCAGTGATGTCATTAAAATTGTCAGTGAGCTTTAATGGTGCTTATGAAATGCACTTATATCCTTCGACTGTATCAATTTGGTATGACCTGGGGCAGGACATTCTCTATTTGTTGGGATTAATGTGCCACAATAAATGTGGTTAGATTCCACTGAGAAAGAGCATTCGGTAAACATACATTGTATTATGTATTATACATTGTATTGTATTCCTTACTATGGAACAGGGTCCCAGTCTACATAAGACAAAGCCCCTCACTATCACTCTTCAAGAAGAACCTTGATGAGTGGATGGGTAACAGAAAGTTCACACCGGGGATCACACCAACAGCACTACTAGATAGGGGCCAAGGGTACTAGCTGCTACTAAAAGGGTCTAGGGAACTACTAAAGGGGCAGTGAATACCGCACAACGTGGCTGGGCTAATATATGCCTTCGGGCAGATAGTGCAGTACCAACCTATGAACCTATGAACCTATTATGGTACTCACTGAAACATTTGAAGTAGGTCTAATGACAACAACAACCACTTAATTCATTGCATGTAGTTTAGTCTGAAGTATAGTCCAGTACAAAGAAATCTGAAAACAGAAAAGAATCACTAGCAGACAGAGGCAGTGTAGGAGAAATAGTGCGGTGACAGCTACAGTTAATAGAATCACAACTGAATGTTCTAAGGCTGCAAAATGTAGCGCTTGTAATAAAAGGCACATGCTTCACACTTTCAATTGCATTTTGAAGCTAAGCTAATTTTAAAAAGTACATTGCAATCCATCAGTTACCAACTGGATTCACTTATACAAATTTTGTCAGAACAAAGGTATTAAAGAAAACTTGTTATATCATTCATGCCAATTATAAGCATTGCAGATACTATGGCATTTAATTTCTCATCCAAGCAACAACTTATAAAAATCTCCACCATGCAACATATCTGTAATAGTAAACATATATTGAAATTAAAAAGAAATATTGAAAATGAAGTATGTATATGTATATAAAGTTCATTATGTATACCTTTATGCTTAATATAATACGCAATTTACTTATCATCTGCCTAAATTTTCCACTGGTCCCAAATATACAACAAACTGAGCATGTCAGGTAAAATGTCTAAAAACGTTACTGTCATTTTTAACATATTGACATCAGCTATAAATGTCAGTAAGATGTCTAAAAACGTTACTGTAATTTTTAACATATTGACATCAGCTATAAATGTCAGGTAAGATGTCTAAAATGGCTACAGAAAACCACTAAGTCAGAAATGAAAAACAGGGATAAAGCCTGGGAGCACTGGTGCAAAACCAAAACCCCCTCAACTAGACAGAAATTCCTAGAACTATGCAATAGAGTCAAAAAACTAATAAAACAGGACAAATTCCAATACTACCAGTCTGCCCTAGACTCCTCTCAACACAGCCCCAAACAATTCTGGTCCTCCATAAACTCCATCCTCCACCCAGGTAAAGTCAGTACCCCTCCTGCTAACATCCCTCACTCCTCAGAAAATATTGCTACCTCATTCAACACACACTTCACATAAACCATACTATCACTAGCTAAACAACACAATCCCCCTCCCCTCCAACCCACATCTTCAACTAGTAATCTCCCCACTGCCTTCTCTTTTTCTTCTGTACCTACCTCCAACATAAAGAAAACTCTTAACTAAACTTAAGCCCATCAGATTTGCAGCAGACAACCTCCCAAGTGAATACCTACAAATTGCAGCTGATGCTCTGACCTACCCAGTATCCATCTTGATTAACCGATCTCTGTCAGAAGGTTACATTCCCACACTGTGGAAAGTATCACATATAATTCCCCTCCACAAAGTTGGACCCTCCACAGAACTAACCAATTACCACCCCATAGCTATTCTCTCTCCACTCTCCAAAATACTAGAGAGATTCATACACTCTCAGGTCTCAGACTATCTCCTTACTAACAACCTCCTTTCCAATACTCAGCATGGCTTCCGACCAAACCATAGCACCACCACTGCCTTACTCTCCTTTACTAACACTATCCTTCAGCATAAAAACAATGGCTATCTCTCCTCTGCTACTTTCCTAGACCTATCTAAAGCATTTGACATGGTCCCACACAAACAACTTATCTCTGTCCTCAATAACCTATCCTTCTAACAATCAGTCATTCAGAGTTACCTGTCTGACTGCCAACAATCCGTTGTATGGCAGAATGACATATCTCCCCAACTATCTGTCTCCATAGGGGTTCCCCAAGGATCCATCCTTGGACCCCTACTCTTCTCTGTTTTCACCAATAATCTAGCCTCTGCCACCAAACATGGCACACTCATACAATACGCAGATGACTCAACCATCATCTGCTCAGCCCAGTCGCTACCCAAACTGCAAAAAGTCACACAGGAAGCCTTTTTCTCTGTTGAAACTTGGTTATCCGATGCCCAATTAATACTCAACTGAAACAAAACTAAACTACTCATCTTCTAACCCACCAAACATACTCAAAACAACTCTCACTTTAACATCACAGCAAAAGACAACACCACTATATACACAAATGAACACACCAAATTGCTAGGAGTGGAAATAGACAATAAACTAAAATTTGAATTCACATATCCTTGACCATAAAAAAAGTCCACAAAAAACTAGGAGCGCTATACAGAATTAAGCAACTTCTCACCAAAGCAGCAAAGATTTCATTAGCAAATTCCCACTTTATCTCCACCCTACTTTATGCCTGTCCAATATATACCAACCTAAGGCAATGCGATCTAAACAAGCTAGAGACCTGCTACAACAAAATCACCAAATTTGCCACAGGGGCATCCTACTATAGTCACCACTGTCTCTCACTTGCTGAACTGGGCTGGCTTGAACTCCCTCACCTCCTTCAATGGTATCAACTCTCACTCGCCCACAAATTAGTAAATCATCCACTAAATGACTCATCCCTCCAGAATCTACTCCAACCCTATTGCACCACCAGACCACTAAGATCCAGCAACAAAAATCACTTGCAGATCACTAAAGCCAATAACAATGCTGGTGAAGCACTATTCTCTTGCACCATAGCCAAATTATGGAACTCCCTCCCTCCCACAATTACCTCCATACCATCATGCACCCACTTCAAAACTTTACTAAAAGCGCACCTAAAAACATGCTGGCTATGACCTTGCAACTCCCACTCTAATATCACCCTCCCCATCCAACCACTACCTTTCTTTCCACTCCACTAACTACCTTGATTATAGCAAGCTCAGATGCTCATAAGCCAGTACTTATTGTACAGCAGGAATTTCTTCTCGAAACATTTGTTAATGTCTGTTATGTACTTCACAGATAAAGATTCTAGTTGTCTACTGATGTACTATGTTCTTCATCTGTAAATATGTTGTAAGTAATTGCTATGTAAATTGTTAATCGCTATGTAATCCAATGCAACTACTGTCTGTTTATTTTAACTGTGGAGCTTTTCTCCCTGTGCCTCCGCTGAAAATGGACCTACGTCCAGTCGGACACTCCTGGTCAACAAATAAATAAATAAATAAATAAATACGTTACTGTCATTTTTAACATATTGACATCAGCTATAAATGTCAGGTAAGATGTCTAAAAACATTACTGTCATTTTTAACATATTGACATCAGCTATAAATGTTAGGTAAGATGTTTAAAAACATTACTGTCATTTTTAACATATTGACATCAGCTATAAATGTCAGGTAAGATGTCTAAAAACATTACTGTCATTTTTAACATGTTGACATCAGCTATAAATGTCAGGTAAGATGTCTAAAAACGTTACTGTCATTTTTAACATATTGACATCAGCTATAAATGTCAGGTAAGATGTCTAAAAACGTTACTGTCATTTTTAACATATTGACATCAGCTATAAGAGCAGTTGAATGGACCATATAATTCCTCACGAGATTAGGTGTATTTAAAATTTCATATTTAGTTCTCTTTCTTCTATGAATGAAATTAAAGTATTCACTCACAATATCTGTTTCAGTTTCATCTCTAATTAAGACATTCCACATGAAATATTTCTAACCCATAAAGCACCATTATATTTCCTAATAAATGCATATTTATTTTTATTTTGATTATTTGAAAAACTGGTTCTAACCCTTCCTAAAATGTTCAGCTTCATTCTTATCAGTCTCATCTTCATAGGAATCTTCTTTTTAAGCTTATTTACTAATTCATGAGACTGAGAAAAATAATAAATATTATCAGTGGTAAATTTTATTACTTCAGTTAAAAATGGCATTTGGGTTTATTGCTGTAAATTAATATTTTGTTTTTATGTGTATGTTTCCTGTAAATGAAATATTTATACATATGTAACAATAGTATATTGTCACATCCTAAAAACAATGGAATCTTTATTGGTGAAGAAAACCAAATGTACTTTGAATATGTTTTATCTTTGGAAATAATTTGTAAGAAGTTTTAAGGTACAAAATATATACTTATCTTTTTCTTATTTTGTGTAGCAGCCACATGGTTATAAGTTATTTGTTTGCATGTCTAAGTACTTAGAACATTTAAAATCTCATGGTTATTAACTGTTTATATTGGGACGTTTAAAACCTAAGAGTCGATATGAAAGACTCAAAGGGCCAGAACATGAGGGCTAAGATTCAGGACCCAGGAAGTAAGACCAATGTGACTAAATATCAAATGCTGAGAAGGACATCTCACATGACTTAACATTGATACCAGAAAGGGGAACAGAAGCTAGAAATCTGGGTTATTAGATTTAGTAGCAGTGGAAGTAGAGTGAGAGCTCCCAGGAATGAATATTAAACGTGAAAGGAATTACAGACGGCGAAACCAGAAGGGTAGATAAGAGATACTGCAGCAATGGATGAGAAAATGAGAACTAGTTACACAACAGCTGACGATGAAAACTAAAGGATTACAAATACAAATACAAATACAAATGATACAAATGGTGGTTAACTCACAGGGCACACTAGAAGTTAAACTGCAAGATGATATGAATCTATATAAATTACCGAGACTGCACAAATATTTCTGATAAAATGGCCAAGGTAAAGTCAGACTCTTCACTTAGGAATATGATTTTTTTTGTATTCCATACAGAAATGAGCAGGCAGGACAGCTTCATCAGTTTTTGTCAGCTGTCTTTATGTCTATTTTCATGAAAACAGCAAATCCAAGGAATCGTCTCTGTATTTACTAATGAGCTGAATCATCTCTGTATTTACTAATGAGCTGAATCGTCTCTGTATTTACTAATGACCTGAATCATCTCTGTATTTACTAATGAACTGAATCATCTCTGTATTTACTAATGAGCTGAATTGTCTCTGCATTTACTAATGAGCTGAATCATCACTGCATTTACTAATGAGCTGAATCGTCTCTGTATTTACTAATGAGCTGAATCGTCTCTGTATTTACTAATGAGCTGAATCGTCTCTGTATTTACTAATGAGCTAAATCATCTCTGTATTTACTAATGACCTGAATCATCTCTGTATTTACTAATGAGCTGAATTGTCACTGCATTTACTAATGACCTGAATTGTCTCTGTATTTACTTCTTCTTCTTCTTTCAGCTTTTTCCCGGTTAAGGGTCGCCACAGCAGATCACCCATCCGGTCATGATTGGCAGTGGAGTTTTACGGTGCCGAGGTGCCAGCCCAGTCTCAACCTTCCACAGAAGGCACACACAAGCACACACTCACACCTAGGGCTAATTTGGAGTGTCCAATCCACCTACTGCATGTCTTTGGGATGTGGGAGGAAACTGGAGCACCTGGAGGAAACCCACGCAACCACAGGGAGGACATGCAGACTCTGCACAGAAGGCACCCCAGCCGAGAATCAAACTGGAAAACCTCTTGCTGTGAGGCAGCAATGCTAACCGCTGCACCACTGTGGATGCCCTCGCTCATCTCTGTATTTACTAATGAGCTAAATTGTCTCTGTATTTGCTAATGAGCTGAATCATCTCTGTACTTACTAATGACCTGAATCGTCTCTGTATTTACTAATGAGCTAAATCATCTCTGTATTTACTAATGAGCTGAATCGTCTCTGTATTTACTAATGAGCTGAATCGTCTCTGTATTTACTAATGAGCTAAATCATCTCTGTATTTACTAATGAGCTGAATCATCTCTGTATTTACTAATGAGCTGAATCATCTCTGTATTTACTAATGAGCTGAATCGTCTCTGTATTTACTAATGAGCTGAATCGTCTCTGTATTTACTAATGAGCTGAATCGCCTCTGTATTTACTAATGAGCTGAATCGTCTCTGTATTTACTAATGAGCTGAATCGTCTCTGTATTTACTAATGAGCTGAATCATCTCTGTATTTACTAATGAGCTGAATCATCTCTGTATTTACTAATCAGCTAAATCATCTCTGTATTTACTAATGAGCTAAATCATCACTGCATTTACTAATGAGCTGAATCGTCTCTGTATTTACTAATGAGCTAAATCGTCTCTGTATTTACTAATGAGCTGAATCATCTCTGTATTTACTAATGAGCTGAATCGTCTCTGTATTTACTAATGAGCTGAATCATCTCTGTATTTACTAATGAGCTAAATCATCACTGCATTTACTAATGAGCTGAATCATCTCTGTATTTACTAATGAGCTGAATTGTCTCTGCATTTACTAATGAGCTGAATCATCTCTGTATTTACTAATGAGCTGAATCATCTCTGCATTTACTAATGAGCTGAATCATCTCTGTATTTACTAATGAGCTGAATTGTCTCTGCATTTACTAATGACCTGAATCATCACTGCATTTACTAATGAGCTGAATCGTCTCTGTATTAACTAATGAGCTGAATCGTCTCTGTATTTACTAATGAGCTGAATCGTCTCTGTATTTACTAATGAGCTAAATCATCTCTGTATTTACTAATGACCTGAATCATCTCTGTATTTACTAATGAGCTGAATTGTCACTGCATTTACTAATGACCTGAATTGTCTCTGTATTTACTTCTTCTTCTTTCAGCTTTTTCCCGGTTAAGGGTCGCCACAGCAGATCACCCATCCGGTCATGATTGGCAGTTGCCAGCCCAGTCTCAACCTTCCACAGAAGGCACACACAAGCACACACTCACCCCTAGGGCTAATTTGGCGTGTCCAATCCACCTACTGCATGTCTTTGGGATGTGGGAGGACATGCAGACTAATCAAACTTGAAAACCTCTTGCTGTGAGGAGCAATGCTAACTGCTGCACCACTGTGGCCGCCCTCGCTCATCTCTGTATTTACTAATGAGCTAAATTGTCTCTGTATTTGCTAATGAGCTGAATCATCTCTGTACTTACTAATGACCTGAATCGTCTCTGTATTTACTAATGAGCTAAATCGTCTCTGTATTTACTAATGAGCTGAATCGTCTCTGTATTTACTAATGAGCTGAATCGTCTCTGTATTTACTAATGAGCTGAATCGTCTCTGTATTTACTAATGAGCTGAATCATCTCTGTATTTACTAATGAGCTGAATCGTCTCTGTATTTACTAATGAGCTGAATCGTCTCTGTATTTACTAATGAGCTGAATCGTCTCTGTATTTACTAATGAGCTGAATCGCCTCTGTATTTACTAATGAGCTGAATCGTCTCTGTACTTACTAATGAGCTGAATCGTCTCTGTATTTACTAATGAGCTGAATCGTCTCTGTATTTACTAATGAGCTGAATCATCTCTGTATTTACTAATGAGCTGAATCATCTCTGTATTTACTAATGAGCTGAATCATCTCTGTATTTACTAATGAGCTGAATCATCTCTGTATTTACTAATGAGCTGAATCGTCTCTGTATTTACTAATGAGCTGAATCGTCTCTGTATTTACTAATGAGCTGAATCATCACTGCATTTACTAATGAGCTGAATCGTCTCTGTATTTACTAATGAGCTAAATCGTCTCTGTATTTACTAATGAGCTGAATCATCTCTGTATTTACTAATGAGCTGAATCGTCTCTGTATTTACTAATGAGCTGAATCATCTCTGTATTTACTAATGAGCTGAATCGTCTCTGTATTTACTAATGAGCTGAATCATCTCTGTATTTACTAATGACCTGAATCATCTCTGTATTTACTAATGAGCTGAATCATCTCTGCATTTACTAATGACCTGATTCGTCTCTGTATTTACTAATGTGCTGAATCATCACTGCATTTACTAATGAGCTAAATCATCTCTGTATTTACTAATGAGCTGAATCGTCTCTGTATTTACTATTGACCTGAATCATCACTGCATTTACTAATGACCTGAATCATCTCTGTATTTACTAATGTGCTGAATCATCTCTGTATTTACTAATGGCCTGAATCATCACTGCATTTACTAATGAGCTGAATCATCTCTGTATTTACTAATGAGCTGAATCATCTCTGTATTTACTAATGAGCTGAATCGTCTCTGTATTTACTAATGACCTGAATCGTCTCTGTATTTACTAATGAGCTGAATCATCTCTGCATTTACTAATGACCTGATTCGTCTCTGTATTTACTAATGTGCTGAATCATCACTGCATTTACTAATGAGCTAAATCATCTCTGTATTTACTAATGAGCTGAATCGTCTCTGTATTTACTATTGACCTGAATCATCACTGCATTTACTAATGACCTGAATCATCTCTGTATTTACTAATGTGCTGAATCATCTCTGTATTTACTAATGGCCTGAATCATCTCTGTATTTACTAATGAGCTAAATCATCTCTGTATTTACTAATGAGCTATGCTAAGCACTGAAATGTATACTGCAGTTTGTAATCAGCACTTAATAGCTCTTTCATGGGGGCTATCATGCTACGACGTAATCTTTGGCAGATACTGCCACATGAGTAAAGAAAAAATGTTTGTTTATTCACTAGCTCTGTGCCTCACTTGCTATGCCATTTATGTCCTTGAAGTACAGAACCTTTTGGATGTTGTTAGCATGGTATGATCTTGCAGCATGATTATAGTATTCACTATGGAAGAAACTCATTAACAGTTTATACAATTCCTGTCACCAGTCAATTAAATGTCATTGAAGCTTACAAGTCTGCCAAAAGTGAAAGTATTGGGATTGAGAAAATGCCAAAAATTTATCAAATCCTTCCAAATGTAGCCACATCGTGCACTGTTCCCCTGGTCTCTCTTTCCTGATTCCGTCAAACCATAAATTTATGACTTTCACCTTTAAAATCTCTAAAGCCCCTGCATCAAATATTTCAGAATTCAAATATTTCAAACATACTAATTCAATGAAAGTTTACAGAGCAGGTGCATATGGAAATAAATAATTACTTAATATCAATTATGGTTAATTCACAGTTATGAGCTCAAAACAAGACTGTTATCTTTTTCATGAGTACCACTCGAGTAACCTGCACACATGGCTGCAACCTAGTCTGTGACATCAACAAGACTTGTTGGGGGAACAGATTTGTGTCCCAAAGACTCCGCCATATATGGAGTAGACTGCCTCTCCACATCAAACAAAGTACCTCTTTACCCCTTTTTAAGCACAACCTGGATAACTGGACTGCAAACAGAAATTATACCCCTGCCCCTGCTGGACAGGGGTATCAGGTGCTGATTTGTCTAAACATGGGCTAAACTCTTGGCTAGGCTTATAAGGGCCTCAGGGCCCATAGCCTTGTAAGATCCTATGATCTGGTATCTTTGATGTATCTGTCACAGCATATGAACCATGACTTCAAAGGTTTTTTGACAAGAGTGAGTGTAAGAATATATCAAGTCATTACTGAGATATACTCAAAGACTCCCTAATGAAATGTTGGCACTTGTAACATCAAATACCAGCAAACCAAAAAAAAAAGAAAATTCAGGAGAAGAGTGAATCTCAAATATTACTTTTACCACACCTCTCAAACTTTTAAATACCAACTCCAAGATCAACGTGCCTTGGAGAATTGGGAATATTCCAAGAAATGGCCATCTTGGATTTGGTATATGTAAGTTTATTTTTTGGCCATTCACTCTCTATATTACAGGACTTGCTAATGCTGTTCCCGATCTTTCAAATGGTTTCCATACGATGAACAAGTTGCCACAGTGATCTAAACAACAAAAAAATGCCATGAGAATATACGTTGCGAGCTCTATGCAGGACTGTTATCTAGCACTTTTGGAGTAAAAAATACACTTCAATGCAAGCGGCTTTTGCCTTCGGAGTTTTTGATGTGACGATAATGAGAACAACGTTGCCAGCACTATTAGCTTTACTTTACTTTACGCTGAACAAATTCCCAGTGTTTAAGCATCACAGCAAACTCTCTAGGAAAACCAGAAGAATAAGATAAACCATTGTGATGAGAAATAGGTCACATCTAGAATTCAAATGACAAATATTCAGACCAACAAAAAGTAGCTACTGTTGAAATATTCATTACACTAAGGTCAAAAAATGAATTTACTTCTCGGGAATAGAAAACACCTGCATAAAACTGGACTGTTCTCATCAAAGAATACTAAATTGATTGAGAAATTACTTATGTTAGAATGATCAAAAAGAGCTTTTTGGGATGACTATACCCCATACAATTTAACAGTGTTGTGTACATTTCTATAAAAATGTATATTCATTAACACCAGAACCACTAGATCCAATGGATTTAAATTTCGTTTGCAATATAAATAGGAGTTGTTGGAAAGACAGATGTGTGTCTCAAAGGATCCCCAGTTTCTGGAAGAGGCTCCCCAGCCATGTAAAGCAAAGTCCGTCCCTAAACCCTATGTAAGTGTAACCTTGACCAATGGATGGGAAATTGGAAATTCATCCTGGGTCTGGCCCCGTGTCTCCAATACACAGAAGCAGACAATAACTATGCCCAAATTAACATACACCCCCACCCCACATAGCCATTAGAAACTTCCTGATTAACATACCTGAATACCTGTGATACTTAAAACACAATTGCGTTATGTTGCAAGGCTAGGCTTAAAAAGGTTTTGGTGGTTGTTAACCTAATATTTATACCAAGGAACCTATGAATCTATGTATGTAAGTCATTGACACCAATAATCCATAGTAGAATGTATAGTACATAATGAACAGAAATATGGATATTTCTGTTTAATATAAACATTAACTCTTAAGGTAGGATGGAATGTAAGTTGCATTTTGTACCCAAAATTCCTTGCATATGGGATATCAGTTGACTAAGTCTTTTTGTAACGTGCTGCAATGTGAATACATGGAAAGACTGTTTGTTAGGTAGCTTCTCTCTCCTTATGTGCTTCTCTTTAAACTGCATTAGTGCTAAAGTATACCTGACAAGACAGGTGTAAATAACCAAAACCTCAATCATCACTGCAAAAAACAGGGATGTAGCTAGTGTGGTAATCAGTGATGACACTGAAAAAGAACACCTGGAAAGGAAGCAGACACCCTGAACACTTGGAATGTGAAGCTGATACCCTGAACATCTGGAAAGTGAAGGAGACACCCTGAACACCTGGAATGTGAAGCTGACACCCTGAACATCTGAAATGTGAAGCAGACACCCTGAACACCTGGAATGTGATGTTGACACCTTGAACACCTGGAATGTGAAGCTGACGCTGACAAGCTGAACACCTGCAAAATGAGGATGACACCCTGATCACCTGGAAAGATAGCTGACACCCTGAAAACCTGGAAAGTGAAGACGACACCCTAGATGTGTAGCTACTGGATTCACAGTAAGGATAGAAGGTTACAAATGTGATGACTGAGCAAACTGGGCAAAGAGAAATAAAGGCTGTACTGCAGAGCTTAGGAAAGAAGCAAATGTGCACTTGATGTAGACCTGTAGCAATGGAACTTGGCAACCCTGCTGTCTATAAATGATTACATCTGCGATCAGTTAATAGCCTGTAACTGTCAGACCATTACATTATCTACATATCTATATCTATCTACTGTATATATCTGTATATACATCTCCACAGAAGCACATACACTACATGTACAAATACACATCCTCAGCTATACATTACCACAGACCCCTGTTTAACATAAACACACACACACACACACACACACACACACACACACACACACACACAAATATATATAATTATATCATTTTTATTAAACTTTTATAATAACTTAAATATATATAAAATTATATATATTTATACATTTTATTTATCATATAAATGTATGGTAAAGTGTTGTTTTTACAAATTATTGTATTGTTGTAATGTTTTTCTTTAAGTAGATGCTTAGTATATTTAGTCACTTTGTATAATCCTGTTTGGAGCTTTTCTCCCCGGGCATCTACTGAAAATGGGCATATATCCAGATAGACTAGCCCAGTAAACAAATGTAAAATAAATAAATAAAAATAAAATAAATTAACTGTATTTTATGTACATATAGTTCATGATGAGTAATATTTTCATTATGGAAGGGAGGGAGGAAATGACATTGTATTAAAATCTGACTTATTTGTGGTTTTCATATTCACATGTAGTGTAGAACTGATATTACACACTTTATAACCCACACAGTATTAGAACATACAAAAGTATTATCTCTGGTAAACAAAAAGCCCTTTCTGCTCCTAAGGCATCCTCGAGAAATCGAAACTAACTGCACACAGAGCATAAACTGATGAAATAGAGATTTAAATATCCAGTGCATACTTGTAACAGCCCAGTGATTTCTGTCTTTGCAAAGAAATATTACATTCTGAAAGTCTATGCTTCAAGAATGCTTTCATCCAAAAACTGAAAAAACAAGTTTTATTACACTCCTATGTGACACAATTCTTTCCTTTCAAATTTTTATTTCACATATAAAACAGCAGACAGCATGCTTGATTTATGTTTTTACTACAGCTTGTTTCAGTCATCCTTTTACTTCACATACGAAACAACAGACTGCATTTTGATTCATGGTTTTACTTCACATATAAACAGATGGGCATGTTTGATTCCTGGTTTTACTTCACATATAAAACACCAGATAGCATGTTTGACTCATGTTTTTACTTCACACATAAATAAACCAGACTGCTATGTCTTAATCATTGGATACCCAGCAGCTATAAGTCTAGAGGTGTCTATTATAAGGGCCATAATTGTGATAATACAATTGTGACTGAGCTGAATATGTAGATAAAGCTTGAGTGTGTAGCATTGTGTTATACTCGCTATAGTTCAACGTGCATTGATTTTAATGTATATAAGTAGCAGGCATCTTGGTGGCTGTTGTTCCCCCTGCTAGTAGACCATTGGTGTGAAGATTACGTGTAAAAATGCCTAAAAGCTATAACAGCAAATTTTGGAATTTTGACTCACAGTTTAGTTTTTTAAAATGTCGGATTTGACAGTACTGTGTCACACTTGTGATAGGGTTCCATGAGTTGATACACACAGGGAGCACTGTACTGCCCAAAGATTTAATTTCGTAAGTACTGTGTCACAAACTGTACTACTAATAGACAGATGCTGCTCCTAAATGCTTTCTCCAATGCATAGGTCCCCTCAAATTATCTATGGTACGATCCCGTTTGTTCTCATTACAGGTAATATATAATTATTGACCATGGGATGGGTAAGACCAGTCTATAACCAAATGAGGTAGGTTATTTTGAGCACAAAAAGGAAAACTGGGCTTAAAATGGCCCACAAGGGCAGCTAGCATAGTACTTATCTATGAACCAATAAACCTATAATGCATAACTACTATGATAAATTAACAGAAAACTATGTACACTAGATGGACATGCAATATGCAGTGTTATGGACGTCTTTACCATGCCAAAGGGTTTCTACAGCATTTAGTTGAATTGTACCTGCTGAACAGGAAAGGAACCGGGATAATGTGAGCAGTACAAGAGCTGTGGGATAGAGTCATACAGATGTCAGGGCTGAGAGAGTAGAATTTTAGTGGGGATGACCATAATGAAGTAAGAGAGAGGCTGGGGAGGGGTAGACACAAAGAGAGGATACACTTATATTTGCATTTATTCAGTGCTTTTTTCTCTAGGATCCACACAGAGCTTACAGATGAGGAGGTCATTTGTTAAAGGCTTGTCTTTGTTCCTTTACAGATGAGGAGGTCATTTGTTAAAGGCTTGTCTTTGTCCCTTTACAGATGAGGAGGTCATTTGTTAAAGGCTTGTCTTTGTTCCTTTACAGATGAGGAGGTCATTTGTTAAAGGCTTGTCTTTGTCCCTTTACAGATGAGGAGGTCATTTGTTAAAGGCTTGTCTTTGTTCCTTTACAGATGAGGAGGTCATTTGTTAAAGGCTTGTCTTTGTCCCTTTACAGATGAGGAGGTCATTTGTTAAAGGCTTGTCTTTGTCCCTTTACAGATGAGGAGGTCATTTGTTAAAGGCTTGTCTTTGTCCCTTTACAGATGAGGAGGTCATTTGTTAAAGGCTTGTCTTTGTTCCTTTACAGATGAGGAGGTCATTTGTTAAAGGCTTGTCTTTGTCCCTTTACAGATGAGGAGGTCATTTGTTAAAGGCTTGTCTTTGTCCCTTTACAGACGAGGAGGTCATTTGTTAAAGGCTTGTCTTTGTCCCTTTCTGACCGCCTTCATTATCATCCTCTCTATAAAGGCACTGGACTTACTGGTTTCTGACAGGGACAGTTTGACTGTGCAAAGCCTGTTTGTCAGCAGAAGCCTGGAGAGAAAAGCTCCAGCAAATACATTGAAGATACTCATGACAAAATAAACTTTTTACAAAAATACATTATGTAGATACATCTTAAGACAACTAGAAAAAGCAGATAATTGTTCTGCATTGACATTTAGCATGTAAACAGATCATGTGCAGTACATGTGATAGGCAAACATTAGATATAACGTATAACACCTGGGCAAGGAGGTTCATAGGTGATTACTGGGCTAATGGCACAAGAGTCTTTACAAGCCTAGCCAATAATACCCAGGATATGACACTATTATATCTTAATTACCCGCATATGGGATGGGGTAGTGTCAGGGTAGTGGGTCTTTGGGTGTTTGAACCAAGTCATTTTACAGACTGCTTATGTCCATAGGGAACATGGACATTACCATGGGAGTGAATTTACAGTTCCCTATCCATTTATCCAAATTATTTTTGAACAGAGTGAGGAACGGACTTTGCTTTACGAAGATGGGAAGTTTATTCCATAGATGACACATCTTTTGGGATACAAATCTGTCTCTCCAGCAAATTCTGTTAGAGTCAGAAATAAGGTTCAGGTACATGGAACGTGTTGTCCTTGTATAATCTTTCTTGCTAATATGTAACATTTTCATCAGGGCTGGATCAGAGAATGCCTTGTAGATCAGGCATAAGTCCCTATCAGTAAATTATATAAGACAGAGTAATGGGATAGGGCCTTTACTATTTTTAGGGACATGTGTCTTATACTTTGTATTTTTTTAGTGAGAAACCTCTGGGGCCACTCCAGTTGGTGTAAGTGCCTGGTTAAGTACATGCAGAAGGGAGCATTGCAGTCAATTATGAGGCTGATGAGGGCCAAGTACAATGGCACTATGACTTACTTTGATCTTGATGCCTTGCTTTTAATTATAAGTTGAACTACACAGAAGAATTTATTTTCTACTTTAGCTACCTGGTAGTCAAAGTTTAGGTTACTATCTATCTCTTTTCCTAGGTTCCTCACCACTGGGTCTACTTTTAGAGGTGTGCTATCAGTATTATAATTTGCCAGGATTTCTAATTTCCCGAAGGGTATGATTATGCATTTTTTAGCATTTAGTCTCAGACCATGGTTTTGGCACCAGTCATTTGCATGTTTAGGCCTATTTGCAGGATGTCAGCATCATTTAGGGATTTCGTGGTTGCTCCCAGCTTGTAGTCATTAGTGAATCTGGTGAACCTGAGGCTCCAAAAATTGGCTTTCACTTCAGAGAAGTATATACCAAACAGGAGGAATCCTAACACGGAGCCCTGTGGGACACAGCTAGTAACAGGTTTCTTATCAGAAGTGGATTCACCTATCCAGACAACATGTTTCCTGTCAGTGAGCCAGCTGGCTATTCATCTGATGATGTAGGGGTTCATTCCTAACTCAGTAGGTTTATGTGTGATCTCTGAGTGGGGGATTGTGTCAAAAGCATTGGCCAGGTCTAGATAAATGGTGTGTACAATTTTACCCTCATCCATGGCCCTGTTGACTTTCTCAAAGAAGTCCACTAGATTCAGCAGGCAAGACCTCCCTTTGACAAAGCCAGATTGGGTCTGCTCCAGAGTTTGGAGGGTTCTTATGTCATAATTGATCAGGTCCATAATAATTATCTCCATGGCTATGCAGATAAGGCTGGTCAAGCTTACAGGTCTGTAGTTCCCTGGGTCAGCTGATGGCCCCCCTTGTGCAGAGGGATGACTGTTGTAGCCCTCCATTCCTGTGGGACAAAGCCGACTCAGAGGCTGTGGGTAAACAGGGTTTCTAGTGGCCCTGATACAGTCTGTTTTAAGCTATTTAAGAAGCATCCTGGAATGTTGCCGGGATCCACTGAGGCTGTGTTTTTGGCTTTAGCAAGTGTGATAAGGACCTGTTCCCTTGTAATGACTGGTAGGGGATGATTGTGGGTATTTCTTTGGATATGGTAGAAAGTGATGGGGGGAGAAGGTTTGCTATTGTTTCAGGCTGGGTGCAAGAGTTGTCATTCATGAGTAACTCGGCACAGAGCTGAAAGTTTCTACTGAGGTTACGGACATAGACCGGGGTGGCTTTTTGCAATAATTTGTCTGTTTCTTCATGGATTTGAAGAGGATTTTTTCCTTTTGTTGAATAGCCTATTTATGCTAGAGGTCCATCAGAGTGGTATATTTTTGCCAGTAATCATAGTTTTGACTCGGACAGGTACTGCCTCATATATACAGCTATGAATGTGGTTGTTCAGTGCTTTTGTGTACAACTCAGAGTAGAACTCATTGTCATCTGGATTCAGAGGGGTTTGGAAATTTCATAAGCTGTCACTTAGTTTGAGGTAATTGGCCTTAGCAAAGTTCTTAATAGGTTTGGAATTTGATGGGAGGGTAATTTTAATACTAAAGGAGATCATTTTGGGGTCAAATCTTACCAGGGAAGAGATAATTCACAGGACAGAGCATCATCTCCCCCTGTTTATGAGTACCAGGTCTAGGATATTTGTACCTCTAGTTGGGGACTAGTTGCTTTGGGGAGTTTGCATTGATGAAGTCCACAAAATGTTAAATCTTTAAACTACAACAGCTACCTTTAAACTACAAAAAAAAAAAAAAATCTTGCTTTTTTTCCCACTTTCTGAAAGTTAAGAAAGTTCAGTTACAGATTTGCTGTTCTGAACTGTTTGGAAGTTTCTAGAAGGCCAGTGCTTGCTTGGGCTAAAGGGAAGTCTCTGTGTTCACCAGTGGGAGTGGTTAACACTGAACAGCCTGCCTGTCCCTGGAGGAGTGGTTACTACCTAGAAGCTGTAGTTTTATTGGCCATTTTGGGTCAGTTCTAAACTCCTTGATCTGTCTCTCTTAAAACCAGGCTGCCTCGTGGTTTTGGCATTTTTCAGGCTTGCTAGTTGTTGCTGAAGCACCTACCAAGGGGAGAAAACGCTGAGAGAAGAAAAGGAGCCACTTTTGTGATTTTAAGTATTTTCTTCTGATTTCTTGTTAAGTTTTACTGCTTTGCCGCCTACTTTTTGGCATTTTCCGGTTTGCTAAAGTTTATATCTGTAACAGTAACAGTACTTGGAACACATCTAGAGCCTGTTTACTGCATTTCCTGTGTTGCACTTAATTAAAAATTGTTTTTTTTCTCTAAAAACTGCATTTTACCTGATTTTGGCCTAGCACTCAAGTGTGGGGTCATTTATTGCACTGTTGTGATTATTTTGCTGCTTGTGTATCTCTGCTATCTTTAAACTACAACAAAAAGAAAAAAAAATCTTGCTTTTTTCCCTCTTTCTGAAAGTTATGAAAGTTCAGTTACAGATTTGCTGTTCTGAACTGTTTGGAAGTTTCTAGAAGGCCAGTGCTTTCTTGGGCTAAAGGGAAGTCTCTGTGTTCACCAGTGGGAGTGGTTAGCACTGAACAGCCTGCCTGTCCCTGGAGGAGTGGTTACTACCTAGAAGCTGTAGTTTTATTGGCCATTTTGGGTCAATTCTAAACTCCTTTATCTGTCTCTCTTAAAACCAGGCTGCCTCGTGGTTTTTGGTGTCTTTTCAGGCTTGCTAGTTGTTGCTGAAGCACCTACCAAGGGGAGAAAATGCTGAGAGAAGAAAAGGAGCCACTTTTGTGATTTTAAGTATTTTCTTCTGATTTTTTGTTGTTTTACTGCTTTGTCGCCTATGTTTTGGCATTTTCTGGTTTGCTAAAGTTTATATCTGTAACAGTAACAGTACTTGGAACACATCTAGAGCCTGTTTACTGCATTTCCTGTGTTGCACTTAATTTAAAATCGTTTTTTTCTCTCTAAAAACTGCATTTTACCTGATTTTGGCCTAGCACTCAAGTGTGGGGTCATATATTGCACCGTTGTGATTATTTTGCTGCTTGTGTATCTCTGCTATCTTTAAACTACAACAAAAAGAAAAAAAAATCTTGCTTTTTTCCCACTTTCTGAAAGTTAAGAAAGTTCAGTTACAGATTTGCTGTTCTGAACTGTTTGGAAGTTTCTAGAAGGCCAGTGCTTGCTTGGGCTAAAGGGAAGTCTCTGTGTTCACCAGTGGGAGTGGTTAACACTGAACAGCCTGCCTGTCCCTGGAGGAGTGGTTACTACCTAGAAGCTCTAGTTTTATTGGCCATTTTGGGTCAATTCTAAACTCCTTGATCTGTCTCTCTTAAAACCCTACAACTCTCTTTTTCCGTGGTTTAGCGCACTGAGCAGCGTCGGGCAGCACCGCCTAAACAGGTTTAAACTATTCCAGGCTCCACAAAGTCTGATCTTCACTTTTTCCCTTAGAACTGTTCAAACTCTCAAAGTAATCATTCTAGTCTCTTTCTAAAGCCCTGCACTTGCTCAGCTCTTATAAGGAAACACTAACTAACTAAAGCACTACACCCTCCTTGACTTCTCATAAGTATTAGACTCCCGATTGGTCCTTCCTGATCAAGTATAAAATCAGTTCCCTTTCCTAATCATCTGATCAGTAAAAAAACAGTTCCCTATACTAATCTGGTATGTCCAAGGGTCAGTTTCAAGGCTACTCTCCAGTCCAGCTGGTGAATCTGGGAATTTTGAGGCAATGTTACAATTGCCTTATGTACACAGACAACCCTCTCCTCCTTCCAACAAACTCTAATACACATGAGAGATGCAGTTACACAGCCAAACTGGAGGCAGAGCTCTCTCAACCCAAGACTGGCACAGTCAGTCAGGAGGAAAAGGTAACCACCCACACCACAAATCCAGTCTCACACAGACCTATTGCATCTGTATACCCAACACATAAACACACAAAAACATACTCGGAGGCTCTAAATAAAAATCTGCCTAAACAGCAAAGACCTCCTAAGCAGATATCCAAGCAACAGCCACCCCTCAACAATACCCATGAATCACATACTCACAAAATCAGTGTGCCTCACAACCACAGCCCTTAAGGCCAAACAACACATCAAATACACTTGTTATAGGGGACTCTATTGTCCGTCATGCTGACGTCCTGCTCACCAAACTGAACAAGGAGAAGGTCACTGTAAGCTGCCTGTCGGGTGCCAGGATCCACCACATAACACAAGCACTCAGGTCACTCCAAAGTAAGTACAAGTATGACTCCGTCATTGTCCATGCTGGTGTGAATGACCTGAGACATACCTCGCCGGACTACATGAAAAGAGACATAGAGGAGCTCTCTGACCATGTAGCCCAGGCTGGTATGACCCTGACCTTGAGTAGCATCTTGCCCTCACCAAGAATGATGCCACAGTATAAAGACAAAATGATCAGTTTCAACAATTGGCTAAAGTATTGGTGTCATTCAAAGGGGATCCAGTGTCTGTCAGCCTGGGATGACATGCTCAACAAGCCACGTTCGCTTAGGGACGGCTTGCACCTGTCACCCTTAGGCTTTCGTATACTGGCCAAGGCTCTTGCCACCTCCATAGTGCCTTTTTTAGGCAAGGCTCAAAGGACAAACCCACCTCCATAGACAACCCAAGGATAAAAAAACTAACGGTAATACTACTCAATGCCAGAAGTCTAAACCTCAAGATGCATGCACTCGATGCTCTCCTCAGTATGGAGAAAATCGATGTCTGTGCAGTAACAGAAACCTGGTTCAAGGCATGTGAGAGCACCCCAGCACTACCAGGTTATAACTCATACCATGCGTTTCGGCCCCAAAACTTGGACCGAATACCTACACCCCCAGGTTAGTGGCACTGCACAAAGCATCAGAAACCATCCATGTGCAACTAACAGTAGGCAAAACTGCTTTTCAGTTTGTAGCCTGCTACAGAACACCCTCCCTATTACAGGAACTCCACTTGGCATTCCTGAGAACACTGGAGAATATGAAGGTCTCTCCAAACACTATGTTATTGGGTGACTTCAACTACCCAAACATTGACTGGGAAAACTACTCAAGCCCAAACACCCTTGCCCAATGGTTCCTTGAATTTATAAACTCTAAAGCAGGCATGGGCAAACTACGGCCCGGGGGCCACATGCGGCCCGTTAAATGTTTTGATTCGGCCCGCCAAACTTGAAAAAATTTAATAAATTAACCTTGTTAATGTTTTATTTCCCCTGCAATTCTGATGTTTCCTCACTAGATGGCGCACTCTAGATATATTGGCTTTGTTGAGGTGAAGCGTAGGCCTATTCTCCATGTTTGCACTTTACCCTTTGACCCACCGCCCCTCTATGAAGATGAGCGGACCCAAGAAAAGGAAAGTGGACAGAGAATGTCGAGTGTTCAATAAGGAGTGGACAACTAAATATTTTTTCACTGAACACCGATCATCTGCTGTTTGCCTGATATGCCAAGAAACTGTGGTGGTTTTTAAAGAGTATAATATTAGCTGTCACTTTGCCACAAAGCATGCTAATTATGCTAGCAAGCTCTCAACAAAAGAACAGGAAGCTGCTGCTGAGAAGGTGGCAGCTAATTTGAAGGCTCAGCAAAGTTTTTTTCACCGTCAAACTGCCATTCAAGAGTCAAGTACCAAGGCCAGTTTTATGCTTTCATTCAAAATAGCAAAGGCCAGCAAACCACTGTCTGAGGGCGAGTTTTTAAAAGAATGCATGGTAGAGACAGCAGGTATTTTGTGCCCGGAGACCAAAGACAAATTTGAGAAAATCAGTTTATCACGGCGGACAGTGACTCGCCGTGTGGAACTAATAGATGAAGATATCACCAGCAGATTAAACAAAAAGGCAAAGTCATTCACTTTTTATTCTTTAGCACTGGATGAAAGCAACAATGTCAAAGACACTGCTCAGCTCCTCATTTTTATCCAAGGAATCAACAAAACTTTTGAAATAACGGAGGAGTTTTTGACAATGGAGTCTCTGAAAGGACAAACACAGGGAGAGGACTTGTTTGAATGGGTGTCTGCTGCCATCGAAAACATGAAGCTTCCCTGGAGTAAGCTTGTTAACGTCACCACAGATGGATCTCCGAATTTAACGGGAAAAAATGTTGGCCTGCTGAGGAGAATCCAGAATAAAGTGAAAGATGAAAACCCTGACCAGGATGTCATTTTCCTCCACTGCATCATCCACCAGGAATCTCTATGTAAATCAGTGTTACAGCTGAATCATGTTGTGAATCCTGTGGTGAAACTCGTCAACTTCATATGCACATGGGGACTTCAGCACCGTCAGTTCATTGCGTTCCTGGAGGAAACTGATGCGGATCACCAGGACCTGCTTTATCACTCCCGTGTCCGCTGGTTGAGTTTGGGCAAAGTGTTTCAACGAGTGTGGGAGCTCAAAGAGGAGATTGGCGTGTTTTTGGAGCGGCAGGGGAAGACTGATGAATTTCCTGAGCTGAGCAACAAGAGCTGGATGTGTGACTTTGCGTTTGTTACAGACGTATTTTCACACTTGAATGAGCTCAACGTGAAACTGCAGGGGAAGGAGCAGTTTGTGCATGACATGTACACAAACGTGAAAGCCTTCAAATCCAAGCTGGCTTTATTCTCCAGGCAGATTTTGAACAAGTCATTCACTCATTTTCCTAGACTAGCCACGCTGAAAGAGGCCAGAGCAAAAGTAAAGAAATACAGTGAGTCACTGGATGCACTGCACGGAGAATTCTGCCGTCGGTTTTTGGATTTCGACAAAATTGACAAGTCACTTCAATTGGTGGCCTTTCCTCTGTCACAAGACCCCGAAACAGCTCCAGAGGAGCTTCAGCTCGAACTGATCAACCTTCAGTCCGACCCTGCCTTAAAAGAGAAGTTCAGCTCTCTGAAACTAAATGACTTCTATGCTTCACTCAATGATGCCGCGTTTCCAAATCTAAGGCGAAAAGCGCAGATGATGTTGGCTTTGTTTGGCTCTACCTTCATGTGTGAACAGACCTTCAGCATCATGAACATCAACAAAGCCAGCCACAGATCCAAATTAACAGACCTACACTTCAGATCCATCCTGAGAATCGCCACAACAAAACTAACTCCAGACTTTGATGCTCTGGCTAAAAAAGGAGACCAACAACACTGCTCCCATTAAAATGTGTGTGTCTCCATGATACGCACGTTGTTAAAATAAACAGTATGCGCAGATCAAATATAACACTTCACAGACTGACTTGCTGCAACTGTTTCATCCTTGCACTGGTCGTTGTTGACTTTTGGCACCAGGGAAACAAATTGAATAAAAGGAACAGGACAAGTACATCTGCATCTCCTACCGTTTTGAAAAAAGACAGTCAGGAGGAGAGTGATGGTGATATCCTGAAGGATAACAGAACTTTCAGTGCTTTCAAATAAAATGGTCATTTATTTGATTTTCAGTGTTTAAAGACTCATTTCGAAGTCAGAGATTTTATTGTAATGCTTTTCTTCATTTTCATTGGAAATTAAAGCACATGTTTTCTCCATATCCCAAGATGTGTATTTTTCCCCCAATGAGGTGATGTTTTCAAAGCATGCCATCTATCTGCTCCTGTTCCGGCCCCTTTGTCAAATGTTAGAACTCAATGTGGCCCACGAATCAAAAAGTTTGCCCACCCCTGCTCTAAAGCAATGGAACAACTGGTCACCACTCCCACAAGAGGGAACAACATATTGGACCTGGTCATCACCAACATGGGGACTCTATGATCCACACCAGAGGTAAACCCCTCATTGGTAAAATCAGACCATAAACAAATTTCCCTGGACATCCATATCCCGTCCCCATCCCCAGCCAAGGAAATCACTATAAAGAATTTCTCAAAAGCCAACTTTGCACTTCTGAAGACTGAGGTGGAATCCTTCAAAGCCCCTGGGCCAGAGGATAATACAGCCCAATCCGCAGAATCCTTTACAAATGCATTCTATGAGCACGTGCAGGAATGCATGGATCATGCTATCCCAAATAAAACCAAGACTCACTCTTCCAAAAACAGGAGACCGGTCTGGTGGACCCCGGCCATAAATAAGCTATACAAGAGAAGTAGGAAGCTACTATATGACAGAGCAAAATCCCAAAAAGGGAAGGCATCTCTGATCAGTATTAGCAAGAAACTTCGATCCCTTATAAAATCATCAAAGGCCAGTTTTGAAAGAAAAATTGCCCTAGGCACTAAAGATAATCACAAGGCCTTCTTTAGTTATGTCAGGAACATGGGTGGAAACTCCCAGATATGCTCTGAATTGTTGCATAATGGTACAAAATATATCGAACCTACAGACATAGCCAACATCCTGGCAGACAGATTCAGTGCAAACTTCTCCCCCCCCCACCAAAGGAGAAAATGCCTATCCCAACTGAATGTAACCTCCCTGACATCACAGATGCACAGGTGAAAGCTGCCCTCTCCAAAGCAAAAAACACAGCATCTATGGGACCGGACGGTGTCCCAGGCTGTGTCTTACACGAGCTCCAAGAAGAACTGAACCCTCACGTTAAGTCACTGTTCAAACTTAGCCTTACTACAGGATATGTACCCAAAGAATGGCGTACAGCTACAGTGGTCCCACTCCACAAAGGTGGTGCCACAACGGACCCCAGAAACTATCGCCCCATAAGCCTGACTAGTCTGGTCTGTAAAGCTATGGAGCATATTATCATGGAACTCATAAACAAAGACACTGGGAGCCTCCAGACACTGGACCATACCCAATTCGGCTTTGTTAAGGGCAGATCTTGCCTCTTAAACCTAGTTGATTTCTTTGAAACAGTTACCAAAGCCATAGATGAGGGCAAGGAAGTCCACACAGCCTACCTGGACCTCACAAAAGCCTTTGACACAATACCCTACTCGGGTATCATAAATAAGCTTACCAGCTTAAATATCAACCCCTATATCACAAGATGGGTTGCAAACTGGCTCAGAGATAGAGCCCACATGGTCAGAATCGCAGGTGCCATGTCCGAATCCAAACCAGTTACAAGTGGCATCCCACAGGGCTCAGTTCTGGGACCTCTCTTGTTCGGTATATACTTCTCTGAGATTCAGGCTAACACAGGGGGATTATGGCTGACAAAGTTCACAGATGACTGCAAACCGGGGGCCATAATCGAATCTCCAGCTGACACAAGCATCCTCCAAAAGGGTCTCACAGTGACGGATGCTTGGTGCCAGAGCCACGGCCTCAAGTTAAATGCTAAAAAGTGCATAGTCACCCCCTTTGGGAAAAACAAGGTGCCCATAAATTACCACATAGGTGGTAATCCATTAAGTACGGAAGAAGTAATTAGAGATTTGGGGACCAACGTAGATAGTAATCTCTCCTTTGATAATCACATTGCCAAAGTGGTTAGAAAGACCGTCTATATAGCCCACCTTATCACAAAAGGGTTCGCATCTAGATCAAGAGAGGTCATTGTGCCCCTCTACTCATCACTCATCAGGCCCATAATTGAATACAATGCCCCTTTTGGGATGTACCTTACCTGACACCTGCAGCAACTGGAGAGACCCCAAAAGTACCTCACCAAGAGGATCATGGGATACAAACATATGTCATATGCAGCTCGACTAAAGAAACTCCAGCTCTACTCAGTTGCTTACCGCCTACTCAGAGGTGATCTATGCCTGATGTACAAAGCCATGTCAAACCCAGAATTAATGGACATGCTCCACCTCAAAAAATCCAAGTCCCTTAGAGCTACACGCTCCAGGGACCTAAACCTCAGCATAAAAATAAATAGGACATGCTGGAGTTACAGATTAATTTCCCAGAGGCTCCCCTCACTCTGGAATAGAATCCCAATTCAAGTTAGACATAGCCCCTCGCTGACCCTCTTCAAGCGAAATTTGGACACGTGGATGGGAAATCGCAAATTCACCCCTGGGATCTCCCTAGTGTCCCTACTAGACAGAGGCACAGTAAACTAATCTGAAAAGGGTACCTTCTGTGACCTACTTTACAGAGGAACAGTAGGCTAATCTAATAGGGAGGCGGAAGCCAAATACACTCTGGCTAGGCTTATAAATGCCCTAGGACAGATAGCCTAGTATCTACCTATGAACATATGAACCTAAGTGAATTATGGATCATATAAGTCTCTGAGTTTATGGAGGAGTACTTGAAGTCACCCATAAGTAATGTGTTAGGCTGAATATTCAGAGATTCCAGTAGGTTTAGGTAGAAGGTGTGGTTTTCCAGACTCATGTTAGGGGATCTGTAGCTAGCAAGGATATGATAGGGGGTCACACCTATGGCTAGTTGGACATGGAGTATCTGAAGTGAGTCATGTTGTTGGACCAGTCTAACAGTGTACTTGTCCTTTAGGAACACTGAGACACCTCCTTCCTTTGTTTTATCCTGTGCTGAGTGGGACTGAAATGTATGAAAGGCATTGTAGCCTATGATAACTGGGGTGCTTTCTATGGTTCTGAACCATGTTTCTTTGACTGCACATATGCCTGCATTCTCCAGGGTGAGGACTGCTTCCAGGGTATGCAGTTTTTTTATCTAAACTCCTAGGATTGCGCAGCAATACCTTTAGGTAAATGTGAATGTTTTTTGTTATGTTGGAGGGTTTGACAACTTGGCACAGTCTAAAAAGGGCACTATAAGGATAGATAAAGTTTTTCCCAGAATCTGGAAGCCAAGTTCTAACAAGTGGAAACCACCGCTGGGAAAGTATTGAGGTTAGTTGATCATGTCTCCCCAGGCTGACAGATATTGGATCCCCTTGTTGTGACACCAGAGACTAAGCCAATTGTTGAAGTCAATCATTTCTTGCTGGCACTGTGGCATCATCATAGGTGAAGGTAGGATGCTACTCAGGGCTAAATTCATAGCCACCTGAGACACATATTCAGACAGCTCCATCATGTCTCTCTTCATATAGACTAGTGAAGTACATCTTGGGTTGTTTACACCCACTTGGACTATGGCCATGTCATCCTGATACTTGTGGTTTAAAGACCAACATCCATAGACAGCTCACACTGAGCTTCTCCTTGTTTGGTCTGGTAAAGGCCTTACAATGCGATCCCTGATAACTAAAAGGCCTTGCAATGCAATCCCTGACAACTCAAAGGCCTTAAATGCAATCCCTGATAACTAAAAGGCCTTATAATGTAATTCCTGATAACTAAAAGGCCTTACAATGCAATCCTTGATAACTAAAAGGCCTTACAATGCAATCCTCAATAACTAAAAGGCCTTACAATGCAATCCCGATAACTAAAAGGCCTTACAATGCAATCCCCAATAACTAAATGGCCTTACAATGCAATCCCAGATAACTAAAAGGCCATACAATGCAATCCCCAATAATTAAAAGGCCTTACAATGCAATCCATGATAACTAAAAGGCCTTACAATGCAATCCCAGATAACTAAAAGGCCTTACAATGCAATCCCCGATAACTAAAAGCCTTACAATGCAATCCCCTGATAACTAAAAGGCCTTACAATGCAATCCCCGATAACTAAAAGGCCTTACAATGCAATCCCCGATAACTAGCATGCTTGGCTGGGTGGCATGTTGCCTTATGAGCTTGGAAACAGGGCTACTGCGATTTTTAGTGTTATGTGTTTTGTGATGTGCTCTCTTTTTTGAATATATACAGGGTCACTGAGAGATGTTTTTAGGAGGTCTTGGAGTTGTGGATAGATAACAAGTGAGTGCCTCCACATATGATCCTTAGTGTTCGCAGTGAGTGTTTTGGGTGTAATGCTAACAACCTAGTTTGCTTGTTTCATGCATGTATGTGTGAGCTTGCCTCCAATGATATTGTGTGTCTACATCTTTCACATACTGTGTTTGTTCTGAAGTTAAATGGCTTTTGGTGAGCATGAGGCAGTTACTACCCTGCCTCAGGATGCCCATGTCCACCAGGCCAGAAGCAGAGATGACAGGGAAGCACCTGTCCATTATACCAGATCCTTAGTAGATGGGACGGACTAGGAGAGAGTCACAAAGGGCAAAGTGAGAGTGTTTAATAGTTACTAATAGATGTCCTGCAGTGGTGCTGCCCTCCACACAAACTGGCAGCTCTTCAAGCAGCTGTGAGCAGTGGGAGACTATGAAGAGAGATTTCCTATAGAGAGGTTGGCTTATATACAAGGCACAGGGAACCACATTTGTGCATTGCTTTTATATCAACAAGATGAAAGATTTTTACAACAGTTAAGCCCTCAGGCCAATTAGATAAATGCACAATAAACCTTCCACCAGCTGTTTCAAACTTGGATAGGTTGAATTCAGCTGTTTGCTCCCACCAGAGTTCAAAAGAACCCACTTAATGTA
The DNA here is from genome assembly GCF_019279795.1 of Protopterus annectens. NCBI lineage: Eukaryota > Metazoa > Chordata > Ceratodontiformes > Protopteridae > Protopterus > Protopterus annectens. The sequence goes on from NC_056749.1 coordinate 54,891,621, forward strand.
AAACAAACTGGTTTTGATCTCCAGTGCAGTAAGAAATGCCTTACAACAACAGAAGTTAGAACTCCTTCAGAGTAAGGAATCCTTTGAAATAAATTCACTAAACTCTAAGAAGTGTTCACAAAATACAGGAAAAGAAAAGTGACCAATGTAAGAAAACTACAGCACAGAAAAACTTTGCAAAACTCAGAAATATTTTGGCAGACTCAGGAGAACTTTGACAAACACAGAACAGCATTTGCGGTATCAGAAATGGTTAGGAAAAATCAGAATACAGTTAAAACAACCTAAGAGCAGTACAGTAACAAACCGATGGTGTTTCTTTAACAAGTGCTAGCTAAAAAGCAGTGATAAATTTGACAAAATCAATAAATGTAGCACAGAAGTGTTAAATAGCACTGAGACAGGTAGAGCAAGTGCAAAAAATACTTATATCAGCTTTGTAGGTGTAGATCGTCCAAGCCTTGTAGTCACAGGTGTTCAAGCCAGGCACAGGGAAGCTCTGAATGAGTGAGCACAATCTCACAAAAATGTAAGGCTTTTGTACCAGCAGGATGAAAGAGGGTTACAGAATAGATGTTAGTAATAAATAAAACTGAAGTAAGGAGGAAGAAACAGCCAATATATGGATAATAATTTAAGACAGAAGAAGGAGAGGGACAGTATATGGCTGATGAGTCAAGGATAGTAAAGGTAAGAATACTAGGGTACTTACTGATATAGAGCCTGGTTATAAGAGAGTGGTTCAGAGTATCTGAAGAAGCTGGATAAAATGGGAAGTTCAGAAATAAATTGAAATTTAAAATGTGGGCTCCCAATTACAACTATTGATCCAAAATATCGAGCTAATTCTGCACTGGTGCTTAAGATTTAATTTAATTCATCACATGGTGAAAGGAGGTTGGTGCTTGCCGCACACTAGCAGAGGGAGCTTCTGGAACCCAGCATAATCATCCTATTCAAATATAACGGGGCTACAGCGAGACATGAGCTTCTTATCATTTTAACATTATTTGAGAAATTTCAACATTCATCTAAGTAACTCATTACTTAGTTTAACTAAGATTTTTTTTTTAAATGACTAAGCAAACAATGGGCTGTTCTTTCCCAAACAGGTTGCCAGATGCACAATGGAATTGCTAATTCTGGGTGATTCCACCATTCTCATTTTAAGCAGGGCTCTTGCATTGTACATAAAAGCCACTGGTGACCTACAGAATACCACATGGCCTCCAGCAAAAATACTTTCTCCTTAATTTAGATCTAGCTTCAATACCCACGAATGCAATAACTCACTTCGAACTGACCCCGCACCAACACACAAAATACTGGTAACAAAATAAAAAAGCCAGGAGTAAAATTCAACAAAACTGCACCACTTTATTGTAACAAAACACAGGTTAAGTGTTTTCTTTCAACAATATGGACTTCTTCAGAACATCTTCTAACAATCAAAGCACTCAATTTATACATTTGAAAAGTCACATGACCACTTAATTAGCTAGTTAACCCAACAAACACTATAATAATTAAACAATATTTATTAGAAAATAATAACCTTCTAAAATTCTTAAAATATCATCACACCACGTTACCTCAAAGTAACCACTAAAAAATCATGATAGATAAATATTCATAAAAAAAGCTGACTTTCACTTCAAAAGACTTCCAGTCTAAGTCATATAATTTAAATTTGGGTGCATTGTTGTGTTAGTCCTTAACTGACATTTTAATTCATTATATTCTAAAAAAATCATCACTTGGTCCCCCTCTACTTCCCATAGTAACTTGATCAACAATATAAAAACAAAATCTGTGAGTTTTAAAGGAACAAATATGTCTATACAAGCCATTATGCTTGTCTCTTTTTTTATATCACAAAGGTATATATTCTTGTCCTCATTGGTTGAATAGTTTAAACAATATAGAAACAGTTGCACTGTTGACATTACGTGACATATATAACACCAAAATCGCTGAAACAAGACAATAACACTTTTCACCAAAGCAAGTCCTACTCCCATTCCATTTCCAGGAATAAGACACACATTCCACAAGCTAATTTTCAAACTGGGCAGATCTGATGAAGCATTTTTTGAGAAAGCACTATAACAACGTGTATTTTATATACTTTTTTATTTGCTGATGACATGTTTTATTTTAAAATTGTGATTAATACAAGAGGACTTCTCTGCTCAAACTACATGGAACAGATTAATCCTATAATTTGCATAACTGGAATTAATTTCTTGCATTACTGAAATTACTTTTACTAGTTTTATTTTTATTTAAAGTTAAAAATATAGACGAGATTAGATGTACAAAAAGTTATATAAAACACAAATGCATTTTAAGACTCTTGGCACCATCTTTTGAAGATGCCAATCAAAGACAGAGGAACATTGTAAGTGGTTGACCCCAGTGACTGTCATTCAACCATGGACATACTCCCAGGGCAGATGCCACCCCACATACGCCTATTTTGAAAGATATAAATGTAAACTAGAAACCCTAATGTAAACCACAAAGCAAACAGCACTCATCTGCTGTGGCATTTAATGACCTGAATGGCAAACTGAGTCTTCTGTTCACATACCTAGAAAATGTGATTCCTGGCACAAGAAATTAGTGGAACATGGTAAAAATAATTGTATTGACTGGTATTTCTGAGGCTTGGTAAAGGCACCCATGCTTTTATGGTTTTCTTACTTCTAGTGGTTGTTTTGGGCCTAGTATTAACCCCCATGGCAAAGTTAGACTTGCTATATCTTGCCTGGTTATAGGGTAAAATCTGGTCTGATACTTGCAACTGTGTTAAATAGATGGGTAGCTCAAGCGAGTTTAGTTTTTTAAAGGCAGTGCAATGAATATTCCTAGGTTGGCATCACATTTGGCTACTTTGTAACAGGTGGAGAGGTTAGCACTAAGTGTAGTATTTAGGTTTGTAAGAATATGTGAGGCGTATAGTAGAGATGGAAGAAGTTATATAGATGCCAGAGTTCATCTTGCATCATCATCATCACTCAGGTACCATTTTGTAATATAGAGGGAGCTGAGTTTCTGCTGTGTTGTTATTAGGTTGCAACTTGTCTTCATCACTTTTGAGGTTGTTGTCACAATTAGAATACACCAACGTTTTGTTTGGGTTATGGTTCAATATTTTATTTTTTTTGTATTTTTTTGCTGATGGATAAGGTCATTTTGAAAGATTGTGTTTTGGTATTGTTTAGAACTAAAGACCATTTTTTTAAAAACTTAACGGGAGATCTGCATCTTTAAGCCAGGTTTCCATAGTAGTAAAACATTTTGGGGTGATATCCTGAACTGTTAGAAAGGATGGCTTGCACATATTAGAGTTGAAGCATCAGCATATTGAACTATGCTGGCAACGTGGTTGGCAGTAATTTGTTTAAAAAAATGTTGAATAAGATGGACCCTAATACAATCTTGTTGGATGCTAACAGTGACTGGCAGGAAGGAGGAGAGATTATATTTCCATTTGACTAGTTGCTGCCTGTCATTCAGATCACTATGGAACCATGTAAGAGAACGTTGGGTGATGCTGAGGAAGAAAGTTAGGTAAGGAGACATTAAAGAGGTATAAGGTCAAATACTTGTGATAAACCTAGAAGGAGTGAAGATTCCAGGCTGCAGGCATTCCTACATTGTTTTATAATACTGGTGAAGTTGAGGAGAGCAGTGGTAGTACCAGGGTGAGGTCTATAACCTGCTGGACTTTGAAGAGAAAGTTGGTAGAGTTAATGGATGGCACAGATTGTGGGTGGATGCATTTTTCTAATATTTTTGATGGAGGGGATAGGATGGCAATAAGTCTATAACTTAGAAATTCTGTTGCTATGCCAGCTTTGGCGGGTAGTAGTATATATATTTTTTCCCAATGATGGAACATATCCTCTCAGATGTGGATTGGGATATTAATATGGATATAGATAAAGCCAGTGCATCAGCTTCTATTTTTAGGTAATTTGCTGGAAGACGGTTGGCAGCTAAATAGGTTGGTTTCAGTTTCACTGGAAGTTTTCTTATAGCAGATGTAGAGACAAGAAGGACGGAGAATGAATGAATGTGACTGGTCAGAATGGGGGAGGGGCCAAGGAGGAAGGAGAATGAATGAGTGTGACTGGTCAGAATGGGGGAGTGGCCAAGGAGGAAGGAGAATGAATGAGTGTGATTGGTCAGAATGGGGGAGGGGCCAAGGAGGAAGGAGAATGAATGAGTGTGACTGGTCAGAATGGGGAGGGGCAGAGAGGTGTGACTGATCAGAATGGGGGAGGGGCTAAGGAGGAATGAGAATGAATGAGTGTGACTGGCCAGAATGGGGGAGGGGCAGAGAGGCGTGACTGGTCAGAATGGGGGAGGGGCAGAGAGGTGAATTGTTACCACTCATCAGACATATTACTTTCTATATAAAGTAAGAGTTGAATTGACAAGGTATTGAGTCAGTAGTGTTAGAAATAGGTGAGGGTGTGGTGGTTTAGTATATTAGTTTGTTTAGTGATGACCAAAAAATCTTGGATTTGTTGATGTTTATATCTCAGGTTGGTATAATAGTCTTGTTTATCCATTTTGATGCAGTTCTTTAGTGAGATTTCTGAGAGGCCTAAATGTTAGAAATGTATTTTGAGTTCTACTTTTATTACAGTCTTTCCAGTCTTTATCTCTTTGAGCATGATGTTTTTAATTTCTTTAGTTGGATGTGGCTTAAGGTTTGATTTGAACTTTATATCAATACAATGGCCAGGCAAAGTTCTATTAACTTGTGGGATGCTACCATCATGTGGCATGGATTTGTATAAGTTCCAGTTATATCCATAAAGATATCTTTGTTAAATATTGTTGTATTATGCATTTCCTTATAAATTATCCCCGGGATTCATGAAGCTTACACCAGGCGCAGGCGTAGCGTAGGCGGTATAATGCCAAATATGGCCACCAAGCGATTCAGGTATGATCCAATTCCATGTGCACTACCAGCGTACGCCAGATCTGCGCAGCCCTTGGCTCAGGTATGCTAATCACCCCATGTGCAGTACTGCACCATGCAAATGAAGGTACATAGTGATTCATGAAGTGGTGCAGGCATAGCGTAAGCCCACAGAAATGTAAACCAAAAAAAGGTTTACATTTTTCCAAACAGAACATCGGAGCGATGAAAGCGGACCAGACTCATGTATTACAAAGTTAACATATGCCAATGGCTAAATATACAGCCAATGGCATAAGAAAAGATGCACAACACCTAAAAAACAACATTTAATGTCATGTCCACAGTAACGCAAAGTACAACCGCAGGGCATGTGTGTGCAAATGGGAACACAAGAAAAATATACACAAATGTCATAAAATCACAATGTAATACAAATCATGATTTCACCATAATACTCAATGGTATGCATGGTACACCACAACCAAACTGTAAGGGTTGCTAAGGGTCTGTGACAGTGTCCAGCGCGGTAACTATGAATTAGTAGTCAATGCTATGCAAATGAGGCAAGTAATAGTGAATCGCAAACGTCCCGCCGGACTAAGGATGTACCATATGGCGCAGCGCTACACTGAGGAGTGGTTTGGAGGTATACATGACATCAGCAATGGGGTGTGCCACCGTAGCTGTAAGCACATTGGAACAATGCAAATCCGGTCTGCCCATTGCTAAGCAAAGCCGCAGGATATGGGTGGGGATGTAGGTATAGCATCGTTTAGCTGAGAGCACATATGGTTTCTGAAAGCGCATGTGTACGCGGATGAAAACGTGCCCAAAACCCAATAAGCAGACGCACCCACCATGCTCCATAGCTCAAACAGGAAGGTTAGGGGAAGAAAATAAGGAAATGCCGCAGTAGGGTAATTGGAGTACAACTGAGCAATTAACACCTATTAACTCACAGTGGGCAATCGACGGTAGCTAACAAGTCTGCTCTCAGCAACCTGCAGAACAGGATAGGGGAGGTGTCGGATTGCAAAGAAAAGAGAACTGTCATATCAGAGCAAAGCAAACCTGCAGTAGATCGGCCATAGAACACATTTCATAAGATAAGCTAGGTTTTGGAAAGTACAAATGAAAGCAGGCTGCTGGATGCATGCCAGAAAATGGGAGGGGAAACGTTAAGAAATGTTAAGGGAAGGGCAAGAGGTAATCCACAGCAGCCAAATGTAATTCAACACCAAAGGCACCACAATAGCAGTACCTTTGGTAAAACACATAAGATAAACTGTAACTCCGATGGTACATACACACCCTATGACATCATCAGTGTTCACAGCACAATAGTATAAAGTGTGAAGGCACCTCACACACACCTGTGTATTCCCAAACACTGCACCATCGGTGTAAACAGACGGGGAACTTTTACAATGTACATGTTGGGAGCTGCCATAGCTGTGATTCATCACCATGTGTTAGAGACTGAAGGTGTTGTGGAGGATGATGCTGACAACCACCGCAGGCCCCAGAGGAGGAGAAAAGTGTTCAGACCAAGGGTAACCTACCAGGGGCTACATGATCTGCAGATAGTAGTTACAGGGTGGACAGGGACATCTTACAGCAAATAGTTGAGTTGTGCTGGCCACACCTGCGATCCAGAAACAACAGAGGGGAACCCATCCCAGTGGACACGAAGGTATGTGTAAGCTTGTGAATACTAGCCACAGGTACCTTTCAAAGGCCAACTGGAGATATAATGGGGATCTCACAGGCATCAGCATCCAGGGTACTACACCAGTTCCTGGATGCCATGTTACCACATGCCAATGAGCATATATACTTCCCCCGAACTCAGGAGGAGTTGGCCAGCAATATGTGTCTCTTCCACCATGTGGCACACTACCCAGAGGTACTGGGTGCGATAGACTGCACGCACATACATATCAAGTCACCACCCAGTGAGCATGGTAGGTGCTACATAAACCGCAAGGGATACCACTCCATCAACTGCCAGGTCGTGTGCAATGCCCAGGGCATTATTATGGATGTGTGTGCTGGCAGCCCTGGAAGCTACCATGACTCCCACATCTGGCATGCCTCACAGCTGTATAAGGTATTTGTCAGGGGTGACATCCCACATGGCCACCTTGTGGGGGATGCTGGCTATGCACTGGAGCCGTGGATGATGACTGTCATCAGAAATGCACACACATCCATGCAAGAATGCCATAATGAGGCACACACACAAACCAGAATCATCATAGAGCATGTGTTTCGGATGCTGAAATCATGGTTCCGTTGCTTGGACATATCTGGTGGAACCTTGCAGTACTCTCCAAGCACGTGTGCCCACATCTTCATAGTATGTGCCATGCTACATAATATGATCCTGCGGAAACAGCTGCAGCAGGGACATAATGGTGAAGGCCCTCACAGCCCACTGCAATTGCCAAAGCCATCATAGGCACAGAGGGATTCAGACCACAAACACCCAGTGCCAGCCCCAGTAGGCAGATGGAGGCATGCCCAATATGCCCATGCCTTGGCAAAGAGGGAACGTATAGTACATACACTGACAGTGTAGGCCCCTATGGACTGACATACCTCTCCACCTGCCCACACAGTAAACTGGATGGCACACACACACGACCACCTGTAAATTGTAATGTATAGGTGGCCTACTGTGTGTATTCAACATAGGCAACCCTCCAGCACCATCCTCAGGTCCGGAACACCCCCAGAGTACGTCTATCGACCTAAAAATTGTCAGTTGTATTAGAATGTGTATTCTATGGTATGTATTCATTGCTATGGTATGTATGTGAGCATACAAGAGACTTTGGTGGCCGACTGTTAGGGCAGCAGACAGTACACGTCCATAGTGGTACCATGACATCTGTAGCACATACAGGGGTCACAATGGTAGCCAGTAGTACACAGGGTGTCCTAACCCACTGCAGATTATAGGCTGAACATCATGTGTGTCCGTACAGCCCACACACGTTCCATGCAGCTGGACAGGTGTGGACCAATACAGACAAATGATATACAATGGCCTATGGCTATGCCCAATGAATGACCCCAACACCCAAAGACACACACAGACTACAGCAGGCCAGGCAGTTTGATGTAGGGTGTGAAAGCTAGGATGTCCAACACCATTGTGCTGGTATTTAACGCTGGGATCTGACGTACACTGGTATCCCTCCAATCAGCAATTTAGGTAGGTCCACACACTGACATGGAGTACCTGGCATACCAGTACAGTAGTGGCAGATGTGTACAACTGTCAGCTGTGCCCCCCATCCAACCTACACATGTGAGAGTCATGTGAGCCACCCACAGTGCTGTGTAGGACTATGGTTGCGGTTGGATGTCCCCCCACGCTATGCAGACATGTAGCAACTGTCAACACCACATGACCATTAGCTACCCTGCAGACACAGCATGACACCTGTCTGTGTAGAATGGAGGGGTCAACAACACAGTACTGACTATCTGGACATGTGACACATGCGATACAGTTGTCCATACTTGGCATGCTCACACACAAGACGGTATGATGGTAATGTCGGTCAACAACATGCGTAACAGTCATACTGGGCATGCTCACACACTGAAACACAGGACGGCCAGGCATGCATACACCAGTGGTCCGGACATATCTGCCAGTACATTGCTATACTGTTGGATGACTGCACTGTATGGTGTGTGTGTGGTCTATTGTCTGTACATATGCCATGGTCTATTGTTAATTCACATGAGCTATGTGCGCAGGGTACTGCTACCAACACGTGAATAGGGCGGTTCTTTGTTTGCGGACAGATCGATGCCTTTGGATACGGACTGGGTAAGGCACATTCCAGTAGGTGGGAGCAGTTGTGCATGGGTTTGCACAGTGTTAAGCACTGCTGACCTCTGGTTACAGCACCTTTTACCCATTTAGACTCCACATTTCTTTGACAGTGCACTACTGGCATACTGGTAGACAAACATGCTTACAGCTGCTCGCTCACCGACATTTCTGCTTACATTTGTCACTCATTCTGGGTGTGTGCGATCCCTTGTGATGCAATTACATCGGACTACATGACAACAGTATCGGGTATGTCTAACCATTTGGCAATGGCAGGCATTCGACTGTACGGACTCGGTGGCCTGTCCAGTGATGTAATCATATTATGTGCGTGTTCCTCATACGATCTGCTCCCATATGCCTGATACATGGGAACCAATACTCTGCAATGCTGACATGTGAATATGATTTTGTTAATGCAGCTGTCTGGCGAGTCATGCTACCGCATACCTACTGTACGTTTTCCACCTTTCAGACTGCACAACGGGAGACTGTAGGAATAACACCTTTCCCACTTTGCATGGGACAGTCCCTCAGTAGGCATATGTCATGTGACGATACTTTAACCATTGCAACTGTCCTGATTAGGGGACATTCTCATATTCTATGTGTCTGTAGTGGTTGCTTGTTACAGGTCTTGTATACCTGACATGTCAATATGTTATATGTAGTAGCATAAGCAACTTTACTGCTGCTAGACTATGCTTTGATTTGTGCTGATATGTATATTTCTGTACTATGCATGGCTGTAGGTATGTTCTGCCCTGGTACATCTGACATTTCTACAGAGCAGGTCCCACTTTGGCCATTCAGAATGGTGGTGGCCCTATAGATCCTGTATGTAGAGCTATCACATGTGTCAAGACAACACATACCCACAGCCAGTAGTAAATTGACTACTTCCACGGTTTGCATACGTTAAGGTTATTCTTGTAGCATTATAATTGCTAATACTGTTTCCTATTACATGTAGCTCTTTCTGATACAACAAATTAATTTCTGACACCACTACACACAATATATGGCCTCCTTTCCCGAACTCACAGGCCGTGTGCCATAACATTCATTTTGCAGGACACAACTGCGCAGACGGGTATGTCCCTCAAAGACGTATGGGTGTGGAACCTCATCTATTATGCTATCATCTACCTAAGGTGGTCAGCAAATTATGCACTTTCCATCACTAGCAGACCTCACATACGAATGGGGGAGAATGAACACTGTATCAGGAACACTGCATAACACCCTGAGGGACACATTTAGATGATTGGTTCTATTAACCAGACACATTGACAGTCACAGAGCATATGTATTCATTCACATTTGTCGAGGTACATGCTGTTTATGACTCATACATGTTGTCATCTGTCATTACCTGTATTGCGCCATCTGTCCACCTAATATCACTAGTTCTGGAAGTGTTTAGTTGGACTTTGTTACATTCTGATTCATAACTATGGACGTCCATGCTAATCGGGTACACGGCACTGATATGGTCTCTATATATTCCCCCGATGGTTTACAGACTATCTGGTAGATGTGCTCTTCAGGTTTGGGACTTATTTTGGTCTGCTTGTTTGGTCTGCTATGCCCACATAGGAATATTAATGACTTCCACTGGGCAGGCCTACTACATCTCTGCCAACCAGCACCTGCACACTTAAGCCCATTATTGCATACCCATGGTCCACCTACCTGGCACCCCTCTACAGCATGCATGACAAATACTTACTGTGAGCGCAGCTGGGGTATGAGCACACCCCTACACACTGCCCACTCTCCCCATCTCGGGACACATGTCGTACGTTTTGTCAACCCATGTATTATCACACTTGCACAACCTACTATTCCATGTACACCTACATCCTGCTCGCATCGATGACAACAGGTTGACACATACACTGAATTTTTGGGGTCTCGCAAGGGACACCGTTATCCATGTTTAAAGTGTAGACCTTGCAGATCTCTCCCACTGCTACTTTCCTGCTGGTGTTTTGGACAGCAGCAGTGTATTAATCTTTATTGCCTGTCTGTATGTCTGACCGGCCTAGCTGGGCGGTGTGGGGGGTACAACGTTTATTTATTGGACCTCCCAGTCACATATGCCTGGGCTGTATATATGTTACCCCTATTTGCTGTAAAGTAACCTAGTTATGTATATGTGTATATCTACAATGACATATATATTTGTTTTGTGTGTATGTGTATATATCAATACCTGTTGTTTGTGTATATATATATATATATATATATATCTATCTATATATATATATATATATATATATATATATATATATATATATATATATATATGTAGTATATCTTGTGTGTATATATATATATATATATATATATATATATATATATATATATATATATATATATATATATATGTGTGTGTGTGTGTGTGTGTGTGTGTGTGTGTGTGTGTGTGTATATATATATATATATATATATATATATATATATCTGTATAAATGTATATGTGTATATAAATATATATATATATATATATATATATATATATATATATATATATATATATATATATATGCACACACACGTTTTTATCTATATATACATCTCTGTGTCCATTAACCTATACATTTCCCGGACATAGACACTTTCACATGCATATCGGGTTTTATCTCTGCTTCAACAGCATACTATTGCCATAGTCATTATGACACCGACACTTCACTCCGGTGAACTTGTGATCAGTATACTGCACGTTTTACAATGGACAGATGTCACATGTTTTTCATGTCTAGGGTGCTGCTGATAAGTGTGATGTGATACAGTGTCATTCGACCTATGCGCAGCCTGTTATTCCTGCTACTGTGTTTGTTTCTGTGCACATTCATATTATTAATGTTAATAGAATGAGTGTTTGTGTTACTGAGATTGTACGTCAACATATTGATGTCTGCATGTAGTTGTGTCTTTCTGCTTTTCCTGGTTTGGGGTTGTCACAGCAGAACTCCGTTCCGCTCATGGGTGGTGTATAGATTTTACGTGCTGGGCTGCCAGCCCTGATGCACAACGTCTGACAACGATACACCCATTCATGCATGTCTCCACGCAGATGACGCTCTATCTGGGAATTGCACCTATGTACTAGCTGACCTCCACGGGCCGCTCCATTGCAACCGGTGCAACATACCCTAGCACTCCTGTGTCCATAATCGCATATCCATAGTTTCTCCAGCACACCCGTGTTGGGTTTCCATGCATAACAGCCATTATACACCTGATATCGCAGCCATGACACACCTTTACACATTGCCCTCTCCAGAGCGTTGGGGCCCTATACACATTTTGTACTGCCTCGTGTATTCACAGGCTCACCATCCATTCATATCTGCACATACGTGCCTTTCCTGGTGTTATGGATTACGAACGATTTGTGGGTTACAAGTGTAGGTGGTTGCAACATGTACTACATTCTGTCTGTGTACAATGTTGACGTAGCACTTCAACGATGTTATGGCCACTGGTATAACCCTGCCTCTGGTGTGAATAGCGGTGCTCTACTCACTGTTGTGCAGCTTTATCTGATATATGCTGCGAGCATGTTATAATACCTTACTTGCTCTAGATTCCCTTCACAACCCTTATGTTTGCTTTCATCTTTCGGCGTTCATTATATATATATATATATATATATATATATATATATATATATATAATTGCATATTTCTGTTATGTTTGTGGATATTTATCTATACACATATCTATCTATCTATCTATATATATCTATATATATAAAAGTTACAGCTGTACAAGACAACATACATTTGCTATGCTACAAGCTGCGTACACCCGCGCAGGCGCACTTACATCTACTTATTCTGAGTTACATATGTTTACTTCCACTTCTTTGGGATTACATGTGCCTTATTCCTTATGAAAGTACCACTTTGATTGATGGAATCCCGTTAACAGCCCCATGCGAGACACGCGGTCACCTTTACATGTATAAATGTTGGCTTTACAGCACAGAGGCATTCATTACACAATAAATTAATATGTGCTATAGTCATACTTGAACCGGGAATGCCTTTACATTAGGCGGATGCTCTAACCACTACACTATTGCTGTTCTGCCTCATTTATATGTATACCCATGGTTCATAGCTACTCTAACATATGCCTCACCGCTTCCCTTACACAGCAGGCATCCATTCTCCTGCTGGGAAAACCACAGTACTACACTTGCAACATTCACTGTTTCCTAGTGCTCTGGACCCGTGCTGCATGTCTACTCACTCCAAGGATATTCAGAACTCCTACACTTATATCCTCGCACATATGTGTTTGATTGTCAGGGTGTTCATGTGCTGGTCTGGGTTTAGGCTCGTCCGACTGGTGACTAGAACTGCCCTGTTACTGTTCAAATATCAGACGTAGCACATGGACAGAGTTAGTCCAGATTTTAACATTCTACCTGTGTTTACAGACGCAGGTGTCTGGGCACCTCTGACCACATTAATAGGTCGGAGCTACATAACATAGTGTGGGGAGTGGTTCCACTACATAATACAGGGTGGGGGGGGTTATTCCACGTGTTTCCCTTCACATTTGACTATTTCATTAATTTATAGATACAATGAATATTATTCTGGACATCAGTTATAAATTCACTACAGGTATGCAATAGTCCTGTCAACAAATGTGACGGTTGGTGTACATATGTGTACAGACCTCTGTGATACTCGGGGACTAGTTTCTACAGTGACAGGGAGAAGGCTATGACAAATCAGGGACAATCACGTTTAACTTGGAACGTGGTGATAGATTCGTATTACTACTAATTTTCTGCAGTTAAATGCGTCTATTACGCTTCATTGTTGTAATTAGTCATTCTCATTCAACACCTTTCCTCCAAAGGTCACTGGCTTTGTGAGTGATTAAGAGACTGTCCAGTTATTGTGCAAATGCTCTGACCATTGGTAGGGTTGACACATTGTCATATGTACAGGTTGGGATATATTCTGGGGACACCAGATTGTTTAGGGCAACACATACCCACGGTCAGTGCAGGTTTAGAACATTCAGTAGTTTCCTAGCTGTGAGCCTATACCTTTAGCACTTTAGTTGTTAGTCTGTTTCTTGTATGAATTATGTGTTTTCTATCCTAACATGACCACTTTAAGCAACTGTTACATGCAGTATGGTACATAGTTATTTCCTACAATCACAGGACATTTGGCATTGTATCATTGTTGGTCAGGACACACCTACCGACACAGTGACTGTCCCTCACACAGTGGATCAAGGGGTATCCTGTTTACATCAGTGCCTTCATCACCCTATTTCCATGTGCCACTATGTGAATGTGTACAATATATTCTCTCAATTATTCATGTCGGGACACGTGCATCACGGGCAGGTGTTTGATCCTGGGTAGTAGGTTCTGCATGACCATCTAGGGCTGTACAGTCTCGTGCACCACTACTGCACATTCCAACTTGTGTCCAGATGTCTACAGGACTGGACAATGTGTATTGATACCCATTCTAATGTTTACACAGATTACTTATCCCATGAGGGATATCCAAAAATTTAACAAGACCAATACCAACCATTCTTTTGGCGTTATGAAAATGTGTTGGGGGTTTTACATGCAAGGGATACATAGTTTGCAATCCTGAAACTGCCTAGGGTGACACTGCCTACTACATATGAGTAGTGGTCACTATGTGTAGATGTGGCTGCGCCAAGCTAGTAGGCCAAGTATGGCTGGATTTGGTGGACTTTCAGGTATGGGGGCGGGTTGTGTGCTGTGGAGGGGATGCTGGGTATTCCATTATGCATCCAGATGTGTTGCATTTGATTTGGCCAGTTCTATCAGGACCAATCTGTGGGTATGTGCCGGTGACATTTCTGTACATTTGTATCGCACATTTTAATATTCATATGTTTGTGGGATTGTGTTCTACAGTATGGTCTGTCTGGTTGTATTGCAGATGTGTATACATGTTTTTGTGTTTCTTTCTGCTTCACCCGCTGCTCCCTCATAAACCTCCAGTTCACCTATTCTGCATACGACACAGTCTCGCCTTTGAGGATTATACCATTACCCATCCCCCCACACACATATTCCTGACACTCTATCCATCACTGCTTTGGTTGATGGCCCATGACATGGTCAAGGTAACACATTGCATACCCTACATATGTCAGGTACCTGTATGGTTATGTGGACTACCCTGCCATGTTTGACTTTCCACATGCTATACCTCACGCACATAGGTACACGCCCATACTTAACTTTCATGACATGGTTGGTAGACCTGGCTAATACCCGTTCAACTGTGACACATCCTGACAAGTACGGCTTGGACCGCATATGTGCGGATTTTGCCCGACTGTTCTGATCATTGGTAGGATGCCATCTTTTCCTATGTCCAGGATGGGATATATTCCGGACACATATCCAATTGTACTGGACAACACGTACCCACAGTCAACGCTACGGATAATACTGTTCCTTTAAGCCTACATGTTGACTTATTGTTGTAGCAGTTTATATGCTCCTTCTGTTTCGTTTTCATGCTTATTCTATTTCCTGTCACATATGGTATGTTAAATACGGACATACCTATTGTATGTAACTATTACATGTGTTGTGGGATATAATTCTGTCATACGGTCGCTAGATATTTACATTTATCATGGATTTGTTATGGACACATCTGCCCAGCTGTGTACTCTCCCTCACAATGTGGGTCAGCTGGTGACCCTGACCATTGGGCTGGACGTACCTATTGGCGGCGCTTTAACATGATGCATTTCACTTCCACTTGGTATAACTATCTAGACTGTGTTGGACTATGGACACACGGTTTTCAATGTCATTTGTTCGAGGGATAGGGACCCGTTATTCCCTACCGTGCATTTGTGTTTGCTTCTTCATTTTGTGTTCGCAGGAACTGTCTTGCATGCTTTGCATATGTTTCAGTATCCACGGACACTGACAGATGTGATTATTATTGCTTGCAAATTGTTATATGCAAGCATTTTAGGTTGCACGTCGACAGCTGACATTTCTACACCTCCGTGCGGCACTTCGACACGCCCTATGCACTCGCATTCATTTCCTATGCACATGGCTGTGGCAGCAGCGTGCCTTCATTAATATGCATTTGGCACTACTGTGCCATCTTCACGCCACACGGTCGGCACAATCCTAACGCCGGCCTTACGCCGAGCTTCATGAATCCCGTGGTATGCCTTTGGATTGGGTACTTTAATTTATGACTGCATAGATGGGAAGGTGGTCAGTTACTGAGTCTGGCAGACATACATATGTTTGAACTGTATTTGGTTTATTGGTAAGGAACCAATCTTTCAATGTATGTCAGACTTTTTATTGATTCTACTGGTGGGGATGATTAGCTGTGTAAAACCACATAACATTGATTCCGACAGAGTGTCATTGTTGGTCAGTTGACAGTCTAATTTGAGGTTTAGTATAATAGTTTCTTGTTGAAAACTGTGAGGCATCCAGAAGAGGATGTCTTTGTTGAAATGTTGTTACCAGGTGGAATATAAACAGCTGTAATACATAGATACTTTGTATTGTTTACTTTTAGTATGGATATGAGGAATTCAGCATTGTTAAATATTGAGGTCTTTACAGGAATTGGGGCTATGTCTAAGAGTGGCAACACTCCCAGCACATTTGTTATTCCTGTGGAGCATTAGTGTATTAAATCCAGGAGAGATGACTTCATTATCGAGTATCGTTTCAGTAGTAGCTAGTACATTGGGATGGGTGGGGGTAAGTAGCTAGCTATGCAAGAATGTCTTATATTTTGTTCACATACTTGTAACCTTCATGTTTATAAGCAGGAGATGGATTCAGTGGTAGAAACATTTGTAGTTGTGTTAGATGGATTGTTGGGTTGCTGTTTAGTTGGATAAGGGTTGGGGTGAATGTCACTGTTGAGTTTTTGGGTGGAATTATTATATATAAAAGTGTAGAAGTATTTACATTTCATCTTAGCTGTTACTGTAATTTTTATGGGTAAGGACTTTGACTTGATGTATCTGTAGTTGATGAATGACAGAGGTGATATGATGTTGGACATCTGAGATGAGTTACAGGGTGCTATAAGGAGGTTATTAAGGGTAATATTTATTGGTGTCATTGGTATTATTGATGAATTTCCAATCTCCACTGTACCACAATCTCCGTACAGTTTGTCGAACACACTTATGCGAATGCACTACTGCAGTCACATAACTGTGTTTGACTTTGCAATGCATTTTACATTTTGTGAACGACTATCTGACTTTCGGCATAATACCTGCCATCCGACTGCCATTCGCAGTAATGATAGTAAGCTGTTTTTTATATTTGCTTTGTAGTTTTCGATGTTGTGAGATTTGATATTATGAGTTTTAGGTATTTTGAATTTTTGATCTTATGGTCTCGCTGTTTTAAAATTAGATTTCAACGTTTTGAAGTAGAACCATATCTGGGTAGGATTAAGTCCTAGTTTTGTGTATTATTTTCAGGTATTGTCCCTGTCTCTCATCAGTTGTTTAGTTTGATGAGTTAGCCATGAGGTAGAATTTATTTTTATTCTTTCATGTTTTAGCAAGGCTTGTTGATTCAGTATGGTTAAGAATGAGTTAGCTAAGTTACAGCTTCATATAGAGCCAGAGATTTGGGAGGCTCCCTGTCACATGTTTAAGTGCATTATTAAATATGGATTTATCAAAGTTGGTTAAATTTCTCACCGAGTTGAACTATATGGGGTTTGGGAGCCTGTGGTATTTTACGCTGATATTAGTGGGGTGATGGTCACTAAGAAAGTTTGAAAGGGTGATGGCTAGCTTAAAATTTTCTGGGCTTGTTGACAGTATGCAGTCTAGTAAGGATTTTTTTTTTTTATGGATACTTTGTCAAATCAAGTTGTTTTTTGGATCAGCTAAGTGAAATGATAGAGGTTAATATTATGGGGTGTAGAGATAGGTTTTTTTAGAGGTCCAATTTCTGTTAGGGTCAACAAGGAGGACAGTTACTTGGTTGAAAGACGATGATAAATAGCCAAGTATGTCTTGGTAGTCGGGAGGTACTGGCAACTGCAATGATTATGGATTTCTGATTTTATTGGATAACAGCATAACATAACATAACATAACATAGCATAGCATAACATAACATAACATAGCATAACATAACACAACATAGCATAGCATAGCATAACATAACATAACATAACATAGCATAACATAACATAACATATAACATAACATAACATAACATAACAACATAACATAACATAACATAGCATAACATAACATAACATAACATATAACATAACATAACATAGCATAACATAACATAACATAACATAACATAACATAACATATAACATAACATAACATAGCATAACATAACATAACATAGCATAACATAACATAGCATAACATAACATAACATAACATAACATAACAACATAACATAACATAACATAACATAACATAACATAGTATAACATAACATAACATAGCATAACATAACATAGCATAACATAACATAACATAACATAACAACATAACATAACATAACATAGTATAACATAACATAACATAACATAGTATAACATAACATAACATAGTATAACATAACAAAACATAACATAATGCAGGACGTAAGTAACATATCCTATGTAGACCACCTCAAAACTCTATCCCTGTATTGTGTCTCTTACATGTTGCTGAGGAGAAATCTATGTCTGGTATATAAGGCATTGTCAGACCCCACCCTTATGGACCTCGTGCATATCCTCAAAATAAACAGCACCAGAATTACCCATTCTAAAAACTTAAACCTTGCCTGTGATATAAATAGGACTTCCTGGAGAGATAGGTATGTATGCCAGATACTACACTCTCTCTGGAGCAGGCTCCTCATTCATGTAAAGCAGAGTTCCTCCCTAACTCAATTCAAGTATAACTTCGACAATTGGATGGGAACAGGAATTTCATCCCTGGTTTGGCACCTATGTCTCTAATAGACACAGGCTGCCTGTAAATGTTTAATTTCCCAGGTCCATGCTTGCACTTTTAAGGGTGCCAGAACTTGTCAGAGATTTGAGGTGCATGGTTAGGTTTAAAAAGGCTGTTGTAGTTATTAGCATAGTACACACTTATGAACCAATGAAGCTGTAATATATGTGCCATAAAAGCACACAATACTGATGCCATGTATCCTGCCTAAAGCACCTTATAGACTCTGCATTCCATTTAAGAATCTGCTTCATTTATAAAGTCCCTTTGTCTACCTTACAGTCATGATCATCCTTAGGATCCTTATGGAAAACCACATTTTCCTTTCATTTGTTGTGAATAGCTTGGACACCAAATTACTTTTTCGACTTCTGAAATATAAAACTTGACCTATTCTTGCAACTTCATAGTATGATAGTGTTATAGTAAAGTACTATGCCAATGATCCAAGTAGACATTTTAAGCCTAGCCAAGTTCTCCAAAAGCTTTTGTAAGTACCTTCTTTCACAACTGTACTTATTTAAGCCTTCCATAAACAATATAAAAACTCAGAGTATGCCTTCTGCCAAAACAGTCAAGTACAAATATACACATTTTTTATATATTAACATAAAAACAACAAAGTATATTCTGTAAAACCTAGCCCACCCCCTTCCTGTCATATAAGGTTACCTTTACAAAACCTACCTAAGAGTGACTTACTACCCAACAGAGGAGAAGTATCACAATACCATTCTGGTTAGAAGCACTGCAACACCTCATCCTAGGTGTAACAGTTCTCGAGTGATCTTTGATCATGGCCTTCCTTATCTCGTGAGTCTTACTTGGGAAGTATGTTATCTGTTCTGTTAGACGTCCTGAACCCAGATCCCTGGATGTTTGCCTAATTACTCAAAATGTTAAAATTATTACAGGTCCCTCTCCTTCCAAATTTGAACATCAGCAGGACTTGTAAACTTCTGGGAACATATTCTACATTTCTGGTCTGTTATAAATAACAATTTAAATTGCCCGTTTTGTTCACATGTGATATGTTATTCAATCTCCATTCTACACAACATGATTCCATTTCTAAACACAATAGATGACCCATACCTTCTGAAGGTATCCCTTGCCTCCCAAAGCAGCAAGAACTGCTCACAGAACCAACAGGTATAGTCTCATAGTCCTGCAACAAGAACTGCTCACAGAACCAAATGGTATAGTCTCATAGTCCTACAGCAAGAACTGCTCACAGAACCAACAGGTATAGTCTCATAGTCCTACAGCAAGAACTGCTCACAGAACCAACAGGTATAGTCTCATAGTCCTACAGCAAGAACTGCTCACAGAACCAACAGGTATAGTCTCATAGTCCTGCAACAAGAACTGCTCACAGAACCAAATGGTATAGTCTCATAGTCCTACAGCAAGAACTGCTCACAGAACCAACAGGTATAGTCTCATAGTCCTACAGCAAGAACTGCTCACAGAACCAACAGGTATAGTCTCATAGTCCTACAGCAAGAACTGCTCACAGAACCAACAGGTATAGTCTCATAGTCCTGCAACAAGAACTGCTCACAGAACCAAATGGTATAGTCTCATAGTCCTACAGCAAGAACTGCTCACAGAACCAACAGGTATAGTCTCATAGTCCTACAGCAAGAACTGCTCACAGAACCAACAGGTATAGTCTCATAGTCCTGCAACAAGAACTGCTCACAGAACCAACAGGTATAGTCTCATAGTCCTACAGCAAGAACTGCTCACAGAACCAACAGGTATAGTCTCATAGGCCTACAGCAGGAACTGCTCACAGAACCAACAGATATAGTCTCATAGTCCTGCAACAAGAACTGCTCACAGAACCAACAGGTATAGTCTCATAGTCCTACAGCAAGAACTGCTAACAGAACCAACAGGTATAGTCTCATAGTCCTGCAACAAGAACTGCTCACAGAACCAACAGGTATAGTCTCATAGTCCTACAGCAAGAACTGCTCACAGAACCAACAGGTATAGTCTCATAGTCCTACAGCAAGAACTGCTCACAGAACCAACAGGTATAGTCTCATAGTCCTACAGCAAGAACTGCTCACGGAACCAACAGGTATAGTCTCATAGTCCTACAGCAAAAACTGCTCACAGAACCAACAGGTATAGTCTCATAGTCCTACAAAGCCTTGATAACAGTGTCATCGATAAAAGGAGCAGAAACATATCATGCAAGACATTAGAACAAGAGTGCTCATCTATCTACCTACTTAACTGAATAAACTACTGGAAATGTCTACAAACCATGTTTATTCCTCCCACAGGGAGGATATCAGAGAGACAGCCTCCTAGATCTGCTAGCTAAAGTGATTTTATCTGGTCAAATCCTTTGTACTCTGTTTCTTATTAGTTCTATCACCATCTGGGTCAGAAGAGAGATACCAGACTAGGCTCAGACCTTCTGGATTACCTCTGTTAACTTGTGTGCTGTTAGGAAATAAAGATGAAAAAGTTTCCAAATGTATATGGGCCACTGAAGTGAACCCATCTTATCTTCAAATGTCTCTAACACCTGCATGATTTCTTTCTCTTCCAAACTTTTCATAAACTTTTTTTCCCATATGTCCCATAAAACTATGGTCCTAAATAACTCCAGAGTAGTTATACCCTGTAATAATCAATAAATCAAACCTCTATCTCAGGCTTTAGCAATGCCAGAATCTGTCTAGAGACGTGCCAGCTCATTAGCAGTGGGCATTCCGCATCACACCTTAAATATTAAATGCCTTATTCAAAGATATTTTTTAGAAATCACAGATTGAACTATTATATTTATCTGCTAACTTTTAAAATGATATAAACTCTTGTTCTTCAAAACAGTGAATGCTCCTAACTAGAATTAAGTTTTACTAATGATCTCACAAATCACTCAGATGATTATTCATATCTATGAAATCCTGAAATAAACTTACGAGTGAAAAAGAAGCTCACCATCCCTGGATCCCTACCTGTCCTCCTGGCTGTTTCCTGCACTATGCTACATTCCTCCCCAAACTCTCGCCTATCATCATCTCCTGATATTTTCCTTATTCTTCCCTTCATCTTACTCAGCCCAGGTGATTATTCCTGATTCCAGATTTTTCCATGGAATCACTAGTTCAATATTCTGATACAAAAACAAATTAAAGGTTTATAGATTTAGAGGTTCATGGGCGGCCACTGTGGTGCAGCAGTTAGCATTGTTGCCTCACAGTAAGAAGTTCTCTGGTTCGATGGGGTGCCTTCTGTGTGGAGTCTGCATGTCCTCCCTGTGGTCGTGTGGGTTTCCTCTGGGTGCTCCAGTTTCCTCCCACATCCCAAAGATGGTGGATTGGACACTCTAAATTGGCCCCAGGCATGAGTGAGTGCATGTGTTTGTCTTCCATGGAAGATTGGGTGCCGGGCTGGCAACTCGACACCGTAAAACTATACTGCCAATCATGAGCAGACAGGCGATCCGCTGTGGTGACCCCTAACTGGGGAAAAGCCAAAAGAAGAAGAAGATTCATAGGTTCAGGGGTGATCACTATGCTAACAACTCCAGAGGACTTTTTTAGGCCTAGCCATGCTTTCCAATTGTATTGAACAGGTTTGATATCACAGGTTTTTATAGGGAGTATATGTAAGATGGGCATGTGTAGTCACACATTTACAAGCTCTCTCTCTCTCTCGCATTCTAACAGAGACATAGGTACAAGACAAGGGGTGAAGTTTTAATTCTACATCCACTGGCCCAAGTTATGCTTGAACAAGTAAAGGGAAGAATTCTGTTTCACATGAATGGAAAGCCTGTTCCAGAAACAAGGTAACCTCTGAGATACATAGCTATCCCTCCAACATGTCTAATTTATGTTACAGACAAGATTTAGATTTCTGTATGTGGTATTTTTGATGCTGTTGGTTTTGTGGATGTACATTAGGTCCATCAGATTGGATCTGAGGATGCTTTGTAGGCCAGGAATAGAATGCCTTGCATCATTTTCTAGGAAAAGGACTATAGGGATCGGGCATTGAGGTGTTCCATGTAGAATATGTATTTTACACAATGTATTTTATAGGGATCGGGCATTGAGGTGCTCCATGTAGAATACGTATTTTACACAATGTATTTTATAGGGATCGGGCATTGAAGTGCTCGATGTAGAATATGTATTTTACACAATGTATTTTATAGGGATTGGGCATTGAGGTGCTCCATGTAGAATATGTATTTTACACAATGTATTTTATAGGGATCGGGCATTGAGGTGCTCGATGTAGAATATGTATTTTACACAATGTATTTTATAGGGACTGGGCATTGAGATGCTCCATGTAAAATATGAATTTTACACAATGTATTTTATAGGGATCGGGCATTGAGGTGCTCTATGTAGAATATGCATTTTCTTGTGAGGAGCCTTTGGGGACACTCAGGTTGTTATATACCTATTGCAGTACATACTGAAGGAGGCACTGTACTACACTCGGATTGTTGCATATCTGATGGGGTACATACTGATGGAGGCACTGGGCTCAATAATTGATCTAATGATGACCAAGTAGAATGCAACAATGACATATTTGGACCTAGATGACATACCCTTACATAACTTGAGCAACACAGAATGATTTCCTTAATGCAGTAGGCACATATTTGTCAAAGGCCAAATCACTGTGCACTTAAGTATGCAAATGCTTGACTACAGGGTCTACTCTCAGAGGTGTATTATCAATGTAGTAATTTCCCAGGGTGGCCATCCTATGAAAGATTGCTATTATGCTTTTCTTGGAATTGAGTTATAGGATGTGACTCTGGCATCAGTTATTAGGCTGTGTCAGAACTTCTTTTTGAATATGGGTGTCTTTAAAAGATTCTATTGCTGTGCCTATCATCTGCAAACTTGATCAGCCAGTAGCCATTGACATTAGCCTTAACTTCAGAGAAGAAGTTCCCTCTTTCAAACATTTTGGTGTATAAGCAAACACATCCTTCTGCAGTCAGCACCAGGAACTGATCCTTTTCCTCCTCTCTTAGCTTATAGAGAGCTAAGCTGTCTGAAAATTACTGATGCTGGGTTCTGCCATCAGCATCAGTGGGCTTGCAGACTCTTGTCAGAGTTGTTGAAATCTAGTGAAAGTCTGATTTTGCCCTCAAGCTAAATTGGATCCTTTATCTTCATAGTTCTGATGGTATTCTGGGCTGCACATAGGCAGAGTTGATTGATTCCATTGACTGACATGAAGCTTGTCTAAACAGACCTCAGTTTTATCTGCAAACAATTCTAAAATTGATGTGTTTGTATCATATATATATATATATATATATATATATATATATATATATATATATATATATATGGAATATAAATAGAATAGCCAATGCAGTCAAAAATAATAGGACACTAATTATCCTTATATGCACCAGCCAGTGATAGTCACAAACCAAGTGACTCATTTAGTATACCAGGAACACAATGAGTTGGCAAGGCAAGGTCAGCTTCCTGTCAGACAGTGGTCAGGTTTAGTATATCAGGAACACAATGAGTTGGCAAGGCAAGGTCAGCTTCCTGTCAGACAGTGGTCAGGTTTCTGTCAGAGAAGGGGATAAAATAGGGTTAGTAATCTTGTTCTCAAGGAACTGTTTCAAGTAATGGAATCCTTGAGAGGCTCAGTGTGTCAATCTGTATCTGTTAAAGGATACTGGACAGGAGTGCATCTAGCTCCTTTTATATTCCACCAGATATCATTTTATTGAAGTTTAGGTCCATTTAACTAAAATAATTGCATTCCAAGAGGAAACTATAGTATTTATAGGAGACTGGAGTTATTAAATAGACTATCTGATGTAGATCCCAGGTCTTGACAAATAAAGTTATTGGTTGTATACCTTGTTTTGCTCTTTGGCATTTTGCTATTTTAAGTTGAAAAAGCACAATGGTCCAACCAGTCCCAAAACTCGAAACACTTTAATAGCCAAGGAAAATGGACACACATTAATGCTGACAATGTTACAAATACGTTTTCATCCAAACAGCTTCTTCTGATGAGTATGCTAACCTAACCTAACCAACATATTTAAATAGCTGACAATCAAATAATGACCAATAAGAAACAACACTCAATTAATGCTAAAACATAAACAATTCGTAACCCTTTTTTTTAAAATGTTTGTAAAAAACAATTAATTCACTTCATAAATATCACATGTAAATATTATACATTATTAAAAATCAGTTAAAAACTTTTATTTTATTTCATAGTTTACACGTACAAGTTTAATTAAACAATAAATCTGTTGGTTAGGTTAGGTTAGCATACTCATCTGAAGAAGCTGTTTGGATGAAAACGTATTTGTAACATTGTCAGCATTAATGTGTGTTAGTTTTCCTTGGCTATTAAAGTGTTTCGAGTTTTGGGACTGGTTGGACCATTGTGCTTTTTCAACTTATTAGTTAACTCTTGGCACTTTCCGTTTTTTGGTATTTTGCTATTTTAGTATTTGTTATAGCAGCAGAGTGGTCCTTCAGGGGTTTTTTTTTCTTTTGGCTGTAAGGATAGTCAAATTAGAATAGTATTTGCATATTTTTCTCCTAGAAATCACATATGGTCCTGTTTAGATAAGATCTTAATAAATCAAAAACGTGTTTATGTGGTCACTAACTGTGAACTAGAGTACACATACTGATTATACACTGTTTCTATTAGCTTCTAGTCGTGAGTAAGGGGGAGGTTATTAAGGCACTGACATTTCCCAATGTATGCATTACTGAGGAGACAATTTGCACTCCGTAGTAAGAAAAGATGACATGAAATATATAAGGTTTAAGGGTGGTGTTGGCAGAAGTGTGGGATTAGATGAAGGGGAATTTATAAAAATAATAATTGGTCTTGTATGCAAAGCTAGATGAAGAAGAAGATAAGAGGAAGACCAATTAACTCTGTAGCAGTCCCCACAACACTGTACAGAGATAGAGATAGTTTTTAGAGCAGCAATTAAAGGCCTTCGATTTGGTAGCTCTCTGGAGGTGTTGAGATCATTACCTGTGTACTTGAAGCTGTATGTATAATCTGTGGCTAGTTACAAGAGATCCAGAGCAGATTTTGTCAATATTGTGCTCCTTCTGTCAGAACTGCATACCTGCCAGAACCTGGACTGAGGTACATCACAGCAGATTGCAGCATATCGTAATGGGGCTGGACCCTAAATTAGTGCAACCAACAACAATGAAAAAAATAAGAAGGGAGCTGTAGGCACTAGCTGTAGGGGTACTCCCAGGGTAGACACCTTCCCTGTGCAGTTTTGGGCATGGGGGGCAATTATAGCTGGGTTCAGGTTAAGCTCATAAACAGAGTTTTAGAAGGGGAGCTATACAGATTCATAGCAGACTACTAAGCTAATGACTCGAGAGTCTTTACAAACCTAGCCAATACAACCTGATTTACTTGGTATATGCCCCCTAGGGGCAGGAAGAAGGCATGGGTTTGTGCTCATGCCTTGGGAATTTTTACAGATTTTACAGATTGCCCCTATCCATGTGGGACATAGACACCAACCCAGGTGTGAATTTACAGACTGGCCCTGAATAGGGCAGGGGAAAGACTATGTTTCCCATGAATAGGAAGCATATTCCAAAGAAGTGGCCATCTCTGGGACATATATCTGTCTTTCCAAAATGTTCTGTTTGACACACTGACTAGGTTCAGATCCTTCGAATGGGTTATCCTCATGCTGTTTGTCTTACAGATATGTAGCAGCTCTGTCAGGGCTGTATTTGTGAGCACCTTGTAGGTCAGATACAGGTTACCCCTTAACAGTTGATAGGAGACAGAGTTAAGGGAAAGGGTTTTCAGTCTATCTGCAA
The DNA here is from genome assembly GCF_019279795.1 of Protopterus annectens. Lineage (NCBI taxonomy): Eukaryota > Metazoa > Chordata > Ceratodontiformes > Protopteridae > Protopterus > Protopterus annectens. The sequence continues at coordinate 54,918,304 of NC_056749.1, forward strand.
AGGACATGTTGTTTACTCCCTGCATTTACTGTGTGAGGAGCCTTTGAGATCACTTAAGCTGTTGAAGGCGTCTGGTCAAGTACATTGCAATTAGGGTGTCATATTCAATAACAGGTCTAATGAGGGCTGTGTACAGTGGGACTATAATCTGTCTAGAGCTGGATGCCATACCCTTACTTATAAGCTGTGCCAAACAGAATGACTTCCTTACCACTGTGGATGCATGACGGTTGAAGTTCAGACTACTACTTACCGGGGTACCCAGATCCTTTACCTCTAAGTCTACTCTTAGGGGTGTGTTGTTATGATAATGCATTTCTTTGTATTTAGTTTCAGGCCATGGCTCTGACACCAATCATTTGTCTGGTTTAGACCTTCCAGAAGGATATCTATGTTGTTGGGTGATTCAGTGATTGCCCCCAGCTTGCAGTCATCTACATTTCCTAAGGAACATACGTTTCCTGGGATAATCTGCTGTCCCACCATGTGCTGTGCACACCGCCTGCATGGGCTCAACTCCCTCCTGTCCAGGAAACCCAAAAAGACCAAGAATGATACCGAACATATCGGTCAGAACAAGTCTTTTTCCCCAGGGAAAAATGTGTTTCTGCCATTAAGTGCATGTAAGCTCCTGTGGGGTTTTACTGCTCCTCTATTACATTTTGCTTAATGTGTTAAACCAGTTTTGTCTTGCTTAGCACCTCTCGACAGCATGCACACTCACACTCTCTCTTGTCCAATCTGCTGTACCACCATATTTTCCCCAGTAGGTGGCAGCAGAGCTCCATAACTCCCCCTTTGTCCAGTAGCAAAGCCCACTCATGATGTTTTACTGCTCGCTAACTTACAGTGCTTCTTCCCAGGTCTGACTGCACCTCCACTTTGTGGAATAATTTAAACTTAAGTGCCACTACCCCATTCCTGACTATCTTCCCCCTACACTACAACCCAAACAGCTGTAACCGCAAACAACTGTGTCCTGTCCTTACCTGCTCTCACTGATACTTTTCTGCTCTGTTCGCCCTTTGGGATCACTCCACTCACCTACCCTGCCCCCAATTCCCATCCGCCCCACTACATATACATTTATCTATTCCTTACTCCTCCAACAGCTCCCACTATCCAATCATATACTCCTCCCACAATCATAATATAACACCAGACTCACACCCTACCACAATATGTCACATTCCATTTCACATCTACTCTCTGTATTACATCTAGCAATCCTAACCACCCACACCTGCTTAATACAACTCATACACCCCTCTCATACTTCACCTTCGCACTACACAACCATTATCCAACACTCCATCTTACCATCCTTCTCCTCTATTAACTCCAGAACTCTATCCCTCCAATACAACCCTAATTTATAGGCCCAAAATCCTTCCTATCTTACCCTCATCCAACCATCCCCTCCCTCTGCACCCACACAAAAATACTCTCTGCCCCTACTTAAAACCTGAATCCACTGTGGATCTCATAATGCATCTACTATATACCTAGTCTCCCTCTGTCTATCTGGTGATATCTATCCCAACCCAGTCCCCATCAACTCCCCATCCTACAAACCCCACCATTCCCTCACATCCTGGCACCTCCGGTTTCCTTTGGTTCATAATAATTAACACACAAAGCCTTCATAATAAAATCCCTACCCTCCACGCCTGGCTCTCAATCACCCTGATTTTGTTGCCATCTCAGAAACTTGGCTTAAGCCTTCCATAAAAGATAGTGAAATATTACCTCTGAGCTACCAAATGATCCACAATGATAGACCCAGAAAAAAAGGAGGTGGCATAGCCTTAGTCTACTCCTCCACCTACACTTTAACACCATTTACCAATCCCATTCCAAAATTTGCCAATTCAAAATGAACCATAGCCTACCTAAAAATCAACAATCAGAAATCTATCTGCTTAGCTGCCCTCTCTATTCCCCTAAGCACCAATAACATTCCAGTACTAGAAAGTTGTGGTTACATAGAAATCTAAACATTTACAAATCACTGACAATTTATAGTCAAGGTTACATTTAAATCAAGCAGCATTGTAGGTTTATGGTATAAATCTACAGAGATAACATTTTACATCTTTAAAGTGTGTAAAAAAGAAAAGAATTTGCAGATTGAATGTAAAGGTGGTTAGTTAAGACAAAAGGTGGTTAGTTAAGACAAAAGGTGGTTAGTTAAGAAGGGAAGTTACTGTAACTAGTATGTAGAGGGGTTGAAGAGCATAGCCTCAGAATGGGTAGTATAACAATTTATCGTCCTGATAATAGAATTCTAATGGTTGTTGAGAAGTGTATGTTGTCTGGGTGGAGAAAGGTTATTATTGGGTATTTCTTCTATGTGAGTTGTGTTTTTCTTACCTTTTTCTTGTTATTTTTTGGGTTAGTCTGGGTTTTGACATGGACATAGCCAATCCCTGTTTATATACATCTTTTAGGGATGTTTTGAATTGGGGCAAGGAACATGTGGCGGTTAGTTCAGCAGGAAGTGAGTTCCATTTTTACCAGCAGAGTTGGAGAATAATGATTCTCCAGCTGAGTTGTTGGCTTTGGTCGTTTGTACTAGAATTCTGTTGGATCAGCAGAGGGATGCTAGGTTACTGTAGGGGGTGATAATATTTGTCAGAATGGGTGTACTATTAAGTTGAAAGAGGATTTTATGAATAACTATGAGTTGGTTTTACTGGAGATGATTGGGTAATTATTGCCAGCCTAAAATCTGTGAAGAGTCTGACACTGGTGGGTTCTGTAGGCTGAGCCTATGGCAAATCTAGCTGTATTGTTATAGCAGCTAGTGATTTTGTTAAGGTTTCCTGTGGGTTCCTATTACATGACCCAAATATTCAATGACTGTCTAAAACTAATTGACTGGATCCCGTTAAAAAACCCTGTCTCTCGACAAAGCAATCAGCCACTTTAATGAAACCCTTCTAAATCTACTCAACAGCCATGCCTCTCTCAGAACCAAATGGGTCAAATCCAAAATCTGTCCCTGGCAATCAAAAGAAACCAAACATACATGCTCCTAAGAGACAAAAAGTAGAAACAATTCTATAACAATAAACTGCCTAATACCCTATTAGAATTCATACATCTCCGCAATACCATAAAGAAATGAATAACTAGTGACCGCAAATCATACTGCACCAAGCTCCAATATGAGCACCACACCAACCCTAAAAAATTCTGGAATGCTATCTCCTCTCTCCTCCACCCTGATAACAAGGATAACCCATCCCCTAACCCTAACCTCTCTAACCTAGAAACAGTCACCTCATTTAACTCCTTCTTTGTGGAGTGTATAGCCAAACTAACCACCATCTTCCCACACACCCCCAAAAATTTACACTCCACCCTCCTCTCACCCTTCTGACAATACACAACAATTACTCACTTTCAACCTCAACCCTTTTCCCACTAGCACAATAAAAAAACTCCTCCTCCAGCTAAAACCATGCTGTATTTCACCAGAGAACTTACCCCCACTCTTCCTAAAACTATCTGCAAATATTATAGCCCTGGCGATCTCCATTTTAATAAACAGATGTATCCAGGAATCCCATGTGCTTTCTGTCTGGAAGCATGCATTCATCATTCCACTCCACAAGGGAGGTAAAAGCTATGACAACACCAATTTCAGGCCCATTGCAATCCTCTCCCCACTCTCAAAAATCCTAGAAAAATGTATTCATGCTCAACTGATGTCACATCTAATACACAATAACCTCCTTACCCCTAACCAGCATTGTTTCCGTCCTGGTCACAGTGCCATCACTGCCCTTCTGTCCTTCCTCAAATGCATCAATCATGGTCGTGACTCTGGCAAGCTAGTATCTACCCTGTTCCTTGATCTATCCAAAGCTTTTGACAACATCTCCCACCCCATACTCCTATCTCAAATGTCCTCTCTCAGCCTAGCTCCCTCTACTTTATCCTGGTTATCTGGCTACCTCTCCCATAGACAGCAAAAGCTGTAAAATGGGACTCTTCTACCTCTTCCTTCTTGCACACCCCTGCCAGCGTTCCCCAAGGATATGTTCTAGGCCCCCTACTCTTCAACATATTCATCAATGACTTTCACCATACCATCCCAAATACCTCTCTAGTTCAGTATGCAGATGATTCTACAATCATCTGCACTGCTGACTCCCCCTCTGACCTACTACTAAAAGCCCAGTCAGCTTTTACTAAAACTGAAATCTGGATGCAGAACAACCACCTCACCCTAAACGCAACAAAAACTAAACTAATGATCTTTACTCCCCCCAGAATCAACTCCATAGACAATGCCTCCTTCACTTTACTTAGCCAGAATAACACCCCCATTGAAACTGTATCTCATACAAACCTACTTCATGTCATCATTGACAACAACCTAAAATTCAACATCCATATTCAAACTGCCATAAAAAAAACATCAAAAATTGGGGCTCCTCTACCGACATAATTGCTACCTCACTCCCTCTACCAGAAAGACCCTGGCGTCCTCCTACCTTCTCCCCTCCCGCATATACAGCACTCCCCTACTCAGCAACCTCCAACTAGGTTTACAATCCAAACTGGAATCCTGCTTCAATAAAATAAGTAAATTTGCCACAAACTGCAGAAATTCTTCCCATTACTGCCTCTCCCTCGAATTCCTACAACGGCTCGAGCTCCCCAACTACCCAAACCTTCTAAACCTCACCACAGCCTACAAACCTATCTTCAGACCATCCAGTTGTACCACCCTATCCACCACCTTACCCACTATATTCCAAACTGTTCACTTTGATCTGAAAACCAAAAACTCCTACATATCCACAAACTTTCCTGGCCCCCAGGTTACTTTCTGCTATCATACTCCCTAGCCAAACTTTGGAACTCACTCCCCCCTCCCTTCAAAATACTCCAAACCCCACCAACTTTATTTATTTATTTTATTTATTTTACATTTGTTGACCGGGATAGCCTGACTGGATGCATGTCCATTTTCAGCGGAGGCCCGGGGAGAAAAGCTCCATGGAATAACAAATGATCATAACATGTCACATATTACAAATAAATATATTATTTACAGAGATTAGATGGGCAGACAGTACAAATTACATACAGAATATTTTCAGTGATTAGAGGAACAAACATTGTAACAAATCATCAGGTAATGTTATTCAGCGAGAGAATAAGATAAAATTAGATTGTAGGCTACCTAGCAGATTTACACATTCCAGAGACAGGTTAACCAGGCTTGATACAGTGACATAGCCAGTGTGTTCCCAGGTGGTGTTTGAGCCTAGTTTTGAACTGACCAAGTGAAGAGAGTAAGGTAATATCAGCTGGTAGAGAGTTCCACGATCTACCTACAGAATTTACGAAAAGTGAGTCACCGACTGAGTTATTAGTTTTACATATCTGAATAAGAAGTCTGTTGGAGGAGCGCAGCAACTTCAACAACTTTGCAACTTCCAATCCCTCCTGCGCTCCTACTTACCCTCTGAATGGATTTGCTCCTGCTCTTTCCCCACATGAACCCCTCCTTAACTACCCTTCCTGCAGATACGGCCTCTCCCTATTGACACCCACTTCAACTCCGCTGTCTCTACAATTTCTACTCAACTGCTTTCCACGCTCACTTTCTCATCTGCAATTAAATCTATGTAAATGTTGATATTCTTATGTCTGGAAATGATGTTCTTATGTCTGGAAATGATTCATTAAGGGAATACCCTGTCTGCTGATTCTTCATGGTTAATTGCTTACTGTCACAACAACTAAACCATAACCAAAGGCATCACTTCATATATACTCAGCACTTACTATTTCTTCTCCATTAATATTCTTTCTGCATCCTTCTCACTCTGTTCTGTAAATGTTTTATTAAGTTTACTCAGCTTTCAGAATGTATATCTGGTATTACTGCAACTACTCTACATACAAATCTTTATCTCTTCATATTTGTTAATTGTACTCTCAGCATGTCTTATATGTCTGTTTGATATGCATGTTTTATTGTTAATTTTTTATTTTTTATTTATTTATTTATTTAAATTTGTTGACCGGGAGTGTCCGACTGGACGTGGGTCCATTTTCAGTGGAGGCCCGGGGAGAAAAGCTCCACAGTAAAATAAACAGACAGTAGTTACATTGGATTACATAGTGATTAACAATTTAACACCAAAATTACTTACAACGTATTTACAGATGAAGAACATAGTACATCAGTAGACAACTAGAATCTTTATCTGTGAAGTACATAACAGGCATTAACAAATGTAACAATGAGAAGTTCCTGCTGTATAATAAGTACTAGGCTTATGAGCATCTGAGCTTGCTATCATCAACGTAGTTAGTGGAGGTGAAAGAAAGGTAGTAGTTGGATGGGGTGGATGATATTAGAGTGGGAGTTGCAAGAGCATAGCCAGCATGTTTTTAGGTGCGCTTTTAATAAAGTTTTGAAGTTGGTGCGTGATGGTACGGAAGTAATTGTGGGTGGGAGTGAGTTCCATAATTTGGCTATGGCGCAAGAGAATAGTGCTTCACCAGCAGAGTTATTGGCTTTAGTGATCTGCAAGTGATTTTTGTTGCTGGATCTTAGTGGTCTGGTGGTGCGATGGGGTTGGAGTAGATTCTGGAGGGATGGGACATTTAGTGGATGGTTTACTAGTTTGTGGGTGAGTGAGAGTTGATACCATTGAAGGAGGTGAGGGAGTTCAAGCCAGCCCAGTTCAGCAAGTGAGAGACAGTGGTGACTACGGTAGGATGCCCTGTGGCGAATTTTGTGATTTTGTTGTAGCAGGTCTCTAGCTTGTTTAGATCACATTGCCTTAGGTTGGTATATACTGGAGAGGCATAAAGTAGGGTGGAGATAAGGTGGGAATTTGCTACTGAAATCTTTGCTGCTTTGGTGAGAAATTGTTTATTTCTGTATAATGCTCCTAGTTTTTTGTGGACTTTTTTTATGGTCATGGATATGTGAATGTCAAATTTGAGTTTATTGTCTATTTCCACTCCTAGCAATTTGGTGTGTTCAGTTGGGTATATAGTGGTGTTGTCTTTTGCTGTGATGTTAAAGTGAGAGTTGTTTTGAGTATGTTTGATGGGTTGGAAGATGAGTAGTTTAGTTTTGTTTGGATTGAGTATTAATTGGGCATCGGATAACCATGTTTCAACAGAGGAAAAGGCTTCCTGTGTGACTTTCTGCAGTTTGGGTAGGGACTGGGCTGAGCAGATGATGGTAGAGTCATCTGCGTATTGGATGAGTGTGCCATGTTTGGTGGCAGAGGCTAGATTATTGGCGAAAACAGAGAAAAGTAGGGGTCCAAGGATGGATCCTTGGGGAACCCCTATGGAGACAGGTAGTTGGGGAGATATGTCATTCTGCCATACAACGGATTGTTGGCGGTCAGACAGGTAACTCTGAAACCAGTTGGTGACTGATTGTGAGAAGGATAGGTTATTGAGGACAGAGATAATTTGTTTGTGTGGGACCATGTCAAATGCTTTAGATAGGTCTAGGAAAGTAGCAGAGGAGAGATAGCCATTGTTTTTATGCTGAAGGATAGTGTTTGTAAAGGAGAGTAAGGCAGTGGTGGTGCTATGGTTTGGTCAGAAACCATGCTGAGTACTGGAAAGGAGGTTGTTAGTAAGGAGGTAGTGTGAGACCTGAGAGTGTATGCATCTCTCTAGTATTTTGGAGAGTGTAGAGAGAATAGCTATGTGGCGGTAATTGGTTAGTTCTGCAGAGGGTCCGCCTTTGTGGAGGGGAATTATATGTGAGACTTTCCACAATGTGGGAACGTAACTTTCTGACAGAGATCGGTTAATCAAGATGGATACTGGGTAGGCCAGAGCATCAGCTGCGATTTGTAGGTATTCACTTGGGAGGTTGTCTGCTGCTAATTTGGTGGGTTTAAGTTTAGTTAAGAGTTTTTTATGTTGGAGGTAGGTACAGGAGAAAAAGAGAAGGCAGTGGGGAGATTACTAGTTGAAGGTGTGGGTTGGAGGGGAGGGTGTTGTGTTGTTTAGCTAGTGATAGTATGGTTTGGGTGAAGTGTGTGTTGAATGAGGTAGCAATATTTTCTGAGGAGTGAGAGGTGTTAGGAGGAGGGGTACTGACTTTACCTGGGTGGAGGATGGAGTTTATGGAGGACCAGAATTGTTTGGGGCTGTGTTGTGAGGAGTCTAGGGCAGACTGGTAGTATTGGAATTTGTCCCGTTTTATTAGCTTTTTGACTCTATTGCGTAGTTCTAGGAATCTCTGTCTAGCTGCAGGGGTTTTGGTTTTGCGCCAGTGCTCCCAGGCTTTATCCCTGTTTTTCATTTCTGACTTAGTGGTTTTCTGTAGCCATGGGGAGGGTTGTGCTTTGGTTCTAGAAAATCTTATGGGGGCATGGTAATTAAGGATGTTCAGGAAGGTATTATTAAAAGATTCAACTGCGTCATCTAGACTGAGGTACTTTAGAGCATGCCAGTTACATTCTTTGAGGGATGAGATGAATGTGAGTCGGTTAAAGTTTATTTTTTTACATATTTGACGATAGACAGGTTTAGCTTGGTACAGGTATTTTTTGAGTAGGAATGTTGGGGAGTGATCACTGAAGCTATCTGATAAGCAGCCTGTTATATATGACTGGGGGTTCTTACTGACTAGTATCCAATCCAGGGTAGAGTGCTTGCTGGAGTTTTTATTTATCCTTGTTGGTGACTGGACTAGTTGGGTGAAGCCATGAAGGTGTACATGATGGGTTGGATTGTTGCCAGAACAGGATTGCCAGTCAATATTGAAATCACCTAAGATGATAGTTTCTTGGGAGAGATGGTGGGTAGACCAGCTGAGGAGGTTTTCTAGTGGAGGGATGTTTTGGCCAGGTGGGAAGTAGCATCCAATTATGTTGATGGTTTTGTTTCGGTTAATTTTGAGGTTGGTATATATTATTTCTTCATTGCTTATTTGTGGAGCTGATGATTTTAAGATCTGGATGTTTAGATGTTGTTTAAATATTATAGCTACACCACCTCCTTTTTTGTTTAGCCGGTCTACTCTTAGTATGCCGTAACCTGTAGGGAGTATTTGCTCACTGGTAATGTGAGGTTTTAGTCAGGTTTCTGTCAGGACGACTATATCTGGGGAGTATAAGTCTATGGTGGCATGGAGTTCATGGACTTTGTTGGATATACTTCTAATATTTAGGCTTAGTAGAAGGAAGTCACTTGGCTTTCTATTGGCTGTAATATGGGAGAAGTTGTGATTTCTAGTCTGATTATGAGGATTGGGGTTGGAGATGGTAGGGCCAGGGATGGGGTGGATGTCTCCACTTAGGGCTAGTTTTGATATGCATGAGATTATTAGTTTTCTCAGTTTTTGAATGTGTTTGTTTATAAGGGAAATTTTATGATTGTTCTCTGTGGGTAATAGGTATGGTGGGAGGGTTACTATGTTAAGTTGTAGGGATGCTTTACGTTTGGGTAATATAGTTGGTAGAATATGTGGGGGGTGCATAGGGATGGTTCTTGAGCTGGTGGGAGGGGAGCTGAGTATGGGTGAGACATGGGTGTTGGTGTGAGTAGTAGTACAGTGGTAGTGGTTGAGTGGGGGAATGCTGGAGCTTTGGTAGGATGTAAGATATGCAAGGAGAGTGCATGCAGTGAGCAAAGGAAAGGTATGCTTGTACATGTCAGTTGAGGAGGTGTGATAGTAGAGGGAATATAGAGGAGGTAGTGTTGGGTTAGTGCTGTGGTTGGCTATTGGAAAGATGGGAGGGGTTTGAGTGCAATAAAGGTGGGACCACTGGGGGCGGGAGGGAATAGGGGGCAGGGCGGGGAGCAAAGCAGGTAGAGACCCTGTTAGGCTCTTGTATGAGGGGCTGGAAACAATCACAAAGCAAGACAAGTATGTGTTAAGAACAATCACAATTGACCAAGGACTGCTCTGAAACTGTAAGTCTTGTCTTAATTTCTCAGGTGGAAAACCAGGATAACCTTGTATCAGTAGGCTACTGTGGTATAGTTTAAATAAACAAACACACAGTATTGATCAGTTATGGGTACTATTTGCTAACAGAAGGGAATAAGAGAAAGTGGAAGATGTGTGTGATGGTGGTGGGGGGCTGCTTACAGCCAAAGCACAGTGCTCTCCAGGGGAAAATGAAGATTGGCTCAAACAGTTAGACACATACTCAAAGTTAGCTGTAGCTGTTTTCAGACAGTTCAGACTTTAACAGTATTACAGTTAATGGAGCATTTTTTATTGTTAATGATTTATTATTACTGTTAATGGATCTTTTCTCCCTGGGCCTCCACTGAAAATGAGCTTCTTGGCCCAGTGGACTTCTCCGGTCATCAAACTGAAATAAATAAATAAAATAAAAAAATAAATAAATACATCTGTAAACTTTGACATTCAGAGGCCCTCCATATTGACTTCAGCATCCTCAAAGTAAATTCTAAACAGGAGTGGTTCTAGCACACTGAGTCCTGTGGTACACTGGCCTCTTGCTGGAACTAGAATCACCCACTGTGACCACGTGTCCTGTCCTTGACCCAACTGGCTATCCATCTGGTGATGTAGGGATTTATGCCCGGTTTGGTGAGTTTATTTATAATATCTGAGGGGGTATTGTATCAGATGCTTTAACAAGGTCAGACTAGGTGGTCACTGTTTTACCCTCAACCAAGACCTTAGTGACATCCTTAATGACCTATCCTTAATGAAGCTGAATTGGCTTCAGGTCCAATGCTTGGAGGTTTCCTATGTCTTTTTTAATCGGGTCCATAATTATTCTTTCCATGGCCTTACAAACAAGATTAGTTAAGCTTACAGGTCTGTAATTGCCAGGTCAGTTTATGGTTCTCCCTTATACAGGGTTATCACTGTAGCTGTTCTCCATTCTATCAGAAGAAAGCCTGTCCAGAGGCTATAATCCTACCTGGCCTGATAGGTCACCATTCTACTTATTTAATCATCTGCCTGGTGAGGTGTAATTATCTCGGTAGTACTGCAGGAAGGGAAAGAGATAACATTTCTATCCTCCTGTAGGTGAATTTCAAAATTCAACCATAGTTATAATGTGTTTATGTCACTACTGGCATATAGAGTAGCAATATGTATATCAAAGCTATTTGCAAATGATTAATACAGTTTTGTAGGAGGATAGCAAACCTGCAATATTATCATCAGGATACAGTTATTCCCACAGGATACCAAAGTCAGTGGGAAAACTCTGACACTGTTAGGCAATATGCAGACAAGGCATTCGGTACAATCAACTGGACTTTTTTTCTGTATGGAGTTTTAGAAAAGATGGACTTCCCCATGCCTTCATACAAATTTTTACATTCATATTTTAAACTTGTGATTGTTATACTGATTAATTGTCTAAACACTTCATAAACCACACAAACAATGATACACTGTAAATGAATTCAAAAGAAAAAACTGCAAAAAGAAATTAAATTTTCAATGAACATATCATAGAAAACAATATTTACTGAAGCAGCTAACATTATGGCAAGCTAAAACTATAGATTAAAACATATTGATACCTACAAAAGGTACTGTTGCAATGGAAGCAGGTAACAGCTATTTAACATTCACATAACTTGTTCACAGATGGCTGCAGATATTACATCCAATAAGACATTATTGTATTCAGCTTGAACAAAAAAATTAACAGTGACCAGGAAAATGACTAGTTATGAGTAACAAATTCTCAGTTAATCAAACTGAATCCCTCACTGAAGCATTTCAATAGAAAATCGTACCAGAGAAAACAAAAGTCCATTTGAGTCTTCACAGTGGGGTAAAGCTGAACAGTGTTATGCCAAACAGGCATGGAATGATGGGAAAATTAGTTTAACGACCTAGGCATAAAACAAGTTGACATAAAATGCCAAAAGAGTCAAATCTGCTGTTGCTGAAACATACAGCCACATCATCACATCAGGAGCACACACTGGCTACAAATATCAAAGCAAACAAAAACTACTTCTAAGCACTACAGCAACGTCTTCACTCTGCATTACCAAACAACATTTCGTACTCCTGTATACCATTTCAGTTCTCGGGTCTACTTCACGTTGTTGAAGGCCGACAATATCAAAGCTGATATTGTCGGCACCAGATTAGCGAAAGCAAAAAAACATTGAACATTTAAACGGAAATCTCTGTAAGGGGAGATTTCCATTTAGTTCAATGTAGTGCGGTCTCTAAGTTGGTATATTTAAGTAGGGGAGTGTGGGGTGCAGGAGGGCTTGCCCCCCTGTTTGCAAAGGTAAGTTTTTATTTATTTTTGTTTTTGGGCATATTTTTTTATCTTTTGATGTTTCAGAATTCGATGATATGGTGTCGACCATATCAGATTCGATATTCGGAAACTTTGATAAGATAATATAGATGCCAGTTCTCTGGGTGTCAGTAAATGCAAGCTGTTTGTCAGTCTATAGTACTCCTGACAAACAAAAAGTCCAGAAACATAGTAATCAGAAAAATAAAACAGTCACCTCTAACAGTACTCTCTACTATAGCAACAAGTCATTGCTTTCTAAACAGTCGTATTATTTGTTATACGCTTTAACTTTAGGAAGGTTTTAATTGAAATGATAGTACTGACCAGAATTGTTTTACTGTATTTGCAATTCCGTAATATGTGAAATAGATTAGCAATATGTTCATCATGTGAAGAGCAAATCTGAGATGGGGAACCATTGAATGCAGCTCTTCTTTCCAGAAAGGTATCATTCAGGATCATAAATTTGGGATGATATCATTTTTAAAGTAATATGTTTTATATTTACAGTTGTCATGTGTTTTAAAACCTCAGTACATGACAATGAGGGATAACAGTTACGCCAAACTTTGGCAAATATATATATGTATCTTGAAATTTTATTTAAATGTAGATCTTATAAGTTAAAGATGTAGATTTTTGTGTTAGAAATGCAGTGCTGAGTCTATGATAAAATTCAATTTTTACCTTTTCCTCTATGTAATTGAAAATAGATTTAAGGGTATTATAAATTAATGCTATCACTGGTAAATAGCCTTTAGGTCCAGCTAGGTCTTTGCAGAGTTTAGATGGAGTAAGACTGTCTTTTCCAGCAACGTTCCAAACAGTAGTATCTTTCAATAATTGAAAATGAAAGATCAGTCATTGTATTATTTACTTTAATACTAGGATTATTATGAATAGGTTAAAAGAACAAAGCTACTTCATCTAAGTTTAAAAATTGTATTACATTTTTAAAATGATCCTCGTGTTGCTTCTATACTTTGTCTGTATCAAATTTATCAAAGTTTATTTGGTATCCAAGGTCAACCAGGGTTTCTATAATAAATTAGTCTGTCCAAAACAAGGTGGATGAGTTGACCAAAATTTTGTTTCCTTTTTAATTATAAGGCTAGCAAGAATTTTAAAGCTATAAATTATAAATTCAGATCCTAGTAGAAATACTTAGAATAAAGCCTTGGTGCATATTTGTCACAGATGTGTCAAATCTTGTAATAGTAATCCCTGGGCCATTCTGTTTTTTGAAGCCAAAAGATCTTAACATGTTCATCCTTTCATTTTACATTTCAGATTTCCCACCTGATAATTAATTGCATTATAATCTTCAGGTTTTATTCAAATTCCAATAAAATTGATAACTAAGTTCCAGATTTTTGGCTTTCTTTTCATCCCATTTGATTTTTTAATAGTGTTCGACTCATTTTATCAGTTTTAAGCATTCAGTATGTAGGCTCCCCATTTTGGTTTTGTGTGATGTTTTCTATTCTATTGACATTATCATTTTTGGCACAAATGCTAACACTAGTCTTATAACCAACTTTTTTCTTTCCCTTCCAAGTAGATCTCCTTCTATTTATAGGCTCCTTCATGTTACAGGCTTATGAAAAATGTCTTTGTAATCTTTCAATTTCTTCTACCCTTGTTGAGTCTGTTTGCATTCTCAGAACATATGTGGTCCTCCTGCATCATTCACTCCACATCTCCAGCACGTTACACCAATATCCCCTTGGTGTGTTGTACCATAAGTGTAATATTCTCATCTGCTGGTTCCATACACAGAGCCATTTCCAAAGGAGATAGGCATCTCCACATATCTTGGTCCATTCAGCATGTGTTACTCCCTTCTGTATGCTGTCCTTGACCATCCATATCATCTCAAGCCTGGCCCTTCTTTTTTTGCATCTGAATTGTTTGTGTCTTTAAATATTAATCCACTTGCTTTTTTCAGACTGCCTTATTTATTCCATTGAGCCTCTCAACCGTGCCCTTATTGCTTAATATTGATAGACATTGTACAGCTGTTTATCAGTGTATGAAACATTTCAAAGCATTTATCTCTAATCTGAAATTGAGTTTGTAACTTATAGTACAGTAGTTTGTTTTTTTTTACTCTAGTCTTGTATCATTTTTGTTTAAGGTACCCAACCCAACCTAGCTAATTGCTTGTAAGCAATCTGTTCTTCCTCCCTTGTTCTTCTGTATGACTATTATTCTAACATGTTTCATACTGTCTGGAATTTTTTGTCTCACCTAGATTTGTTCATAATGATCCAGCAATACCCAAGCTATTTTCTTTTTTTTTCCCATTTATATAATTCCAGAAGCAATCCATCCAGACCTGGAGCCTTGCTTCGTTTAATATTCTTTATTGCTATCTCAACTCCCTGTAACCTAATAGGTTTATTTAGTTTAGAACCATTCCATTATCTGACTTCCCACTGACATTAATCTTAATATACCTATGCACAGTCATGGACTATTGCTATTATACAATGGCATTATATAAGAAAAAAATTGCATACCTCTCTTAACAACACTTCAGCCTTCTTCTGCATTGCTTTCTGTAGGTCGATGCACCGTGCGTGTGTATGGGACTTGCATTCTCCACGTTTGTGCAATACAACAGTGCAGTGCAGTTGAAGCGACACAGAAGAGAATCTCTATTGCTGTTTTTTTTTAATGTCCCTTTAAGATGTGCTCCTTCATCAGGAGAGTCTATTATCTTCTCTTAGGGTTACAGTTACAGGGAACCTTACAGTTCTTTTGGTAATTAGAGGTGTTTAACGTTACTTCTTCAAATTAGGCATTAAGGGTGAGATCCCATTTGATTCTCTACATAAAATATCTGTTTCTATGATGGCATTTGTTTAATGTTCTAGGGAAAGGTATTGTCTAGAAGTTACAGTAAATATTTGATTTTGTTTGTAGAAGAGATTACACTTCCTGACTCGGTCTTAATTTTAAGTTGAGGTGCACTGTGTGAACATGTAGTGGGTAGATAAAAACAGGAGACTTGCTTTTATTTCAATTTAAAATTAAATGAATCTCTTTAATCTGCTTTTCTAGCCATAGGATGTTAGCTTGCAGTTCTTTTTCAGATGCACAAAGACTTTTTGCAGAGCATAGCATTCTTGTGTCATGAATATCTTGTATTACATGAAGGCTTCCAGTATGCTTTGGCATACAGTCAACATACTGGCTGAATACCAGTGGGCCCAGTATAGCTCTGTGGAGGAGATACTCATTTATTTGTTCTGTATTCTATGGATACTTCATGGCTCCAACACACTGCAAATTGCCTGCTGGAAACATACCTTCCAATCATTTCAGTACATAAGGATGAAAGCCTATATTATTCAGCATGTTTATAGGTCCAGAATAAGTTATTTTATCAAAGGCCTTTGACAGATTAAGGAGATACCCACAGATATTTTCACGATTTAGTTTATACCTAATATAATCAATAAGTTTTCATAGAGCTCTATTAGCATTTGATAGGCATGTTGTGAGTTGTTAAGAATGTTAATGTTGGGGAAATAAAGTGTTGATGTATAACTTTTTCCATAATTATTCAGACCAACGATGCATGTATACTTGAACGGTTATTGAGGCGCTTCCTTTCTGTGCTGTAATGATATATGCCTTTTTCCATATTTAAGGGACTGTTGTTTCTTCTATCAAATGAGTAAGAGGGAATAGGTTGCCATTCTATTGAACCTGGGGGTGGGGGGTGGGGGTGCAGATTTTACTTCATTCTCTGAGTTTTCTGTGATTTCAGTACAAGGATTTAGTACAATTGGGATTACTGGTTTTGTCTCTTTTTAATTATCTGAGCTTATAGCTTCTCTGTCATCCATTGTTGCGGCATGTTTCACCTCTAAATGATTTTAATTTGTTTAAACAATGAAGGATACTTTTTCAGATGAACTAACATTTCTTGTTTGTGACAATAATATTCCCCCAAGGATGCCAGTCCCTCTTGAAACTTTGCTTCATAAAAGTTGGTAAGATGATGACATGGCTTATAACACAACTCAGTAATAAGCAATAGTTGATACCTGTCTCCGTCAACATTTACATCACCAACATAGATGAATTTCTGAGTTAGTATTGTTAACTAATCATTTAAAGATGCCATCTATAATGTTGCTATAATTTGGGGGGGGGGGGGTGTCCATTCCAAGAAGTTTGAAAGATTTGTGTGGATGGGGTGGAACAGTTGAAACTACTGACTCTGAGATGTCAGTGTGGGACCTGTTTATCAAACAATGTGAAGGTGAAGTCCTAAAGCATAGCTATCCATTCTTACAGTTGTAATTACTGACTCTGAGATGTCAGATTGGGACCTGTTTATCAAACAATGTGGAGGTGAAGTCCTAAAGCATAGCTATCCCTTCTTACAGTTGCAATTACTGACTCTGAGATGTCAGTGTGGGACCCGTTTATCAAACAATGTGGAGGTGAAGTCCGAAAGCATAGCTATCCCTTCTTACAGTTGTAATTACTGACTCTGACATGTCAGTGTGGGACCCGTTTATCAAACAATATGGAGGTGAAGTCCTAAAGCATAGCTATCCCTTCTTACAGTTGTAATTACTGACTCTGAGATGTCAGTGTAGGACCCGTTTATCAAACAATGTGGAGGTGAAGTCCTAAAGCATAGCTATCCCTTCTTACAGTTGTAATTACTGACTCTGAGATGTCAGTGTGGGACCCGTTTATCAAACAATGTGGAGGTGAAGTCCTAAAGCATAGCTATCCATTCTTACAGTTGTAATTACTGACTCTGAGATGTCAGTGTGGGACCCGTTTATCAAACAATGTGGAAGTGAAGTCCTAAAGCATAGCTATCCCTTCTTACAGTTGTAATTACTGACTCTGAGATGTCAGTGTGGGACCCGTTTATCAAACAATGTGGAGGTGAAGTCCTAAAGCATAGCTATCCCTTCTTACAGTTGTAATTACTGACTCTGAGATGTCAGTGTGGGACCCGTTTATCAAACAATGTGGAGGTGAAGTCCTAAAGCATAGCTATCCCTTCTTACAGTTGTAATTACTGACTCTGAGATGTCAGTGTGGGACCCGTTTATCAAACAATGTGGAGGTGAAGTCCTAAAGCATAGCTATCCCTTCTTACAGTTGTAATTACTGACTATGAGATGTCAGTGTGGGACCCGTTTATCAAACAATGTGGAGGTGAAGTCCTAAAGCATAGCTATCCCTTCTTACAGTTGTAATTACTGACTCTGAGATGTCAGTGTGGGACCCGTTTATCAAACAATGTGGAGGTGAAGTCCTAAAGCATAGCTATCCCTTCTTACAGTTGTAATTACTGACTCTGAGATGTCAGTGTGGGACCCGTTTATCAAACAATGTGGAGGTGAAGTCCTAAAGCATAGCTATCCCTTCTTACAGTTGTAATTACTGACTCTGAGATGTCAGTGTGGGAGCCGCTTATCAAACAATGTGGAGGTGAAGTCCTAAAGCATAGCTATCCCTTCTTACAGTTGTAATTACTGACTCTGAGATGTCAGTGTGGGACCCGTTTATCAAACAATGTGGAGGTGAAGTCCTAAAGCATAGCTATCCCTTCTTACAGTTGTAATTACTGACTCTGAGATGTCAGTGTGGGACCTGCTTATCAAACAATGTGGAGGTGAAGTCCTAAAGCATAGCTATCCCTTCTTACAGTTGTAATTACTGACTCTGAGATGTCAGTGTGGGACCTGTTTATCAAACAATGTGGAGGTGAAGTCCTAAAGCATAGCTATCCCTTCTTACAGTTGTAATTACTGACTCTGAGATGTCAGTGTGGGACCCGTTTATCAAACAATGTGGAGGTGAAGTCCTAAAGCATAGCTATCCCTTCTTACAGTTGTAATTACTGACTCTGAGATGTCAGTGTGGGACCCGTTTATCAAACAATGTGGAGGTGAAGTCCTAAAGCATAGCTATCCCTTCTTACAGTTGTAATTACTGACTCTGAGATGTCAGTGTGGGACCCGTTTATCAAACAATGTGGAGGTGAAGTCCTAAAGCATAGCTATCCCTTCTTACAGTTGTAATTACTGACTCTGAGATGTCAGTGTGGGACCCGTTTATCAAACAATGTGGAGGTGAAGTCCTAAAGCATAGCTATCCCTTCTTACAGTTGTAATTACTGACTCTGAGATGTCAGTGTGGGACCCGTTATCAAACAATGTGGAGGTGAAGTCCTAAAGCATAGCTATCCCTTCTTACAGTTGTAATTACTGACTCTGAGATGTCAGTGTGGGACCCGTTTATCAAACAATGTGGAGGTGAAGTCCTAAAGCATAGCTATCCCTTCTTACAGTTGTAATTACTGACTCTGAGATGTCAGTGTGGGACCCGTTTATCAAACAATGTGGAGGTGAAGTCCTAAAGCATAGCTATCCCTTCTTACAGTTGTAATTACTGACTCTGAGATGTCAGTGTGGGACCCATTTATCAAACAATGTGGAGGTGAAGTCCTAAAGCATAGCTATCCCTTCTTACAGTTGTAATTACTGACTCTGAGATGTCAGTGTGGGACCCGATTATCAAACAATGTGGAGGTGAAGTCCTAAAGCATAGCTATCCCTTCTTACAGTTGTAATTACTGACTCTGAGATGTCAGTGTGGGACCCGTTTATCAAACAATGTGGAGGTGAAGTCCTAAAGCATAGCTATCCCTTCTTACAGTTGTAATTACTGACTCTGAGATGTCAGTGTGGGACCTGTTTATCAAACAATGTGGAGGTGAAGTCCTAAAGCATAGCTATCCCTTCTTACAGTTGTAATTACTGACTCTGAGATGTCAGTGTGGGACCCGTTTATCAAACAATGTGGAGGTGAAGTCCTAAAGCATAGCTATCCCTTCTTACAGTTGTAATTACTGACTCTGAGATGTCAGTGTGGGACCCGTTTATCAAACAATGTGGAGGTGAAGTCCTAAAGCATAGCTATCCCTTCTTACAGTTGTAATTACTGACTCTGAGATGTCAGTGTGGGACCCATTTATCAAACAATGTGGAGGTGAAGTCCTAAAGCATAGCTATCCCTTCTTACAGTTGTAATTACTGACTCTGAGATGTCAGTGTGGGACCCGTTTATCAAACAATGTGGAGGTGAAGTCCTAAAGCATAGCTATCCCTTCTTACAGTTGTAATTACTGACTCTGAGATGTCAGTGTGGGACCCGTTTATCAAACAATGTGGAGGTGAAGTCCTAAAGCATAGCTATCCCTTCTTACAGTTGTAATTACTGACTCTGAGATGTCAGTGTGGGACCCGTTTATCAAACAATGTGGAGGTGAAGTCCTAAAGCATAGCTATCCCTTCTTACAGTTGTAATTACTGACTCTGAGATGTCAGTGTGGGACCCGTTTATCAAACAATGTGGAGGTGAAGTCCTAAAGCATAGCTATCCCTTCTTACAGTTGTAATTACTGACTCTGAGATGTCAGTGTGGGACCCGTTTATCAAACAATGTGGAGGTGAAGTCCTAAAGCATAGCTATCCCTTCTTACAGTTGTAATTACTGACTCTGAGATGTCAGTGTGGGACCCATTTATCAAACAATGTGGAGGTGAAGTCCTAAAGCATAGCTATCCCTTCTTACAGTTGTAATTACTGACTCTGAGATGTCAGTGTGGGACCCGTTTATCAAACAATGTGGAGGTGAAGTCCTAAAGCATAGCTATCCCTTCTTACAGTTGTAATTACTGACTCTGAGATGTCAGTGTGGGACCCGTTTATCAAACAATGTGGAGGTGAAGTCCTAAAGCATAGCTATCCCTTCTTACAGTTGTAATTACTGACTCTGAGATGTCAGTGTGGGACCCGTTTATCAAACAATGTGGAGGTGAAGTCCTAAAGCATAGCTATCCCTTCTTACAGTTGTAATTACTGACTCTGAGATGTCAGTGTGGGACCCGCTTATCAAACAATGTGGAGGTGAAGTCCTAAAGCATAGCTATCCCTTCTTACAGTTGTAATTACTGACTCTGAGATGTCAGTGTGGGACCCATTTATCAAACAATGTGGAGGTGAAGTCCTAAAGCATAGCTATCCCTTCTTACAGTTGTAATTACTGACTCTGAGATGTCAGTGTGGGACCCGTTTATCAAACAATGTGGAGGTGAAGTCCTAAAGCATAGCTATCCCTTCTTACAGTTGTAATTACTGACTCTGAGATGTCAGTGTGGGACCCGTTTATCAAACAATGTGGAGGTGAAGTCCTAAAGCATAGCTATCCCTTCTTACAGTTGTAATTACTGACTCTGAGATGTCAGTGTGGGACCTGTTTATCAAACAATGTGGAGGTGAAGTCCTAAAGCATAGCTATCCCTTCTTACAGTTGTAATTACTGACTCTGAGATGTCAGTGTGGGACCCGTTTATCAAACAATGTGGAGGTGAAGTCCTAAAGCATAGCTATCCCTTCTTACAATTGTAATTACTGACTCTGAGATGTCAGTGTGGGACCCATTTATCAAACAATGTGGAGGTGAAGTCCTAAAGCATAGCTATCCCTTCTTACAGTTGTAATTACTGACTCTGAGATGTCAGTGTGGGACCCGTTTATCAAACAATGTGGAGGTGAAGTCCTAAAGCATAGCTATCCCTTCTTACAGTTGTAATTACTGACTCTGAGATGTCAGTGTGGGACCCGTTTATCAAACAATGTGGAGGTGAAGTCCTAAAGCATAGCTATCCCTTCTTACAGTTGTAATTACTGACTCTGAGATGTCAGTGTGGGACCCGTTTATCAAACAATGTGGAGGTGAAGTCCTAAAGCATAGCTATCCCTTCTTACAGTTGTAATTACTGACTCTGAGATGTCAGTGTGGGACCCGCTTATCAAACAATGTGGAGGTGAAGTCCTAAAGCATAGCTATCCCTTCTTACAGTTGTAATTACTGACTCTGAGATGTCAGTGTGGGACCCGTTTATCAAACAATGTGGAGGTGAAGTCCTAAAGCATAGCTATCCCTTCTTACAGTTGTAATTACTGACTCTGAGATGTCAGTGTGGGACCCGTTTATCAAACAATGTGGAGGTGAAGTCCTAAAGCATAGCTATCCCTTCTTACAGTTGTAATTACTGACTCTGAGATGTCAGTGTGGGACCCGTTTATCAAACAATGTGGAGGTGAAGTCCTAAAGCATAGCTATCCCTTCTTACAGTTGTAATTACTGACTCTGAGATGTCAGTGTGGGACCCGTTTATCAAACAATGTGGAGGTGAAGTCCTAAAGCATAGCTATCCCTTCTTACAGTTGTAATTACTGACTCTGAGATGTCAGTGTGGGACCCGTTTATCAAACAATGTGGAGGTGAAGTCCTAAAGCATAGCTATCCCTTCTTACAGTTGTAATTACTGACTCTGAGATGTCAGTGTGGGACCCGTTTATCAAACAATGTGGAGGTGAAGTCCTAAAGCATAGCTATCCCTTCTTACAGTTGTAATTACTGACTCTGAGATGTCAGTGTGGGACCCGTTTATCAAACAATGTGGAGGTGAAGTCCTAAAGCATAGCTATCCCTTCTTACAGTTGTAATTACTGACTCTGAGATGTCAGTGTGGGACCCGTTTATCAAACAATGTGGAGGTGAAGTCCTAAAGCATAGCTATCCCTTCTTACAGTTGTAATTACTGACTCTGAGATGTCAGTGTGGGACCCGTTTATCAAACAATGTGGAGGTGAAGTCCTAAAGCATAGCTATCCCTTCTTACAGTTGTAATTACTGACTCTGAGATGTCAGTGTGGGACCCGTTTATCAAACAATGTGGAGGTGAAGTCCTAAAGCATAGCTATCCCTTCTTACAGTTGTAATTACTGACTCTGAGATGTCAGTGTGGGACCCGTTTATCAAACAATGTGGAGGTGAAGTCCTAAAGCATAGCTATCCCTTCTTACAGTTGTAATTACTGACTCTGAGATGTCAGTGTGGGACCCGTTTATCAAACAATGTGGAGGTGAAGTCCTAAAGCATAGCTATCCCTTCTTACAGTTGTAATTACTGACTCTGAGATGTCAGTGTGGGACCCGTTTATCAAACAATGTGGAGGTGAAGTCCTAAAGCATAGCTATCCCTTCTTACAGTTGTAATTACTGACTCTGAGATGTCAGTGTGGGACCCGTTTATCAAACAATGTGGAGGTGAAGTCCTAAAGCATAGCTATCCCTTCTTACAGTTGTAATTACTGACTCTGAGATGTCAGTGTGGGACCCGTTTATCAAACAATGTGGAGGTGAAGTCCTAAAGCATAGCTATCCCTTCTTACAGTTGTAATTACTGACTCTGAGATGTCAGTGTGGGACCCGTTTATCAAACAATGTGGAGGTGAAGTCCTAAAGCATAGCTATCCCTTCTTACAGTTGTAATTACTGACTCTGAGATGTCAGTGTGGGACCCATTTATCAAACAATGTGGAGGTGAAGTCCTAAAGCATAGCTATCCCTTCTTACAGTTGTAATTACTGACTCTGAGATGTCAGTGTGGGACCCGTTTATCAAACAATGTGGAGGTGAAGTCCTAAAGCATAGCTATCCCTTCTTACAGTTGTAATTACTGACTCTGAGATGTCAGTGTGGGACCCGTTTATCAAACAATGTGGAGGTGAAGTCCTAAAGCATAGCTATCCCTTCTTACAGTTGTAATTACTGACTCTGAGATGTCAGTGTGGGACCCGCTTATCAAACAATGTGGAGGTGAAGTCCTAAAGCATAGCTATCCCTTCTTACAGTTGTAATTACTGACTCTGAGATGTCAGTGTGGGACCCGCTTATCAAACAATGTGGAGCTGAAGTCCTAAAGCATAGCTATCCCTTCTTACAGTTGTAATTACTGACTCTGAGATGTCAGTGTGGGACCCGTTTATCAAACAATGTGGAGGTGAAGTCCTAAAGCATAGCTATCCCTTCTTACAGTTGTAATTACTGACTCTGAGATGTCAGTGTGGGACCCGTTTATCAAACAATGTGGAGGTGAAGTCCTAAAGCATAGCTATCCCTTCTTACAGTTGTAATTACTGACTCTGAGATGTCAGTGTGGGACCCGCTTATCAAACAATGTGGAGGTGAAGTCCTAAAGCATAGCTATCCCTTCTTACAGTTGTAATTACTGACTCTGAGATGTCAGTGTGGGACCCGTTTATCAAACAATGTGGAGGTGAAGTCCTAAAGCATAGCTATCCCTTCTTACAGTTGTAATTACTGACTCTGAGATGTCAGTGTGGGACCCGTTTATCAAACAATGTGGAGGTGAAGTCCTAAAGCATAGCTATCCCTTCTTACAGTTGTAATTACTGACTCTGAGATGTCAGTGTGGGACCCGTTTATCAAACAATGTGGAGGTGAAGTCCTAAAGCATAGCTATCCCTTCTTACAGTTGTAATTACTGACTCTGAGATGTCAGTGTGGGACCCATTTATCAAACAATGTGGAGGTGAAGTCCTAAAGCATAGCTATCCCTTCTTACAGTTGTAATTACTGACTCTGAGATGTCAGTGTGGGACCCGTTTATCAAACAATGTGGAGGTGAAGTCCTAAAGCATAGCTATCCCTTCTTACAGTTGTAATTACTGACTCTGAGATGTCAGTGTGGGACCCGTTTATCAAACAATGTGGAGGTGAAGTCCTAAAGCATAGCTATCCCTTCTTACAGTTGTAATTACTGACTCTGAGATGTCAGTGTGGGACCCGTTTATCAAACAATGTGGAGGTGAAGTCCTAAAGCATAGCTATCCCTTCTTACAGTTGTAATTACTGACTCTGAGATGTCAGTGTGGGACCCGTTTATCAAACAATGTGGAGGTGAAGTCCTAAAGCATAGCTATCCCTTCTTACAGTTGTAATTACTGACTCTGAGATGTCAGTGTGGGACCCATTTATCAAACAATGTGGAGGTGAAGTCCTAAAGCATAGCTATCCCTTCTTACAGTTGTAATTACTGACTCTGAGATGTCAGTGTGGGACCCGTTTATCAAACAATGTGGAGGTGAAGTCCTAAAGCATAGCTATCCCTTCTTACAGTTGTAATTACTGACTCTGAGATGTCAGTGTGGGACCCGTTTATCAAACAATGTGGAGGTGAAGTCCTAAAGCATAGCTATCCCTTCTTACAGTTGTAATTACTGACTCTGAGATGTCAGTGTGGGACCCGTTTATCAAACAATGTGGAGGTGAAGTCCTAAAGCATAGCTATCCCTTCTTACAGTTGTAATTACTGACTCTGAGATGTCAGTGTGGGACCCGTTTATCAAACAATGTGGAGGTGAAGTCCTAAAGCATAGC